>NW_008824053.1:3171354-3184241 GCF_000699105.1 Pygoscelis adeliae | reverse complement strand
AGTCGAAAGAGGCCAGCTTGGGTGGCGTGCCTCCCTGCCAATTGGGAAAGCTGAAATGCTAATAGGCCTTGCGATCTGCTTCAGGTCAGGTAAAGGCCATCAGACCGCTGGAAACCGTTAGTCCTTTCCGAGGAAGCTTTGTGAGATTCCCTAGGATCCTGCAGAGGCAACCTGTGTGTTTGGTTACATGGAGAATCTCTGCTGGGAAACAGAGAGCTGGCGGAGCGGTGGGAGGGAGGCGGGGGGGTGGCAGAGGTGTCGGAGGGGTGGTAAGGTGCTGGGATACCTGCTAGGGCAGAGTCACCACCCTTTGCTTTTTCTTTTCCATATTAAACACCATGGAAATACTCCCGTGAAACAAAGCTGCTTACTCTTTACTACCGATCGTCTCCCCCATCTTCAGTCTCCTCCTAAAAGGCTGCGTCAGCTTTTCCCAGCGCCGAGCACTAGGTTAGATTCGAGCACAAGCTGAAAATAACAGGGTATAGGACGGGGAGGACGCAATACTGAGCACTGTGGAATTTCTAGCCGGTGTGGTGAACCCCATTCGTACATTCAGCAAGGTAGTCTAGCGTGCACATAACTTAAAAGCATGCCCTGCTAAAATATGGGGGGCTATTTGTGTGTATAAATACATACTGAAGTGCTCTGCTGGGTCAAGGCCAGGACGTTCAGCCGTGTGCGGGCTGAGCCCTTCCAGATGTCTCCAAAGACAAAATAAAAAGAAAGCGACAGTCAGTCCCGGTTACAGGCAACACCATCCAGCTTTTAAAAGGCTACTTTTGGTAATTAGGTATTTTGTGTACTGTGGCAAGATGTGAATTATAAAACCACTAATAATAATGTAGTTCAATCAGGGTAGCCTTGAAATTAGGCCCCTAGCAGAGAGGTTGCACTGTATAATGATAGTACAGTACCATTTGTTTCAACACATTTAGCACTTCAGAATGGGATTTTTTTGTTAAACACCAGATGTTCTAGTGACCTGAGTGTTGACTTTAAAAGAAGACACAATAGAATAGTATGTCAAGGTCAACAGCACAAATTAATCTGTATTATCGTGCTGTCATATAATACCGCATGCCCCATATGAACAAGATCTATGGCTACTGCTTTCCTGCATGCAACTGTATGGGGTGTTTCAGTATAGAGATTTTGAGCTTCCCAAACCCTCAAATCCCCCTGAAAGAAATCCGATTCTTGCTTTGATAGTTTAAACTGTAAATGTAACATCCTTACAGAGGGTGAGGGATGTGTGGGAATGCGACTGTGATCTCGCAGAACCGGAGAGGCACGCAGCAGCACAGTGAGAAGTACGTTTGTTAATTGTAAATTCTGCATTTAAGGACTTAAAAAAAATAATCTGGGCAGCTTGGTTGTCTGCATTTTTCTCTTGACTTAAAAATGTTATAGGGTACAAACGAATAATCATTTACAAACATCTGAAGTAATAGTTTACCTGAAATAGATGCTTTTGTCTCCGTGAGTCCCCCGTATCCCTCCTCTTCCCTGCCCTGTGACTTCTAAGCTATTGCTGCAAGATGGCAGGATGTCAATGCCCCCAAAATTGAACCTGTGATTTGTTTTTCTTTGATTTATGGGCTTGTAGTCAATAAACTTTATAAAGGAAAGTATCAGACTGAGCAATCAATCAAAGATAAGCAGATTCTTGTCCTTTAAAAGCATTTCACCCCAGTAAGCAAGGGCCTCATTCATCTTTTACAACCACTCTTGCAGCTTTCAGCTGAGAAAGGACTCGCTGCTGACTACAGCCCCTTCTGCTGAAAAGTCCCCTATTCTTGCATCTGAGCTGAGATTTCTAAAATTCATGGCAGCAGTATGCTTCCCTTCTGTATTATTTGCTATCTCCAAAAGGGCAGATTGTTTGCATGTTGTTACTGAAGGTAAATCTCCTTGCCGTGTGGAGAGGAAAAGGCTTCTGTTTTAAACCGTCAGAGGCGTGGACTGTTGTTTTGCAGAAACAGGATTCATTTTCTTTGTTATTTTACAAAACAAAACATAAAAAGGGGTTCCCATTTGTTCTCTTAGTAGTATCTGAATTTCCCTTTGAGTAAGGCAAATGTTACCCTGCATGTTTTGCTTTCCTGAAGCACAGATGGTGTGCATATGCAGATTGGTGATTTTCTAATCAATACAGCGACACTTGGGAATATATGTAAGTATTGTAATAATGCATTAGTCAGGAGTGATGTTGTAACACACTGAGATCATACACATAAATCTAAGACACCATGTCTAGACACCCCAGGGAAGATGGCATGCCATGGGTTAGAGCAAGCATTAAGGAAGTGCAATATTTCAAATATGATGGGAAAATAATGCAATTTGCAGACTTTAATAAAACCATTGGGGAATTAATTTCGCTAAGGGTACACTCTCTCCCAAAACATCCACGTTCCTCCGTTTGCTTCACGGATAATCGGAACGAGAGGCACTTCACCTGCTATCTCAGGCATAAACACAGTACAGTATCTATGAATTGTGCTGTATCTTTAATGTGCTGAATATGAAAATAATCCCTTTATAGGTAGTGCTTTAGTAGTATAAAACTGCATTATGCAAACAATGCACAGACAGCATAAACCTTGGAGATTCAGAATTTGAAGAGCTTATAAATTAATCTCATAAGTGTTGATTTGAGCATGCTCGGGGAGTGCGCTCAGCTGTAAAACTTGACCAATCTAACCTTCCCAGTTTTAGTTATTAGCTTTTTGATGATCAAATATTAGATGAAGATGTGCGATTTGTGACTCTTTTGCATGTATGTTTCCTTTATCTGAAAAGATTTTTATTTTTTTTTTAAAGAATCTTTGCTGCCTTTGGCTGCTTTTGGTTATTTTGTTGTCTCTGTATAGCTCTTGGCATATAATTTTAATCAGCCAACCGCCTTCTAAATTTTTGCCAGCTGATAACTACTCACAAGCAAGTAACTTGCAGTACCATGCCAGGAACGTTGTGATAAAAATGTCAATTTAAACTTGGCCAAGGATGACAGTCATAACTATTTCCAAGAGAGAAACTTGAACAGAATACATAACACAATAGCACTTTTTGCTTTCTGCCAGTGAAATATGTGCTGGAACTCGAGAGGTCCCTGTAACGATAACCCTCGCAGTCAAAACCCCACTTAAATGTTGGCTGCATTGGTAGCTCCATCAGCCTCATCATCTCCTGTCATTTGAAAGGCTGATAGTAGAAAATCTTTAATACATCTGAACATTTTCAATTAAAATATAATCAAGTCAAATGCTAGCTGTAATCATTCCTATTAATTCTGCGGCTGTAGAAATTAGTGAATGAGGGAGCTCAGGTTTTGCAAATAGTGACAGTGGTTTATATCCTGACTAACTGAACTCTGTTTCAGAAAATGAGAGGTGCATACATTAGCATGGAGTAAACCCAAACATTTGAGTATTTTCCCCTCCCCTCGTCACTCTGTTCCTCCCTGCTCTATCAAGACACTCATCCAGAATCCTGTGTTTGGTCAATAATCTAACGTGAAGATACTTTGAAACCAAAACCTGAAGCGTAATGGGTTGAGACATAAGTGATATTTTAAAATGCACAGGAGATTCTTGGGAAAGGTGGGTTGTCAGAGCTGGGACCGTGGTGTGGTAGCATGGCTGCGAAGCCTCTCCGCAGATAGACCTGTAGATAGCCCACCTCCTTCAGAAGACTGCACAACACCGCTTACGCTTAAGCTCTTCCCATTTCAAAGTTAGGTTTCATCTTCCAGGACCTTCAGGAAATCTGAATGGGCCTCAGGGCTTGTGCAGGGGCAGAAATATCTCTGCAAAATAATAATAAGGAATAGTTTTTCATGAATCTCCATGGAGATCTGAGCATCTTCCAAGGCCTTTGCCACAGTCAGGGCAGAATGTCTCTGTTATTAGACTGATCTTCCTGTTGTCCTCTGCCTCTTCCCATCTAGCTGGCGCTACCCAACTATTATTATTAGTCTTTGTTCTATATTCATTTGCACAGTCCTCATTATAGCTGTGGAGTGTCAGTAGCGCATTAATGATCATCCTTAACCTTATTTCTGCCCTCAGGAAATGTTTTCTAGTCTCTTCCTCTTTCCTTCACTTTCCCTTACTCTGGCACTTGATCTTGGTTGAATTTCTGCTGTGTTTCTACCGGCGCTTCAACCATGTTGATTACTGTCATCCTTCATATTACAGTATCCAAAGTCCACCCGCTTTAATCAGTATCACATAAAAATGCACTAATGTTTTAATTTGGAGGTGGTTTTGCTAATATCAGTTCTTGTGAAGGAAATGCATCACAGTCAGGTTCAATAGATATAATCCTCACCGTTTGCTAGAATAGAAACCAAATCCTGGATTCTTCTTTTCTGTGGAAGCTCCTGTAGTTTAATTTTAGCATTTTCTCCCTATTAGATGGATCTTTGCTGTATCTCTTGGTATGCATGGAGAGCTTCCACACAGCAGCTCTGGGTCATATAATTTCGATTCTAACTCTTGGTTGCATCCCACCATGTCTGCCCTTCAGCAGCACACTTGCAGTCCTCCGCCTCATGGAGATCCGCAGCAGAGGCGATGGGGACGTGTGTTTTGGATCAAAACATCCTATAGCTCCGGTTGTCTTGCTATCAGAGCGTAAACGATGGCACTGCCATTAGACCGGGCTCAGTGGAGGGTGAGTCGTAGCTGGGGACGGGGTGTGATGGAGGCAGGAGGCTCTCGGTGCCTCCCCGCTGCAGCCCCTCTGCCCAGAGAGCACGTGGCCTTCACCGGACTGCCGGAGATGATCATTAAAGCTGGTCATAAAGAATAACTTGTCATCCTGCAGGAGTATCAGATGCTAGACAGAGGACTTTAACCTTGCTTGACCTTTCACTGTGCTCTTCGACTAATTAGATAAATGAGAGTTTTATTGGTGTTTCTCAACCTAGATCTTTTACATGACAGTTCTGTGTATCTGAGCAGCCTAATGCCTTACATTTTGTAAATCAATATAGCTTTATCTATTTTTAAAAAGCTAGAAATGTTTTTTTTAGGCCTACTATCACATCCTATAAATAATATTGATTTTGGTTAGCCTGAAAAACTATTTATTTCTGAATTGGCTCACCTTGTTAGTCAAACACAGTTCTTGGGTAAGTCCAGGCATGATTCTCATGCATCACGCTGCTTTTATCCCCTGAGGTATATGCAAACCTGATGTCAATAAGTTGAGAATGGGATCTCCTGCACATAAACCACATGTAAATTTTCACTTTATGGAGGTTTTTCAGACTCTGGGATTTAACTGACAAACACGCGAAGGCAAAGTTATAGCAGATTGCATAGCCTCACGTTACCTCAGATAATGCAGGTGTTATGAGACAGTGATGGGAATGTGCAACATTAAGCAAGCCTTAAATAGTGGTATATGAATTGCGCTGGCTAGGCTAAAAATAAAAAGTTAAAAAATTATTTTATGTTTATGTCTTGAATATACACTTTTCCTGGTCTTTTTTTTCCTTCCGTCCTTCCGTCCTTCTGTCCTTCCATCCTTCCATTGCTGGAAGTACAAATACTCTGATTGCCATTTGTGATGTTCTGAAATGAAGATTTTAAGACAAGATAACAAAATAATTCAAGGTTAGGGTCATTGCTCCATCTGTTGTCTGCTGTGTTTGACACAACTAATATTATACTGCATGTACAACTAGAAAGGACCAGTACAGTGATGTTCCCTGCAGGTGCTTCAGACATTTCTAGAGGCACTTTTGAACATAACTTCTGCAACCTGTTGACATTTTGTAAATCAATATAGCTTTATCTATTTTTAAAAAGCTAGAAATGTTTTTTTTAGGCCTACTATCACATCCTATAAATAATATTGATTTATATCAATATCCGGAACACCATGTGTTCCGGACCTCTGTACCAGTATATTTCTCAGTTTCCATTCTGAAGACACGTGTGATGTAAGTCATCCAATTTTCAAAACCCAGCCCAATGAGACAGTATTTTAAAATACATTTCTCATTATCCAACTCTGTGATAAGATTCTTATACGAGCCTTTGGATTGTGTGGTAAATAAATACCCATTTAATCTGTTTACTATACGTAAACATACATGCACAAAATCCTGATTTGATTATCCTCTCATTGCAAATGTTTGACACTTTGGGTACAAAATAGATTATCTGAAGATTGACTCTGTGTAAGTACAGAATCAATTCATATACAAATGCAGGTCTGATAGTGAATTTCAAGCCTCATTTTTTATGTTAGCCCTATACAAATGCAACTGAAAAAGTGATTGTTACGTTTCTCTGTTGAACTTCTGGGATGTTAGTTTGTGTATTATTTCTTGCAGCTAGCCTTTTAATTTCTGCTGTTATTTACCTTTCTCAGTCAGTGAAGACAAAATATCAGATTGCTCAATTACATTTTATGTGGGAAGAAAATAGGAACTACAAGAAGGTCAGTCTGTGAATTTTTAAGGAAGCAACGCAGAGAAGCTAAACAACTTTAATTCCTAGTTCCAGAAATTAAAGTATAATATTGTTTTCCTAAAATACAGCATCATCTCATGGCTTTAAAAATGACTGTGTGAAAAGCACATAAGCCTATTTTGTATAGAAACTAAACAGAAAGTATTCATTTCTTCTTGTCAAGGGGATGCCCATAAGAATTTGTGATAGGCGTCTAAATGCGGAGGTAAGTAATAAGCAGGTATTGACTTCTATTGAGATCAGTATCAAGATTTGTTGACCCAAAGAGGTTACAATTGACTGAAGAGTGAGGCAGTAAATCTTGTTATTGAACAAAAAGCAAAAGTCAATATATGTATTATTATAAACATTTTTCTTTTGGAAGAGATAATAAGGGTGGAGTGGTTTAAGACTTTAGATTTATATGGCCATGATAGCATACAGCTTTTATTATTTAGTCAAAGGATCGAGAATGCTCGGGTTTTTTGGTTTTGTTTTTTTTAAATGTATTTATTTTTAATACAGCTTCACCAGTCATGCCAAAGCAGTAAAGCCTGCATCAACTTTCACATCATAAGCCCTTATTCTCATTGTTTTATAACTCAGCTGTAAAGATTATTTTCAGACTGAAATTTGGCCTGCAAGCTCTTTGCCTAAGAAACATTTTTTCCCCAGAAGGGTGAGAGGAATAAAGAAGATCTATTGAACTATTTATTGAATTTTAGAGGAGCACAAAAAAGACGTGTTGTGATTTTTATATAATTCAAGATTTAGATTGTATTCTTTATTGAATATTATTTTGTGCATAAAGCAAGGATTTACTTGATCATAAAGGCGGAGACTGCAAATGTTCTCTCAGTGCTTTCAAACACTTGCTAATATTAATCCACGCCTTGTATTGTAAACAAGTATTTTTATGATTGTTATATTTTAGTCCATTCCATTAGGCTCTGGTCAGTGCCTTATATTTTAGGTTATTGCTTGGAAAAATAAAGAGGAGACAGAGCACAGAAGAAAAAAGAAATCCATCCAGCTGGAGATATTAAGCTCGTTAATTAAAATCACATACATCCCATAGTGAGAGTGACAGTGAAGAAATAACTGCTGAATTACTATTTTATAACATTTATATCTGTTAGTATCTTGGCCGCCAGTAGAAGTGATCCTTCAGTACCTCCAAAATTCGCTAACAAAAATAAATTGTTGTTTTCCATTGCGGAAACCAGCTGCCTCCTGCCTTCCTTCACAAGACCCTCTTACATTTCTTCAGGATTCAGGAGCTTGTACTAATTTAGGACACTCACTGAATGTCTTTAGCAGTGATAAATGCATCAAACATGTTCTCTGCTCTTTGCACTGGCTTGCTGTGAAATTTCAAAACAAACTCCAGCTTGCAGTCCTTATCTTGGAGACACTTCGTGGCCTGGTCCCCCTGCAGATGAAGGCGGCTCAAAGTCGGGGGGCGGCCCCCCTGCCTGCGGCACGTTGCCCGTGCGGTACCAGGCATGGCTCCGCTGGCGACGCGGCGCTGTTTGTGGCAGGAGCGAAGCTTCCTCCTGCAGAAGGCAGAGAGGAATAATCACCCCATCCAAAACCTGGCTCCGAGCTCTGCTCTGCTCCCTGGTGAGGTGCTCTCTGGTGGTGGCACTTTGATTCAGTTGCCTCCTGTGCTTCCACATCGGTGGCATTGCTTGCAATGGCATTCAAAGCTGTGAATTACTCCACCGTGGCCTACGGCCGGGACCTTTTCCCTGCCATGCTTCTCCTTATCTCTCCTGCAGCACCTGGGGATGGCATAGGATTAATTCGGAGTTTCTTCTTCATTCTTCTGGCGGGTGATGGACTTTGCCCTCCTTGGCAAAGTTCTCTTCCTGACTCTGCATAACCTCAGAAACAGTATCATCGTGGAAATTACCTACTCTTCTGTCAGGCCTCAGCATCTTGAAAGAGACCTTGGGAATTGTATCTCCCACAAGAGCGGTATTTCCAAATTCAGTGAAAAAAATGGCTTATTCTGAATTGAGTACTATTTCCTCTCTCTATTTATGCATGTTCTGTTCTGGAAATGTATAGGAGGGAAGGGCAATTGTCTCATCCCCAGTTTTGCCCCACAGGAAGCATGCCTGCACATTACACCCTTTTTCTCTGATGAAAATGATGTGACCTGGAGGCCCCAGCTATCCACAAGGCTGACCGGTGTTTCAGGTCCTTTGACTTTTGTCCTTGAATTGAAAGAGTGAAAACACAGAAAAAACATTTTGCAGTCATGAAAAATGTCATAGCTACTTTTGTCTCTGTAACACAGAGTGATCGTTGGTACCTATGGCGTATCAACAGTGCAGCTGGCTGGGGATGCTGGTGTTGGCAGACACTGCAGTGGCCTTCCTCCCAAACATAAATGAGAAGCTCAGCTTGTACTCTGACCCAATATGGACAAGCAGACTATTTCTTATTTCACAGTAAATATATAAATTACTCTATTTGAGTTTGGCCAGGGAAGGTTGCTATGAAGAAGTTTGGCTTAGAGTATCTCGGGCTCCAGCTGTAGTCAGCCAAATTAATGGAATGTCCTACTGTGTCTGATTCTGCCCATTCTCTTCAAGATAATGTACTTCAAGATTGTCTGCTAAAATATGCAGAGGTATAATTTCTTTTCCAAAGTAAGCATCTCCCTGGGAGCATGCTGGGTTTTTAGAAACCACAGCATCCAACCATGTTTTGCCCACCTTATTATAGTTTCTGTCTGTTGACCCTGATGAGTTTAAATCGGTTGCCATTTCCAAGCTATTATAAAGGCTGTCGATGAAAATCTTCTATAGCTACAAAGTGCCCACAGATTTATTCAAACCTACTGAAACTTCATTCGTTTCTGCTCACAAGACAGTTTCCAGCCTTCCTCTATGGATACGCATGCTGTTTAATGGCACATGAATTACCACGTCTACTTGTTGGTACCGATGTGGTAATGGTAGCAGTTGCTGATACAGGTCATTAGATGGAAATAAAGGATCTCAACTAAGTTAATGGTGAAAAACATCTGAATTTAGTAGAAGCAGGTCTGAGGATATCAAATGAACCTTTAATGTATTCATTAATATGCTTCAGCGTTGTCAGGTTCTGGGTTGTGACTTCTTGGTGGGGGGGACTTTTTTTAAATTCTGTTTTTATGTATTTTTGTTTTAGAAAATCACCTGCTTTTTGGCGTGCGAGCTGTCTAAATGACTTTATGTCTGCTGGTCTCCATTTAAAATGTGCTTATAGCAAGCGAACTGTAAGCTGGATTTGTGAAGTAGAAGGGAAAATCTACTTATGATGACATCCTTTTCCTGAAGCTCAGGCAGGCCGACTCTGCTCCTTCTGAATGAGATACACCTTTTTGAATAATATAGAACTGAAGCACAGTATTAACAGATAACTCAAAAATATTTATTGAACTGCTAAACAGTGGGCTGAATGTCCCATCTGAAAACGGCAGCTTCTTCCCTAGTTTGAACATAGTGTTTCCATACTCATTTTCCCATGAGTGCAACATTACCTACTTTGGTCATAATGAACTATTTTTTATTGACAATACAAGGTAATGTGGTACCAGAGTAGTGCCATGCAGATACATAACGTGGCTTTTGGAAGAAATACGCTAGGATGGCTTATATGGGGTTTATCAGTGTTCACAAAGACAGCCAGATCATGTTTGTTTTGATCACAATTTGCTCTTCCTGATCTTCCACTGTTCAAAAATCTCTGTGCTTAAGCTGGAGATGTGCTGCTCTCGCCATTGTTTGCCAGAGTGGGATTAATAGTAGAATAACGTCAAGCCAGACAAACTTAAACTGATAAAAAAGTAACTTACTTTTTAAAAAAGAGATGGGCATAGTGGGTTGTGTGGGTGAAAATCTTTCCAGCATCACAAGGCTTGTAAGCCCAAAGGACGTTTTTATTATAGTCAGTGGGGGATGTTCGAAAAACGAGAAGTTGAAGAGCAAAAATGTGATTCTAGCTGATTCTTGATCTTGCTGGGGGAGGCTGTGCTTTGATTTCTTTCAGGAAAGCACAGTGCACACCTGTGGTATTATATAAAACATTACATCATTATGAGAATAACACCCTGAATTCTCTCCCTCTAGCTCTGGCCCAGCCCTCCTCTAATGAAGCAGCAAGTGTGTGGGGACTTTCATTCAGGTCTGCCTTTGTGGCTTGGCTTGCAAGTGTGTGAATCTATACTTGTTGCCCTTGGCATATATTTTCTGGCGTTGCTCTTGGTTATTTCGGGGAGAAAGACTAATAATGTTCCATTAAAACAAGTTCGCTAGTCAGGCCAGATTGTTGTCTTTTCTTTCCTCCCACACTTGCAGCCTTACTGTATTTAATAGCACAGTTCAGGGCTTTCCTCTCTCTGCTCCTTGTCACTCAGAGGTATTTAAAAGAGGATTTAAAATGGCTATTTTTTGTGCTTAATCCTTGATCCCTTCTGCCCCCCGCCCAAGCTCGCTTATTCACTGGAAATAGCAACCTAAGTCCACATTTTACAGCTCTAGTTTATAGTAATTTTGTCTTATGCCTTTGGAGTATAAATGATTGTTCAATTCAGACATTCAAAATTAAAGTGAAGTTGCCAATGGAAACGAGTGACTCATTATACAATGAGTGAGGACAAATAAAAAGGTGCCTGCGTATAATAATCAGAAGATATTGACTTTTGTTGAGGTCAGGATCATAATTTATTAACCCAAGAGGTAAATATTGACTGAAACTTTGGGCAGCTTTTTTTTTTCCTTTCCTTATAGGCCAGAGAAGACTGTAGAGGATTTACTAAATAACTCCATCTGCCTGCACAGCGAGATGGAGACTTTTGCATTTTGCCTGCAGTTTTATGCTCGTCTTTTGTTCTGGCTCTCCCAAGGGCAAAACGATTTACAGCGTATTTTAGAGGAATATTTAAAATCATGCTAAGTGCTGTTTCTTTGTCATTGATGCTGCTCTTGACAAGCCAGAACCCTTCTTCTGAAAAAGGTTTTGCTTCTGAAGGCTTCTTCAGATGACCCCAGACCCAGCCTGTCTGTCTGCATTTTGTCTCCTGCCCTGGCCATCTCCCTCCCTGACGTCTCAGAGCCCATTTTTTTGGATCTAAAAACACCAAGGTATTGCAGCAGCCCTCAGAAAGATGCCCTCGGGAGTGGTGACTCCTCATGCCGCTGACACCCTGTTCACTCTCCAGAAAGGGCTTTTCAGTTGAATTATTTGCCATCTCCAGAGAGCCTTGTTTGGCTAAAATGAGCACCCCGAAACTGCTATTCCGCTATCCTACTTGGAAGTCCAGGCTTTGCCAGGTTTCCTCCATCTTTGACTGCTCCATCCTTCCAAGGAGCTGCAATGTGGTCTCCATCCTCAGATGCTGGTAAACGTGCAGTTGACGCAGGGTGACAAGTTCCTCAGTACAACTTCCCCGTTGTACTCTTCTAAGACAGTTTGTGCTAAAAGCTAACATTTTGGATTCCTGAGGCATTTATGATCCTTTTCTGAGCAGGGCGCTTGCCTGCTTTAAGTGCAGCCACATTTTTTGTTTACGTTTACCTGTTGGTTTGGCTGTTACGAGTAATTTATGGGACGACACTAACGTGGTTGGCACTTTGCAGGAGGGATCGGTCCCTGCCCTGGGAGCCGTGCGGCTGCAGGGCTCCGGCAGAGCTGCCCGGGTCCGCACCCCTGCCACCGCACCCCTGCCACCGCACCCCTGCCACCGCACCCCTGCAAAGCTTGTAGCCCGTGACCCTGCTGTCTTCCAGGCCAAAGGAGATAGTGCAGTGAGATTCAGCGTGGCTTTCTGCTCTTACGGGCTGATTTCTAGATTTGCTTCTCTTCTGTCCTCCCTCTCCTCCCTCTCCTTCTCTCTCCCCAGTCTTGCATTTTGTCAGATAATCTGCCGCTTCTTTCTCGGTGTCCTCGTTGCCCACTGACTTGTTTCTTTGCTCCCGCATCCTCCTCAGAGGAAGGTTTTTTTGTTGTTCAGAGTTTGATTTCTATGAGGCAATGCCAGTCAGGATTGGGTTTCCATACATTTTTAGACATTACAAAATAACTCCAGTGAGTTTTTAGCAGGTGAGGGCTCCTTAGAGAGAATTGGAAATGTGCTTTGAAAGCAATTTCTGAACCTGCTAAAAAAATCCATCTGTGAATAAGGAACTGCAAAGTATTAGTATCAAAGTGTTATATATGAGAGCAAAGTCTTGAATCAAACTTTTTTTATCTGTGGATTTCTAAGGAAGCTTTCGGTGGAGGTGTGGACACCTGCATAACAAACATAAGCCTACTGAAAATAAGCTTTTCCTCGTCACCTCTGCAGAGCCTTCAGAACGAATCCACAGATCCCTGAGCATCCGTGGACCCCAGGCTGGAAACCACAGCCACCAAGCAGTTTAA
>NW_008824053.1:3170731-3171295 GCF_000699105.1 Pygoscelis adeliae | reverse complement strand
CGAGGAACCTGCCCCGCGTGGTGACATAGGCTGATTTAAACATTGCTTTAATGACTCGGTAGGGTTAGAGGCTGAAGGGCAGCTGCTGCATCTCGGAGACTCCAAGTCTGTTCTGCACACTTCTGTGACTGACTTGTGTCTGGTGTAATGCAGCCTGCGTGACCTGATCCAGAGACACCCATTACCCTTACAGATGAGACCCATAAAATACTTTTGGGCTCAGACCAAAGTAAAAGGGCCAGATGAAATGAGTTTAAAAGCCTGAGCACATCTCCCAATGGACATAACAGTCCACATGACAAAATTTATATACATAATTTGAAATAATTGGCAACTTTAGGAAGCAAAGCAAAGAGCAAAATGGAGCTACTTTAGCTGATTATTTATGACCGCCTTTTGTCTCAGATACTTCTGTAAGGAAAATCTTGCCCGTTCGCTAGCTCAAATCATTAATGCCAAAGCTAAAATACTCTGTTCTCTGCTCTAAATGAGAATCACACATTCACTGTCTATTTAACAAGCACATTTGCTGTATTTTTAAATTGAAATTATTTGTCTCTGTTT
>NW_008824053.1:3135031-3170716 GCF_000699105.1 Pygoscelis adeliae | reverse complement strand
GGTGAATCCTGTTTCGCTCCCCAGACTCTGCTGCCTCTCGGTTGCCCTCTAAGTATTTTGTATGAAAGGTCATGGTCTCACAATACGGACTCCTTGCAGAGTTCAATCGGCCCTCTTTTGTAGGATAAAGCCATTCCCCATCTCCGCAGCAAGGGAGGTCCCCTGGCAGCAAAACAAATGTGGTTAGTTATGTGTGGCATGAACCTCAGCTGCATTGGGAGCTGAGCTCCGGATAACTTGTAATGGCAATGTATCTAGAATTACAAGGTTAACCCATCAGCCCCTCTCAAGAAATTTAACTATGAAATGTTTTATTTTGCCTAGGGAAAGCCTATTTGGGTCTATCATCTAGTTTCCAGCAAGGTCCGTCACTTCCCCCTCCCCTGTTCCTTAGCAGGATGAATGGCATATAAAGAGGTCAAAGAGACTACCAGTGTCACGCCGTAAATCAGTGGTTCAGCTTAGACCAGAGCCCAAAAGGCTCCTGCTCATCTGGTGTAAACTGACTCATTCTGCTGCAGTCAACAGAGATCTGACAGCAGCAGATTTGCCCCAAGAGCTTCTGAATTCCCACTTCAGATTTATCTAACTGGTATTTCAGATACCACGTTCTCTGCTATCAGTGGGGGAGACTTTATTAATATCCTCCTAATAAATATTTTTCGACTACAGCTT
This sequence comes from Pygoscelis adeliae, assembly GCF_000699105.1. NCBI lineage: Eukaryota > Metazoa > Chordata > Aves > Sphenisciformes > Spheniscidae > Pygoscelis > Pygoscelis adeliae. The sequence goes on along the minus strand of NW_008824053.1, from coordinate 3,170,041 downwards.
CATAAGGTATCCATGCTCCCCCCTGCCCACAAATAACATATTACGTATATGTGATTATAAAAATACCAGTAGCCAATTCAGTTTAATTTAAATTTAGATTTTGCCCTAAACAAATACTGATGTGCCCTGTATATTTTTACTGCCAGATCATGATTTACTAACTCCATTTTGGGGGTTAAAGAGAGCACGACCTTGCTCCATATTAATATTTAAAGATTACCTTGCACATGAAATCAGATGCTGACACAAGTCTCACAGGACTAAGAGGTTTTTAATCTTTTGAAGACGCAGTGCCACACTGAAATATGTATTACTACATTCAAAACAGAGCATGTAACAAATGTCCCACTAGCAGGCATCAGAGACTGCAAATTTCTTTCGGTGCAATCTGGTCCACAAATATCAACTTTCTTCCAGAAGGGAAATTGCAATGCCACAAAGGCCGACGCTTGACATCATAGCAAAGGCCAGCAGCAGCATCTCAGACATTGCAGTAAAAAGAGTTTGCCATCCTGTCCTAAATGCAGAAGCCATTCAGTGCCCTTTTCAAAGCAATGCATAGATTTTACTCTTTCAAAAAGGCGAAAGTTTACTTACGTTTCTGCACAAATGCAATTTAGGAACCACGTGATTTTTGTTTTCACAACCGCACAAGCCTAAAATGTGACAATCTCCTGCATTCCTTTTAATACAGTTAAAAAGAAAGCCAGAGCTGTTTTAATAGAAAACAGAAACAGCTGATGTTTAACATAAATGACTAATTTTAAGACTTTTTTTAGAGCATAGTTATTTTCTTAAAAAAAAAAAAAAATCAAGCTTAGCCTATCAGCATTTTTAACTCATTTCTTTCCACTACACCTAAGCTTCAAACAAAAATATGAGCTGGCAAGCTGTAGAAGAGACTGATTTCTCATCGCATTTTGGATGTATTCAGTTTGTACGAAATTGCCACAGATGAAGTCTCTGATTAGAATAGTTCTTGTGTTTTGATAGCATTATGGAGGTTTTACAGGATTTGAAAATGACGGCAGAACGGCTCTTCCCAGTCTCCTTTGGGGGAGGGGACAGAGATGGCAGCCTGCCGTTATGAAGGGTCCCGCTCCTGGTCTCTCGTGTCATATTTCTGACAGGTAATTGCAGAGGGTCCCCAGCTGACCGGTGCCTCTGGGAGCTTGCTACAGTGCTACCAGAAAGCGCTGGCGTAGTGTGGAGGCAGCCAAGACGTTATATTGATGTGGAAGAGTTTGGATATTAGAGGATTCCAGCCCTGACGCTTTGGAGCCTGTGAAGGTGCATGTTCATTTCCACATCACCAGCTGAGAGTCACCATTACATTTGCCCATAAGTTTATATCCAATTGCAGCGGTCATTAAAAGGAAAACGAGCCGGGCCTGTTGCCTGGGAGTTATGGAGGCAGTGCTGGAGGATTTGGTGCGAGGAGAGTAAGGTCATCCCTTCTTGGAGATGCAGCTCTGCTTGCCATGGGGCGCTGAAGGCTCCCAGCTGACCATCCTCTTGGTGTTGGCCGTGCTGTCAAAGGTAGTATCGTCATAACCTAACTCTCACCTGGCCATTTCATAAGCGGGGTACATCTTCGTTCCCTTTACAACCATTAAGGCCTTTTAGTCTTCCTTTTCCCTTAGCATGTCCTCCCCAGACCCCTCTTTCTCTCGTCTGTCCCCTCCCCCAGCAAGATAATGAGGAATGGGAGCAGATGCCAGAGAAATGCGCGCACCTTTTAATCGAGTGAGGACATAAAAGGGGACAGTAAAAACCGCATGGAGAATTTTGCTTTCAGTGCCTTCCAAACATTTGGTCTTAGTTCAACACATTTGCCGGTCAGCTAATCTATTTCCCTCTAAATCTGGTTATCTTCTCAGATTTTTGTGGAGACAACATTTATTAGAAGTTTTTTGGTCACCGTAAACAGAATTTGATCTATTTTATCCTAAATGAGTGTTTTTCTCAGCGTGACTTACTTAGAACATCATACTGCTAAGTCTCAAAAAAAGATTTTCAGTGAGTCACAAGTGCAGCAGGATGGCATGATGCCCTTCACAGAAATAACAACTACAGATGCAGAAAAAAATTAGAGAGAATTTGAGAATCTGAAGTTCTTTGCAAAATCTGCAACGTTTTTATTATCAACATTGCTGATAGTACAAATGGGATTGAACCAACTGATAAGTGTTCTGGTCCAATGAATTCACTTACTGTTTATGGTCCCCCCAGTCATATTTCTAACTGTTTTGGCATTCCCATTAAATCTCCCTAAATATTCTTCTCGCTGGTTCAGTGCTCTCGACCAGGAAGCTTGTGAGTTCGTGAGGATTTGTACTTGATCATGAATGATTCATGAAATGAGCTTAGAAAACTAAGTTTAACATCTTATTCAATGCTGAGGAAAAAAAGAGCATCTTCTCCCATACTTGTAACAACTTGGCTAAGAAGGAAGAGGCTCAATGTCTCATTTTAAACACTGAAATTCAGAGCATCTGTTGCCTTTCCAGCTAAACCTCGTATCTACTAAGAAGCAAGAGGAAGCATTTTAATTTACTACCGTAGTCAGGCTAAACCCAAGAGTTTTGTTTTTCATTTTGCTAAGACATTTTACCATATACCTAGCAGCATGGCATAGCCAGGCTGTTGGGACGCAGGTGACAGCCGGCAACTGCCTATGTTGCCATTTCTCACTCACATTTAGTCGCGTGTTATATTTTTCTCTAAAATCTGTGTCTGAAATAGGTCGGTCTTGTTTTTAATTGTTTATGGCTGATTCTATACCTTTCTCAGGACAACAGAAAGCATATAACCCTGGGTGTTAGGGACTGGTGCCTCTTCTTCCTTCTCTCTCTTGACCTCTTTGTGCACAGCAGACAGAAATGCCCTGTTCTTTACTCCCTCATTTCTGATGTATACGTACGGCATTCACAGCCTGGGAACTTACAGCGCGATTTCCCTGCTGTGCATGTTCCATACAGATGATGTTTGGGCCTTGGTTTTCGCACCAGCAAAACGGGGATAATTGTGTCGCTTTGGTGTACCGATAAAAGTGCTTTGTGAGAGCTAAATATTTCTTTGTGGAACATGTCATAGCGTGTTTGGAAGCTCTGTATAGCAAGGGGTAGGAGGAAGACAGAGACATGGATCTGATGCAAAAAAAAATCAGGACAAAACAGAGAAGGAGGTCCACGGTTATTCCCTTGCTGTTCTTTGTCTCCTATACAAGCTCTGCAAGAGAATGAGGATTTTTCCTCTTCCTTTGCTGAATGGGCAGATGACAAGACAGCATATACCTAGGGACACCTGCTGAAAGAATAAAACACAATAAACATGAGCGTGCTATGGGGAAATACACATTTTGCTTGTACAATAGACGTTTTGATCCAGAGTTATAAAAAGTTTAAACATAACCCTTAAAATAAATTCAAATGCTTTTGTTATTCAACCTCAGGGTTTTTCTGTTGTGCTTTGGGGTTTTTTAAGCTGGAAAAATTTTGATTTTGCGGTTAAGAGAATTATGAAAAAAAGAAATATGAGTACTTCTAAACAAGGTCTTCTAAGATGTCCCCCAGGACTATGATTTTAAACTGGTCTTGCATTAATTGCAGTTTCTCTGGCTGTTTGTTAGGCCATTGCCATGCTGCGTTAAGGTCTCGATGCTTTTATCTAGCCCTCCCCTATTCTCTGTTTTGTTCTTCAGCGAGGATGAGAGGAACCCTTACAGTATGCAAATATATAATGCTTTCTATTCTTCTTTCTTTAGAGACATAAAAGGATTTTTTTAAAAAGGCAAGTTGAATATATGGCAATAAAGACGTAAATCTTCAGAAGCAGGCAAGCTACACTCCCTCCGCACTTCACAAATGAAGCATGGTTTTTGCAAAGAAAGAGTTTGTTAGGAGAACCACAGAAAGCAGGATTTCCATAATGATTTGCAAGAAAAAATTCTGTAACACATGGCACCGTATTTCCTTCAGAACTGCAATCCCCTTGGGACCAAATTCTTTACTACTTAATCACTGCGGTAATTAGAGATGATGTTGGCAAGTGTTCATTGAACGTTGTGTCATTTTACATCTTAAAACATTTTGGCGTTACTTTCCATTTCCTTTATTCGGTGTGTTCTGGTCCGTCCCCTGGATGATTAGACACAGCTGGCCTTTTCTTTGGGACCAGGTCAGTTTTGCAATTAAGAGCTGTGTTGGTCCGCACTGATAAAAACAGGGACTAAATCATTCTATTTACGGTTTATACATTAATTTTCTACCAAACATTTTTTATAATGACTTGTACACAGGCGACATGATGTGAAACAAATCTGAGTTAAACAGAGGATTCCAGCCACAAAAAATGGCCTTGTCCTGCAGCGAGCCTCCAAATGTGGACAGCTGCAGTACCAAAGTATGAATAAACATCAGTCTGGACGGAGCAGAGCTCTGTAGATGGAGAATAATATTGCAGTATCAAACCCGTGTGTGAGAGATGGCCCCAGTTATGAGAAGCACCCTGGGGAGCGTGGGCGGCAAGCGGGGGCTCAGCCCTGCCGCGCCCAGGGACCCACAAGCAGCATCCTCACAATGCTGCTCCTTCCCCTGTCCACTGCTCAGCGTAGCCCTGCCGAAGTGACGTCAGACGAGGAGAAAGGGAAAAACGAAAGGGCTGTTCAATCCCCCAGATCTGTCGTTTGAAACATCTGTTGGTAAAGTTGCGAGGGGGGGAGAGATTGGTTTTGTGGTTTTAATAATAGCTATGAAAATAGTGTAGCCTGGCTTCTCTGCGTTTCAGATCTGTGCCTGTAGCTGCTACTTCAGGAAAGCAGGAAAGAATCTTCTTACAAGAGATCATAACAGCTGAAAACTGCGTGAGTACCATTTGGTTTCCTAAAATCCAAATATCATTAACTACGTTAACTGACTTAGCAAGGCAGCAGCGCACAATGGAAGATCCCTGCACTACTCTTGTAGGCTTAGTCTGTCCTTTTACACTCTAGATCTTAATCTTCATTTTTCAAAATGTGTGTGTGTGTGTGTGTTACTTTTTTAAATAGCCTTTGATGAGATGCTGGAGCCTTTCAAAGGTTAGCTGTGGAGGCTGCAGCAATGGCGTGGCTGTGATGGACGCTTCTCCCTGACCCCATGTGTTTGAGCATCCTTCCAGCTGGGCAGACAGTTAAACCCAACTGAGGTGTCCCTCACAGTTTGCTTTGGTCTTGGCCAAAGAGTGGTTCTAATTTCCACTTTCAGTCTCATTTCTTACAGGCTGAAGCAGAAAACCCATAGAATTTAAAGTTCAAATTAAATGACAATTTGTGTGACTAATGACGTTTTATAAGACAAGGTGGTAGATTATAATGTCCTTTGAAATGCTTTCAGAGGAGAAAAACACACAGTAAAAATTATATGACAAATATAAAAAGGGAAAAGAAAACAAACTTAGTAACATAAGCAAGCACTAACAGCCATTATGCTTTTAAATTATCTCTCCACAGCCTACAAATCTTTGCTTTGACTCAAGCATACCATACATCTAGCAAAGAGAGAAATATTTTTTTTTTTACCACTCAATTATAATTGATGTATTACTGTATCATTTTAAAATGTGCAAAAGCCGAGAAGTACACAAAAAAATAACAAAAAAGGGTAGGCAAGGAGTAGCATATAAAATGTGATAGAACTTTCTAAGCTAGGTTTAAATACATCCCCTCCCCCCTTATATGCATCTGTATGGAGAATCCAACTGTTCTGTCAAGGGCTTGAGTGCCATTGTATACACATAGTTAGGCACGTGTTAATCATAGAATCATAGAATCATTAAGGTTGGAAACGACCTCTAAGATCATCGAGTCCAACTGTCAACCCAACACCACCATGCCCACTAAACCATGTCCCTAAGCGCCTCATCTACACGTCTTTTAAATACTTCCAGGGATGGGGACTCAACCACTTCCCTGGGCAGCCTGTTCCAATGTTTAACCACTCTTTCAGTAAAGAAATTTTTCCTCATGTCCAATCTAAACCTCCCCTGGCCCAACTTGAGGCCATTTCCTCTCGTCCTGTCGCTTGTTACTTGGGAGAAGAGACCGACCCCACCTCGCTACAGCCTCCTTTCAGGTAGTTGTAGAGAGCGATGAGGTCTCCCCTCAGCCTCCTTTTCTCCAGGCTAAACAACCCCAGCTCCCTCAGCCGCTCCTCATCAGACTTGTTCTCCAGACCCCTCACCAGCCTCGTTGCCCTTCTCTGGACACGCTCCAGCACCTCAACGTCCTTCTTGTAGTGAGGGGCCCAAAACTGAACACAGTATTCGAGGTGCGGCCTCACCAGTGCCGAGCACAGGGGCACGATCACTTCCCTAATGAGGCAGACAGTGAACCAAAGAGGTAGCTGTGGCGTAGTACACATACTCTGCAAGGCCCTGAAAGTTTTACATCTTAATAGCAGCCAGATGTGTTTGAGAGTTTCTATACAAGTGTATATCTAAGGCTGCTGGCCGTACCACGTGTGGCCAAACCCTGCCAAAATGACACAGACCGGCACTGCAGGTGGGTACGATGCAACGCTAGCACTGTGGCGGTACTCATCAGCGTGTGCCAAGGCACAGGCAAGGAAGCAAGGTTTGACAAACGTATCTGAGAACTGTAAAACACAAATTCCTTTTTATATAGGTAAGCTGAGAAAGTTTGAGGACCTGAAATCTGAGACAGGCTGTAACACTAATTCTAGAATTAACCTAGCACTCTTTGTTCTAGGGGCAGATGAGAAGTCCTGATGAAAATTGGTAGTGCGTAATAGCTCAAAACCGACTGAAGAAAATCACCGCACCGTTTAATTCTGCTTACAAGCCTTTTCTGCAATATTGATTATTTTTCAGAGGTAAGTGACAGTATCTATTGTTTCTGCAATTAATCCTTAAGTTCAGTTTGCAGGGTGTTTTTAGAAGTCCACCGAGGTCCAGAATTAACAGGATACTGATATCTCCAGAATAAAGCTAGTTCTGTGAAAGTTTCTGGGAAAAAATCTGGCCGAAGGCTGATCTCTCTGCTACTATGCTAAAGATATCTATTAGTGTATTAGTGGTCTGATATACTAGAGGACACGTTCTGGAATCACTTGAAACTGGAATTCAGATTGCACCTGGCCAATTGCTTCTTTTCTCCAACACTAGCGCTTAAAATTCCAGAGCCGCGGCTAATCAGCAAATGTGCGTGACAAAACCGCTATTTATGATTTTGTCTGCTACCCTAAAATAAGTTTGATTTTTCTTTTTTCTTTCGTTTCAGAGTCTGTCACGTATATAAATCTTCCAAGAGATGATGCTAGTTTTGTGCTGAAAGTTGTATCTCTCAGTCTTTGTTGCATTTACAACATATGCTATACTGATACCAAAAAGGAGTCTATTTTGAAGGATTTTTATGTAGCCAATTCAAAATTCAGATGCCTCAAGCCAAATTTCTTTGTAACGCGTTTAGTTATTGTTTCCTAGATTCCCATCCTGCATAGTACAATATCCCAATATATATGTCTAAAACAAAAAAAAAAAGGTCTAGTTTGCACCTTTTAATTTTAAGCATTACTTCTGTTTCTATTTTTCCAATGCAAATGCTCCTAAATGACCGTGGGGCGGTAGGAATGATGGGATGCACCTTAAACAGAGCGCTGAACACAGACTGAGTGGCTGCAAGGCCAGATACCTTGACAGTGTGAATGGGAGCGCAGCAGCACTAGAAGTTCCCAAATCTAGTGGCGATGGTATAATATAGACAAGTTTCTGTATCTTACTTTGCCTTGGTTTCCATTCCTTTTAATGCTTTTACGTCCCTTTATTGGGTTAATAACAACAGGATGTGCCTGTCCCTGCTGTTCACCTTCTCCAAGATTACCTCCTTTCATTTAAGGAGGAAAAGCTCTCCTTTCGTTTAAAAAAAGCCTCTGAAAAGTGTGAGCATGAATGCTTACGGCTTGGCTCTGCCCTACATCCCCTGTTGTTGGATAAACTGTACATTAGGCAGGCTTCTGCTCAAACGCCAGCTGGAACGTCGTAGGCACGGCCCTTGTCCGAGGCTTGCTCCTGTGGGATGCCGGCGGGAGCCAGGATCCAGCCGAATTCAGCCGCAGCGCGGGCAGCCTCCCGGCGTCTGGGGACAGCCCGTTTCTTCCCTCCAGGGAGAAGAGCAGGCTCGCACCGTCTTCAGTGCTCTGCCATGCTGTGGCCTTTTTTTTTTTTTTTTTGGTAACAATAAGACCCTCCTTGTAACATTTGAAGATTGAGTTAAAAATCAGCCTGGAAAGACAAATGGCAGAAATACAGCAGAGGGATTAATTTACTTCTGACCTCACTAAGCTTTCTGCTTTTAAGCTCAGGATGCAGTTTGTTACTAGCTGTGGGAAAACAAAACAAGCCAAAATGCATCCTTTTCTCATTGAAATAGATGACCCCTTTTCTCTCTTGAGGCTCACCGACACTCTGCTCCAGCCCCCAAAAGAAAAGAATTTGGGTTCTGCAACAAAAAGAAAGACAATTATAAACCAGCCTCTGCTTTTGGTCACTTTAAATCCACTCGGTATTTTGTACACTGTTCTTTGTGCTGTCAGACATACAGGAATTCTACCGTGTTGCAAAAAACCTATACGCTGTAAAACTGAGCTTTACTTTTTACAGTAAATTGCCTTTGAGTGTGTTATAAAAATTGCCGTACTTCCTGCGGGAAAAGAAAAGTGCTGGAGAGGTAAGTTTCCTACACTATTTTTTGAATTTCTATCTGTTGTTTCAGAAGAAAGAAAATCTGCAAAACTTTAAATGATGTTTATCTATAAAAGCAGTAATTCAGAATTGTTCTCTGTATTTTAAATGTATTTTACATGAAGTTAGAAGTTACAACAGTGGCACAGTTTCCAGACATGTTTCATATAAACACGTATTAAGGTAAATGTAACAGGTTGAGCTAGAATTACCAACCAAAATCCCAATGCTTTGGATTACTCAGTTTCTGGATAACAGCTTAAGTGATATGGGCTTTTAAGAGTTATATCCCGAAATGAGGGATGCGTATGCCTTCAAACCAGGAGATCAAGCGCAGCACGAGTGAAAATCAGTAATAATTGTGCAGTGGGTTATGGCTATGTAAGAGTTATTTATACCCCCGTACGTACCGTCACAAGAAGTGCCCCTCTGGTTGGGAGCCTTAGCAGAGAGGTCAAGGGCTCTGGGCGGAGGTAGATTGAGTTACCTTCTCGGGCTTTGATGGACTTTGCCAGGTCTGTCTCTGTTACCATAGTTTCCATTTTGTTCTCTAGATAAGAGATAGAAGCGTTTCAGTGTGTAGTTCACAGAGGCCTTGATCAGTTGGTTGACATAGGGTCCCTGCCTGTGGTGATGTTTAAGGGAATGAGAAGTAACTATGCAGAGGCCTGTCGTGTGCAGGTAAAAATCAGTCTTTTTTCTTTTTTTTTTTTCCCCCCTTTTCCTTGTTTGCTTGCTTTTAGCCATATCCCTGTTCGCAGAAGCTTGGTGAGATACATTTGAGTCACCAGCTAGGTAAAGGATATCTTCAGCGCGGTTTTATGAGAAGTATTGTCTAATTATTGCATGTTCCAGAAACTCAGCTGTTGCACATCCTTTAGTGGGGTTGTTGAGCTTGACCCCTTTTGGCTATGGACATTGTTACCGGGTGTCCTATTGTCGTGGTTTAACCTCAGTTGGCAACTGAGCACCACGCAGCCGCTCGCTCACTCCCCCCCCCCCAATGGGATGGGGGAGAGAAATGGAAGAGCACAAGTGAGAAAAACTCGTGGGTTGAGATAAAAACAGTTTAATAATTGAAATAAAATGATAATAATATAATAATAATAATAGTAATAATACACAAAGCAAGTGATGCACAATGCAATTGCTCACCACCCGCCGACCGATGCCCAGCCAGTCCCCGAGCAGCGCCGCCCCCCCCCGCCCCGGCCAGCTTTCCCCAGTTTATGTACTGAGCATGACGGCACATGGTATGGAATGTCCCTTTGGCCAGTTTGGCTGTGCCCCCTCCCAGCTTCTTGTGCACCTCCAGCCTTCTCAGTCGGTAGAGCATGGGGAGCTGAAAAGTCCTTGGCTAGTGTCAGCACCGCTCAGCAACAACGAAAACATCGGTGCGTTATCAACTTTGTTCTCACCCTAAATCCAAAACACAGCACTGTACCAGCTACTGGGAAGGAAATTAACTCTATCCCTGTCGAAACCAGGACACCTATTAACATCATTCTTTTTTTCACCGCTGTTCCCTTTCTTGTCTTGGGCTTCCTGCACTCACAAGTCCACTCTAAAATTTCAGAGCAGCAAGGACATCATCTTTACTGAAGTGCTAAGAAGTTATAAAAGCAGTGGCTGCAGTTAAACGCTAATAGTAATACCTCTTTCACAGAAACAATAATTGCCTTTGGATATCCTCTCCCTCCCTAAAATCACCGTTCCTTCCAGCACAAGAAAGGCTATGAGAAGGGCAGGGACAAGCCTTTACTGCCCGTCACTCTCTCTATTTTACTGTCAGTGGCAATTTCAGATCACTTTATTCCCATGCCAGCGTCATCCCCCCTTCTTTCTTCATCTCTGGGCAGTGGCCAGGACTTTCGAGCTAATTCAAGTATTGTTGTGCAGAAGCAGTATTCTCTGTCACTGTTCCTTTTTCCTTAATAAATAGATACTATCTGCAAGAGAAGAAAGGCAGTATGTGTTTTCTTTTAATTTATTTTGCAGGCACTGTTAAAAGGTAGGGAACTCATTATGTTCCAGTCAGACAGGAAGCTGTATTTACAATGCCTTACCTCAATGCAGCCATGACAAATTATATCAGCCCTGCAATTCGTGCATTATCATTACTTCCTTACTTCCATACCCTTTCCAGAATTACACTACCACTGACCTGATGAACCCATTTTCTTTTAAAATCAGTCCTATTTTCTGTTTAGAGATTGCTTGGGAAAACTCAACGGCACCAGCTAAAAGAGCAGGCAAGTTTGCCGTGTATAATCAAAAGGTCAGAGTCTATTTTCAGGTGTTCGTTTGGGGCCACCGCTGAAGAAAGAGCCATCTGTACCCATACGGGTGTCAAAAGTTTGTTCTCGCACACACCACATAGGCCAAAGCCAGGGAAACCGGCCATTGACTCCCCGATGCCTCCCGTTTGATGACGGATGCTAGAGAGGGCCTGAGGAGATACTCATCCCAGGACACAACCGTCTCACCATGCACCTGCCCAGAAGCAGCGATTCCATTTTTGTGCTGTCGCTTTGAAGGAAAGGGACTCATCCTTTCACAAACACTGACAGCTAGACTGATAGATGAGCCGAAGTGGACGGGCGACAGTATGATAGGGATCAATGACTCTTTGAGGTTTACTTACTTTTTCTGCAGAGATCAAAACTTTCAGTATGAACTGCCAACACACAGCTGCTTGCATTGTACCGTTCCGTTCAACTATCCCTGTCAACTATATCAGCGTGGAGCGGTAGCCAACATCCTGCTGGGACTATAACCCCAACTCTCAACTCCGTATTTGTGGGCTACATCTATTGCCCCGAGCTCCAGCATCACAGGATCACTTCCCTTTCCTTGAGGCTCCTTTACCTGCTTGTCTCTCTACCTGGAAAACAAGCTTTAACACTGTAAATACTCAGCCTCCAATTCTCCAGCTGAGCAAGGCCACGTAGCAGGACCGAAAGCTTTGTCTTCTCCAGAGTTTTCAGTGGCTTTCCCTTTCCAGTCCGAGCCCCTCTCTAGCTCCTTGCATCTCCATCATCCATTTTGTGCTCTGTTCCCTCTCACCTCTCTTCCCTTAATTCTGCCTCTCCACTGTTTCTTGGCCTTCCCCTCTGCAGCACAGCGCAACGGCATCCCAAAGACCACTCTAATTACAAGCTCAGCTGCCTCGTGCACAGGGGCGAAGCGTGGTCACCGCTGGCACATTACAGGTCAGCTTAGCACTCATCCTTATTACCTGGATTAACAAGGTGGCACTAAAAGCTATCTCATACCTGTCTTTTTCCCTTAGAAGAGTGACTAAGAGCTTGATTAGTTAATCTTAATTATCTACACTAAGCATGCTGCCAGTAAGGAAAGAGGCTGCTATTATACAGCAACTAATATGCTAGATTATTAGAGACTATACTGAAGAAATGTACTCTTTTATTGAGTACACGCTGAATTGCTGCTGTTCAATTTGCTGTGAGTTGTGAATTTGCTCTGAGTTATTTTTACCATTTGAGGATTGCCAGGCTTTATACCATGTTTTGCACAAGAACTCAGCTGCCCTTTTGCTGTTGTGTTTGTAGTTCCCTTCCAAGGAAGCTGCCTGCTGTTCCCAGGTCTCTCTTTCTCTCTCCCCCTCCTAGTATCTCCTTTAGCCATGAGAAATGCAAACAACTGATTTAAATTCTGTGTTTTGCAGGGAGACTTCCTGCTGGGACTTGACTCAGGCCAACTGATGTCTTCTCCCTGCCTGGAGAAAACCTTTGTCCCCCAGGCTGACGGCAGGCACTTAAAAGGAAACCTGCTTGTTCTGTCCCCATTAGTCAGCAGTGGGAAGGTGATAATTGCCCTTTCCAAGTGTTCTCCACTCGTACAGGATTGGGACTGTTTATTCGAATTGCTTTATTCTTTAGTACCATCCAATGGGACAGGCTGAGTCACACCTCGATTCTCGGTTCTCTTCCATGTGAAGGTTTCGTTCCCCTTGGATTGCCATAAATCCCAAGCAACGGTTCTGCTCTTTTCCTGACAGCAGCCCCCATGTTTACATTGCACCTCCTGGATAAGCAGGTGGAGAGAATATTTTCATGGGCTCTGAACTCCTCTGCTCAGGATGATGGTGGCAGGCATCAACACGAGCTGCCATTTGGCACCACCTGGGAGAATTTATGTTACTTTTTCATTGTGCTGCCCTTCTCGCAACAGGGCCAGCCTTTGGTGCAGATACGGATGTATTAAGTGACTGGTAAACACGCACTTGTCCCCAAAAAGGTGTCAGTTCAGTGTTACTGTAGAGGAGACACAACTGTTCCATTTATGTCCTTAAGCCTGACATTAATGAATAATTTTCATTAGGGTTGCTGATGGTCCTTCTTTGCCAAACGGGACCTCAGCATAATACTAAAGGGAATATTCTGTTTAATATTCTGTTTCCCAACCCTTTGTCTTTCCTTCACCCATGGTAACTGCCAGCAAGTTTGTGAGTTTTTCATTTGAATGAAATTTCTCTCTAGCTGTGGGCAGAATATAGAAAAAAATCAATAGCTATTAAGATACGTAATACTGCAGGATATGGGATCCTACTGGTAAAAAAAGCAAGGACCCTTTATTTATTCACATTCCCGAGTACCAGCATTCGTTATCTGACCTCACTGCCCACGTCCTGCTCTTCCCCCAGGTTTGCGGTGGGTTTTTTGTTGCCAAAAGCTGAGCAGAGGATATTTTGCCCATCGCGCTCTGCTGCGTTCTGTGCTAGTTCCTTGTGAAAGTGCCTTCAGGTGCTTTCCCAGGGCTCACATTTTTTGTTCAAGAACAAGTTATGAAAAAAGAGTTACTGGAGGTTTTAAAACCCATTTTCTTTTTATCTAGTGTTCTGTTAAAGCTTTCCTCCTAAGCAGCTTACAATAATATAAACAACCTGCAGAAAAAACTCACTGTCAATCTGCTGCTATAAATTCCTACAGGTCCAGGGGCTTCAGGAGCTGGATATTGCACCTACAGACCTTGGAGTCAGAGATAAGTATCAGATAATTCACTCCTCTAAAAAATACTCCCTTATATTCAGAGTGAGTGGAGAGCAGGAAGGGGGAAGAGAAGATGGGAGGAGGTGTGCTGAGAGCGGAGGCAGGAGCGGGGTACCCGGTGCGCGGGATGAGGGTGGAGACCCGTGGGACTCACAAGTCCCGCAGCCGAGCAAGCGCTCGCCTCTCCCCGGCACCCGTGGCCGAGCGCTTTAGCACGCTCCTCAGCTGCACATCTCCTTCCTCGGTACCAAACACACACTCCCTTCCTCCAGCTTGTGAGGGTGCAGACCACCATCCCAGCCCCTGGGGCTGCTTTAGCAGGGAGAGCAGCCGTGTCGGCAGCCGCAGCTGAGCGAGGCATCGGCTGGGGGGTTTCTCCCTTCGGCTGGGGGTTTCTCCCTTCGGCTGGGGGTTTCTCCCCTCGGCTGGCGTTGCTCCACCGGTTGCGGGCTGACGGCGCTGTAAGGCGGCTGCTGGGGCGTGCCGCACGCGGCAGTGCTGTGCCGCTCCTGCTTTCGGAGGTGCTCGGGAATAATGAGCAAAATCTAATTAAGAAAAGTGAAATACAGCAGGTTAAGTCAGCTGCATCAGAGTGTGAAATGGAGCCGTTATAAAACAAAACAAAACACCGTACAGCGGCATCTCGGGAGCTCCGCGACCTTACAGTGATGCTGCCAGACTTCCCTGGCATCGGAGCGGGGACGCCCCGGCAAGAGCTCTTCATGTGTCGGACTGTCACTGACCGTGGCAGGGCCCTGCTGGTCAGCGCAGCTCCTGCTACAAACGGGGGGGGCAGGAGGGGCGAAGCACGGCGTGGACATCGCGGCAGCACGCCAGCCTGACCGTGGTGGGAGAGGAGGAACGGGGAAGGGGGCGACGAAAAAGCGTTAGTTCAACAGAAAGAGGAGGGAATGGAAAGAAAAGCTGGGCAGTGAGGGGGTGAGCGTGAAGGGCAGGTGTGGAGCAAGGCTGAGCCTTTCTCCCCTGAAGATGAAAAGCTCTGCAGCTACCAGAGCGCGTGTTTATCATCCGAACAGCTGAGCTTGGCCTAGCCCACTGGTAGTGGTTGTAAGAAAGCTGCTCTGCTCGGGTGGCAGAAGGTGCCACGCTGAGCGTGGGCACGGGGCCACCACTTTGCTCTGGGAATGATTCAGCAGCTGCACGTGTGTGCAAGTTTGCCTCTTCAATGACAGTTTTTGTTTTAAAAAAAAAAACAAACACAAACCAACAAAACCAACAAACCACCACCAAAAAAAACAACAAAAAACCCCCAACTTTTTTAGGATTGCAGCCTTCTGAGATCAACAAGTAGAACTTGAAAACAAGGAAATCGTATTTGTTCTTCGTGATGCTACTACTTATGAAATGGTAGAATTAATGCTACTATTTGGATTGAACTTTAAAAGAAATCTGGAAAAAAAATTTTGATTTAATCTTGCTGGAAAAGCATCTTTTGAAACAGGCAGGAATGGTTGCAGAACCCTTAAAATATTTTTAATGACAATTGTTTGCAGTTCCCTTCTCTCTAAAAGTTGGAGAAAGGGCATCTTGAATGTATGACAGTAAGTTCAGCACAAGTGAAGCTGCTTTCAAATATGCTAGAAAGGATATCCACAGTAATAGGATTAGTACAAAAAGAACATGTCGTCTTTGTATCTAAAAATCCTGAGGCTAATTTGTCTTGGTTCCACCCCGCCAAAAACTTTTGTAACAAATTACTTTTGTCAGGAACACTTAATGAAGTTTCACTGTTAAAATGCTCACAAGAAATATCTAACACCTGCCGGGAAAATTACCTGTAAAGGTTATCACAGTAAGGCTTGGATGTTAAATGTCAACGGACAACTTTATCTCTTTCCCCTTCTTCACCCTCCCACCCCAGCTACAGGCAGAAAAATGGGGGGAGCTTCTGCAAAGCCGTCAGACAGGCAGGTGTCTGCTTCCTTCCAGTCTCTCCCCACTCTTGAGAGAGCCCTGGGATGCGTTTTATTTAAGCTAAGAGGTGATCCGAAGGTAGAAAACTGGAGGCAGAGAAAACTAATAATTCACTAAAACTTTGCTGGAGAACAGTCTGACAGAAGAGCTCAATGTCTGCCATCATCGCCTGAAGGACAACTTAACAGCGAGGCCAAGAGGCACCTACCGCTGAGAGCTAGGCGATGCTCATGCGGAGGGCAGCACCAGCCGCCGACCCCGCTGCCACGGGGGCACAGACGCAGAGGAGGATTACCTCCGCCTTCAGGATAACAGCACGTTGGCTACAGTCCCTTTTACTTCAGGTCTCAGTACTCTACCGTTCCCCTACTCAGGCAAAAATGTGGCGAAACACATCACCCTGGCACCCCCACAAAACCCAGTGTATTTAATGCACCAACGTTAGCCTTAGTGGTATCTAGTAGGCTTTCCGATCCTGCCCCCCAAAACCAAGACACTGCAGAGCAACTTTAAGATTAATATTCCGGTAGTGATTTTTGGTTTTTTTGTTACACTGAAACCTTTTCTTTCGAACAGATGCAACACACTTAGATGTTAAAATTCTTTGTTTGATAACTGCAAATAATTGTGAATGTAGCTGTTCCTGTAGGCGGGAGACCTACGCATGTGATCAAAGTCACTCACAGAAGAGTCTTTGCAGGATCAGGTCTATGCCATACCCCAGCCCTCTCCAAAGCAGCAAGGAAGAAAGTCTCCGCATGCTTCTGAGATCAGCATTCATTCTCCAAATTAGTCTGGGTGTTGGTTATTAACATATCCATCTGTAATCTGTTTGCAGGGTGGAGATCAGCAGCAGACATTATGGTCAAGCCTGGCTGCAGTCTTTGGCCTCGATTTCTCTTCTGCTCGTGTCAGATTTGCACGAAGCCAGCAGCCCAAAGCTTGACATAGTCCGCTCTTCGCAATGGTCTTGTTGACCTGTGCAAGCTCTCCGCCCGGACCTTAGACGAGGAACTCCTGAAAGCTGAGTGCACTCTCCATTGATCCCACTCAGCACCTTTGTGCAGCGGTAGCCGCTTCACGTGGTTGATCGTTCTGGCACCTCTTTGTGAGCTCTAGCTAGGGCTCACAACTATCTGTGTATCTGTGTAGTGCAAACTGGTTAAAACGGCAACGTCCGGGAAACCAGTTCAAAGAAACTGGGTGGCTAATGAAGGGGTGGCGTTTGTGACAGTAGGGATTTTTTTCTTTGGTAAATGCAGCACATGGTGTGAGGCACACACCAGTCATGGACAGAGCTTCATCCTTTTTACCATCTCGTTTCCTGGTGTTTCTCAGGTGAGTCTGGCTTTGCTTTTTCTGTTATTTGGGTTTTACTTATTTATTTACTTTGTCTCACGCAGCCAGTGAACAGCCACAAGTGTCTGGTTACCAGAGGTTCAGTCACATTCAGTGGGTGTTACAATCAGTGCTCTCTGCTCCTCCGCTTGGGTGTGCTGCACTACACATTGACTTATCAGGATAAAATACCTCTGGGGTAGCTACACATCAGAATCAGGCCAAGGTAGTTTTGCCCGACAAAATTGCTCGCTGTCAGTACCATATTTCCGATCTTGATGTTTCTGTGACAGTGGTTTTTTTCCTCTGTAATATCTTCGTAATCAGGTTTACCTGCTTTACCTGATAGAGGCATTTTGCACCTATAGTAAAGAATTTTGAAGAAAGAAAGTCTTTACAAAACCCAAAAGCTATGAAAGCTGTCCAGGTATACGTTTGATGTGTGCCACGTGTATGCACGTTCTTGTTCATTGTGGTTTTAGATAACTGTTCACAATTGATAACAAAAACATAGAAATACCTTGGGAGTAAAAAGGGACTACTTCTGTTCCTTAAGCTTTGATAACGTGTTGACATCCTTAGTGAAACTACAGAAAGGGTCAACATCCTTTGCTGTTGTCCTGATTTTGGCTGGGATAGAGTTGATTTTCTTCCTAGTAGCTGGCACAGTGCTGTGTTTTGGATTTAGGGTGAGAATAATGTTGATAACACACCGATGGTTTAGTTGTTGCTGAGCAGTGCTGACACAGAGTCAAGGCCTTTTCTGCCTCTCACCCCACCCCACCAGCAAGCAGGCTGGGGGGGCACAAGGAGTTGGGAGGGGACACGGCCGGGACAGCTGACCCCAACTGACCCAAGGGATATCCCACACCATATGGCGTCATGCTCAGCATGTAAAGCTGGGGAAGAAGGAGGAAGGGGGGGCTGCTGCTCGGGGACTGGCTGGGCATCAGTCAGCGGGTCGTGAGCAATTGCATTGTGCATCACTTGCTTTGTATATTCTTTTATCATTATTATCCCTTTCTTTTCTGTCCTATTAAATTGTCTTTATCTCAACCTATGAGTTTTATGGTTTTTTTTCGATTCTCTCCCCCATCCCATGGGGGGGGAGTGAGCAAATGGCTGTGCGGTGTTTAGCTGCCTGCCAGATTAAACCACAACAGCTGTCTTTTCCAGTGGCATGTTTGGGAATATTTCTCTTTTTACTCACATGCCCTCTCCGTTTTCAGGTGAATACGGTTGTAGCTGCTCTCTTATGGACAGCTTCCTTCTGTTTTGTGCTGTGTCATACAGGTACAGATTTCTGACAGCTGCAACACATACCTCAGATAATTCACTGAATGCTGGTGGTGTGACAGGCAAAACCCTTGAAAATCCCCGCTGTTTTTGAAACTGCACAACAGGAAACCCCCGACATTGGGTTCATAAAAGATGGCTTTGCAGGACTAGGAGAAAATCCTCACTGTGGTTTTAGAGATCTTAAAAAAAAAAAAAAAAGAAATCTCTGCTATTATTTTTGTAACAAAGTTTGTATCTCTTTCCAAGTCTGTGACCTTGACAACATAAATGGGTGTAAAACTTCATCACTGGGATGATATCTTGTCAGTTTTTTCTTCAGCAGTCATTTTCCCCTGCAGATATCCTTGTCCCTTATGCCAGTCTTCCCTGGTTTTTGTTGGTTTTTTTTTTTTTGCAATATGTGAAAACGTTGGCTCCAGCTGTTCTGTTGTTTGGAAAGACCTCAACACAGCTGGTGATCATAAGGGGAAATGTTGTCTGACGGGCACAAAAGGACCCGACGGCTGCCAGCAGCTCCCTGGTCAGTGGGCAGCGCTGCTGCTGGCCCACAGGGAGAGGCCATGTGCCAGTGGCATCTTTGGGTCTGTCTTGGGGCACCGTGGCACCGACGACTGCTGCCTTCTCCCAGCTCCAAAAACACGAGCTCTTCCTAGCCTCAGTAAATCACTCTTCTACTCAGTTCTCCCCATGTGTAAAACGGGGGTGAGGTCAATCTGCTCATGCTGTTCAGCCGTCAACAAAACGGGTTACGTACAAAACTTCCCGAGAAAGGCAGCTTGTTATTCTGGACCCGCTTTTACAGAGCATTGGGAAGGGAAAGTAGGGTGTAAACACAGCCTTTCCTCTGAGCTGGGATCACAGCGAGCACTGTTACGGTGGTTTCTGACTTGGCACATTGTTTCCCTTTCCTGGATTAATCTCCAAAATAGAAAAAGGTTTCTGATAAGGCCAGTTATGCTATCAGATATCCTTATGATTACAGGAGCACGAGCTGTCGCATTCACACCTGTACCTCCCAAATGACTCTACCGCAAAGGAAGTTTCTAATTTCATTCTCACATAATAAACCTTTTACAACCATTCCCATATTGTTAATATTCGTCAGGGAAGGACGCTGGCTAAGTAGAGAGTCAATAACAGTATCTGCAGAAGGATTATATATGTAGTCATGTGAAGCAGAAGGGTTGTCTCTTGGAGTTGGAGAACTTTGTGCAGAAAGGCCACCCCTGAAAGGTGGGGATGTTAACGCTGGTTCTCGTGCACCAAACGAAGTCAAGCATGGACTCTCTGTTGCTCACCCACGGCTTTCAGGTGGTCATTACCTTTCCCGCTCTTGGTCCACATGTGTTTGGACCCGCTGACTTGGAGGGGAAGGGCTTGCACGTGGATGTGGCTTGCCAAGGAGCCAGCTTGCAGCACGCTCCAACACTGCAAACTACTGTGAGAGTAACTGAGAAAATCAAGCCTTAAAAGCAAACAGAGGAAAAAAAAACAACCCCAAACCTCAAACCAAACTTTAAAATGCTAGCCAGGGCTATTCCCAACCTCCGTCAGCAACGCTTAAGTGAGCTGGGACTTCTCTGACAGCAGAAGTCATAGGTGGAAAAATTTCACACACACACAAAAAAGAAAGCATATGCACAGCAGGCCCCTGAAACAGCAGCGCTAGAAGACAATTTTTAAAGGTCAGAATTATTATAGGACATTAATTAGCAATCAGATAATGCTCAAATTGCCTTAGCAAATTTAGACACTGTGTAAGGCCACACGCTGCAGAGGGTGCAGCCACCTGAAAAGAATTTGGACACTTTAATAGAAAATATGCCTTGCTCAGAACAGAGCTAGAATAACGTAATGAGAAAACAATATGACTTCCCTAAAGTAATTAGGAGGTGGTAGTGAGAGTAAATAAGCTTTTGCAGAACAAAGTATTAGTGACCCAAATGAGAGCAAATAAGCTGGGAGTCCGGTTTTCTGCAAGTGCAGGGAAGAGAAGGTAGATAATCCTGTCTTTTAACAGTGGCACTGTAGATGTTACCAAAGAGCACAAGTGTCTTTGCAAAGAGGGGAAATTACAGAATAGACTGAATATACTTAACAATTCCTGATCCCAAACGTACCAAAAACATCAAAAGTCTTTCTGCTGGCATCAGTGAGGTCTTCATTTGGCCCCTAGAGAGCTTAGGTAGGTTACATAGATTTCAGGGACAGTAGATGACATGCGTTTCTAGGAGAAGTGAATAAAAAACAATTCTGAAACTTTATATTTTTGTCTTACTCCTAAATTCAAAATAGATCAAGGCTGGACATGAATGTCTTGCAATTCAAAAGTTGTTTTACCACTTTTTTTGATAACATGACATTGACTAAGGAAATATTTAGTTACTGATTTGGGGGAGTTATCTGTTTATCTGGTAATTCTATGCATATTTTAACAAGGTAATAGCTGTTGGAGGAGGGTGATAATCAGGTTCTAAGTCTTCTTTGTTTTTATCGGAGGCTTAACAGCAGAATTAAAACTGAATTTTGAAGATGTTTGTATTTAGGGAGTTTGCTTCATGCATGCATTGTAGACAGAGTATTTCTGAAACCTGGGATAGCATTTGGCTTCCGTTTCTAGCCTTTCAGCTTGCAAAAGTGCACAATGCAGGGTAGGTGTGGGACGCCTCTGTAGTCAACCTGTGTATAAATATTTAGGCTTTATAGGCTTTGTATATAATACATACATATGTAAAGACGTATTTATGTATTTCCTTAGCAGTATTTGCTAAGGAAATACTTTTAGTACTGCAACATCGTCCTAAGCTACCTGTTACAGGTAGATGTGAAAACGATAGCTAATTTGTCTTCTCAACTGTGAGAAGAAAATTCTAGGTAACGTTTTACTGTGAATACTGTGATAAAGAGTATAAAAAGAGTTGGAAAGAGGATACATCTTCTAAAACATGGAACAGGGAGTTCGAAGTTAACTATGTCTAATATTTTTCCATTACGAATTTCCACTGAATTGGCTCAACAGCCTGAGATAAAAACAGCTGAAGATTTCTAATTTTTTTTTTTCTTTTTGATGGGGACATGTAGATTGAGGTGAGAACTCTCCAAAGATTATCCGCCGAGTGCCAGCTTTTAATGAATCCCATTTGTTTTCTTGATTAAGTCTGCTATTACCCCTGTTTAGTCTTGTCACGAGCCCATTAGCTGGAATTTTCATATCATGGTTTAGAAGAGAAATTAGCCTAGAAGAGCAGCACTCATCATCAGCCAATTTTAAGTGTATTTAATATAGTTTACAATTTATGAATTCAGGAACCTGTAGCCTCATACATATATATGTATAAAAACCAAATAACTACTCTTTGTGGTGAAATTCATAGGCCAATAAGGGTTGCAGCCAAATACCAGTTTGCGGTGATAACATTGTATATCGCTACTGTACTTACAGCTATAAGGTTTCTTCGGTGAGCTTGCGTCTGACAGGCTATGGCAGGTCTATGATTTGCGAGACAGAAGCTTCTTCAGGAAGAAGTGACTCTCCAAAGGTTCGACCTCTTATTTTCAAAAGATAAGCATCCAGGAAGCTTATCAAGCCTTGTGGTCACCAAGTACTCAAGAGCTTTGGAAGTGCTTAAAAGCCATGTGATGGGTACAGTGTAAAATGAATACAGGTGTAGCAGGGTTTTCAAATTCTGGACTTTCTTAAAAATGCTGTGAGAATAGCCCTTTAGGAGATTTAAATACCTCCATCCTTTCTCAGATTCTCTAAATGAAAAGAGCGGAGTAGGGCGAAATGTACTTTTTAAATGACATTTTGCAAATTTCAGGAGATGCCATTTCAGCCTCTCCTGGAAGTGAAGACTTGGACACTGGAATTTGCAGAGCTGCCACAGAAATATTTCTTCAGCGAAAAGAGCCAGAGAGGACCGCGGCTGAATCATGGGGTGATGCCCTGGCATTATTCTGTAATGGGAAACATCACTTTGCCAGGTACTTGGAAGCAAACATTGCAAATATTTGGACATTATGCCATTACATAATATTACCTATTCAACGCCCTCTTTCTCTTTTCTTGCCTTCTCGGTGCCGCTCTAAATGACTAGGCTGGCCTGCTGGCATTTCCCTTTTTCCTCCTGCTTTTCCTCTTTTCTACCGCCTTTTCTGTAAGTCCTGAAACAGAGCGGGACCTTGATCACTCCATTCTCTTCACTTAGAGTTCCCACATCATTTTCTATTTGATGAACAGTGTGAGAAACATCCTGTAATCAAAGCGAAAACAAGTCCAATCATATCGCTATTCCACAGGAGCTCCCAAAGATGCCTGGAAGAATCTGCTGCATTTCTGGGCCCAGAGACTGTTACGGAGAACACCAGTTGGTAATCACAGCTTTTTTTTTTAAACTATCTGAATTACTGAAGGAAAATCCTTTCCCATATCCTCATATCTCCATATCCCCATATCCCATATCCAGATATGTTGGATTGAAACACAAAGACCCATTTCATAACTAACCAAGTCTAAAAATTCAGCTCCTTGCTTAATTTCTTGGCTGGATGGAAAATAAACAACTTTATAAAACTAGTAAATGACCATGACTACTTGTCCAAAGAATTGTCTCTTAAGAATAATTCAGATGGTGTAAGAGAAATGTACCTCTCACAAAAAGCAGCTTTTCCAAAACCCTGTAGTTTCCCTGCACAATCTTCTCTCTAGCTACAAGACTCTTCCTTCAGTAAAGGTATTATAACCCTTTCAGTCTGTTCTGCTTTACATACTTGACACCAAGAATCTCTAACAAGGTTAGGGGTGAGTAACAATTTAAATCTACTTTCAAATACAGCTGAAAAACCTATTATAGATGCAACCTTGAACTTTAATTGTATAAAGACAGCTACTTTCTTAGCATTCACACGAGTGATAGAGTTTCTTGCTTGTAAGTCTGCCTGGACTTTCTGGCTGTGTTGGCAATCATTTATTCTGCCTCTAGACTTTGAAAACAGAAATGCATAAGTTTACACACTGTAACATTACAACATCTACTGAAATTTGTAATGATGAAGGGTGTTAACATATTTGAGTTGCAGAAGTCAATCTGGTTAATTATATGTTATTCTTCCTGCTATTTTACTAGGCTACACAAGAGGTTGCTGAAATCCAGCATTTGTTTTCAGATATACATTCATGCTTTTTAAGGAAATGATTGTAAAGAGCCAGAGAACGCTTTGAAATGGTGTTGGTCAAAGATTTTCCAGCATTGGCGCAAACTAAGGAAATAAGGGGAAGCTCAAAGGATCCATGAAAGGTAAACAAAGAATCTCTCTTTAAGGATGGTTTGTAGTAGGTAATGGAAAAATCTAGAAGTATTTTTGTGGTCTCATAGTTTCAAATCTTTCTGGTAGTTCTGATCAAAAAAACCCCATCAACACAAAAAAAAAAAAAAAAAAGAAAAAAAAAGGTCAGTGTATTCAGTGTATGTGGCTTGAACACCTATGGTCTGAAAGCTCCCTTCACGGGAACGATACCTCCCCCATGGCTGTAGGCATGGTCTTGATGGGAAGGATCAGCTTCAGAGCTGAAAGTTTGTGCTGCACACCTGAGAAGGTTCCATTAGACTTTACAGTCAGGGCAGCTGCAGCAGAGGTGTTAACATCCTTATGGAGGTGGAAATGAGGCCGCTGCTAATTCAATGCAAAGAGCTTACAAAGAGATCTCAACCACTGGTAGCAACTATGGATCTGCTCAGCCCTGGAGTAGCTGTGTAAAAGACCAAGTGAGATTTTCTGTGTTGTTTTCTTTTGTTTTTACCAGCGCTGAGCCATGTTATCTCAGGCGTGTTAAGCACAGATATAAAAATTTTGCCTCGAAAATATTTGATCAAATAATTCACCTATTGTTTAGATAAGAATATATTTATCAAGCTCATTTATTGTCATTAAATCAAGGCTAATGTTGTTTGAGTGGGTCTGCCCCTCACTAGTCCTTTTGCTCCCAGAGAGCTGCCAGACAGAAAGGAGAGCCCTGTAATCCTTCTAGCACTGCCTGGAATATCACTTGAGCCTCCGAGACACAAAGCGATGCTCTGAGTCACTGATCCCTCTGTGGGAGCACATTTTGCTCTCCATTAGTTGACATTTTAAAAGAAATTTGTAGGCTTTACAGTTCGATACTAACTGTCATTTTTGGCCAAGATGTCCTAATTCAAACTTATTAGAACACATAGAATAGCACCTGGAAAAAGAAAGCTGGATTCAGAGCTGTACTGGAAGTCTGTGGTCCCTAGGCAGAGATTTGAAATCTCTGTATTTCCTCTTCATTCAGAAATCGAGACACGAATTTTAAAAATGAGACACATTTTGGAAGATTATTATCTAATTTGATAATTCAGCTAACGAAATGCAGCTAAGTGAATATAGCACATGATATTAATTAGCAGTAAGATGTATGTCCTCTTTACGATACTTATCAACAGCATTGGTGAAGAGATGTCAGCAGGAGCACTGCAGTGTTAGCACTGGGAATATTGTGTAATGTTGCATGCACCAATCCTGAATAATATTGACTTATGCTAACTCCTGAATCAGCTCGGCCCCTTCTTCTTACCCAAAGCCTTCCCATCTGGAAAAGAGATTCATTTCTAGGAGGAATGTAACGAGACAGTCCTCATGGTATGGGCCTTTGACTGATTAAACAGTCATATGCCAAGTCCCTTTATGGTGCCACAGGGGGAAGAAAAATTAATAAGTAAATCACAATTAACGTACTACATTGAATAATAAACTGTGTAGCTTTTCAGCTATACTAGCAAGCTACTAGAAAATTCTAAAAATGCAAAGAAACATTCCACTTCCTTAAATGTTTTTTCTTTTGAGCTGTATTGAGCAATTATGCCTCTTCAGAGGTGGTTAATTTTGTAAGCAGAATATTAATAATTTATAAGTGTGTTAAAGGTATTGATCATACAAGGGTAGAAACATTATGCTTGAGTTCCTTCTATAATCCATTAAAAAGGAAGTAAATTGCTTCAGTTTCATATTAAAATATGAGGCTAGCAGACTGTAGTTTAAAACGTACGTAAAGTTGTTTTCCTACTTAAACTGTAGTCATCCATCATTGATCTGGTGGTAACACACAAGGATTTGCTGGGACTCAGCTGCAGGCATTTCAAACCAGAGACTCTTCCTCCTTCCCCCAGTGTCACCCCCAGTGCCCCCCCTCCCGCCCTGCCTGTGCGGCTGGTCTGCGTGCCCGCTCTCCCCTCCGGGCACGGCTCTGCCGAGACCCTCTGGGAACCTTTAGGGGCTGATTTCAGTAGCCACGGCAGTAGGTCTCGATTTTTTCCGCTTGTGACTCTGTTTCTGGGCTTGGGACACTACACTTGGGAGTCAACAGGCTCTGTGTAAATTCTCCTAGGGAAATGGTGGGGATGCCTGCTGTGGGACCAGAGCTCTAGCTTGTCTCTTTGTCTTTTTTCCAGCCCTGACCATTTTCCCATGTGTGAGCATAAAGTCCATAAACATAGCAGTTATGCAAGGCGAGTACTTGCAGAAAAGTCCGTAAGGCTTGTATACATCCAGGAATCTACCTGCACGTGACTTTTTGCTGCATCAGGGGACTTAGTGTTTTCTTGACTCTGAATTGCCCCCCCATTTTATCATGGTTGCATGAATAAAGCTTTATCCTGCAGGCCCTGGACTGTAGGATGTTTGTGACAGGAAGGGACGCTGGCGGTGAAACCAATCAGTGCAATACCTATTCTCCTATTCCTGTTCTAATGCAGAAGGAAGAATGATACAAACCAGAGGAAATAAACACTTGGTGAATAACTTTATTAATCAGATTCCTTCTGGACCACCAATCTCATTATTTGTTTATCAGCCAGGCTTCCACTAAATCTATTCACAATTAAAAAAAAAAAAATTACTAAGTGAAGAGTATTGAACTGATCCTTAATTAGGGCAGCTGAGATGTCTTGTATAATTAACTGGGCTTTGTTCATAATTATTTCCTGATAGTTGGAATTGTTTTCCACAAGTAACGGAGCAATAGTAATGGTAACACTAAGAAATCTTTGATTTTTCAGAGTAAAATAATGGCCAGGCTTACTGTGCTTAAGTTGTATAAGACCTATTTGTTCCCACTGACAGCTAAAAGTCGTCACAACAATTTGGCTGGACCACACGGGAAAGTTTTGCAAAATCAGTTCTCTTAGTGTAGAAATAAGTATGCATCCAAATCTTTAAAGTGTGGCTCTTCTAATTTGTGCTTTATGATGATCGGCCTGAGGTTACTCCTCCAGCAGCCACACGTGAATCCTGGCACACCAGTAAGAGTTTCCTTTATCGGAGACCAAGAGCTTAAAGCTAGTGCCCACGCATGGCCACGCCGGGTCTGGGTCAGTGAAATAACGGAAATCGGCTATTGCTCATAAACAACGGGGTGAAAGAGCTGCAACTCGACAAAGATCTTCCCAGACCTCCTAACCGGCGAGGCCTCTGCCGCTGCCCTCCCCACATGGCGCTTCCAGAGCTGCAGCCCCGTGGCCGGCATGCCAGCGGATGAGGTTCTCCAGGAGGTGTGCTCCACAGCCGTGGTCATGCCATGCATCGCAGCTAGCACCACGCACCCGGCCTCCAGTGGACACGGCGCTCTGCTTGGAGTTACGGTAGGGACCACACGTTGGTTGGTAGCTCTAGAAACCTGCCCCGATTTCTTAATTTTAGCAAGACCTCACTGATGTGATTCTTTGAGAGAAGCTGGGGGAGATGCGGACAGTAATGCTGGAAACAGGGCAAATGGGTTTTATTGGTAGGTTATCACTACTCCTTTCTTCCTCCCTCTCGATGCTGGCTTAGGGCACAGCTTCAGAAAGCCACAGGAGTGCTGTACGTGGTATTTCTTACTCTGGAGTACACCCAGCCCTCCATGGGGAAGTTGCAGCAGACTCCCATGTATGGGCTTCTTGGAAAGAGGCGTTTGCTAGACCGTTGCCTCTGATTTCAAGAGAACTAGCATCTGCTCTAATCTAGGAAAATAGTAGTCATGTTACAACCCGAGGTTGTTTGGGATTCATTATGAAGCTGTGTGAAAGAGCATGTGGGTTAAACAGGTTCACTGCTAATTAATACCTTTACTCCCAACGAAGTAGCTCCTTGCTCCTGGGGTTAGGCAGAGTGTGAGAAGAAAAACAAGCAGGGAGCTGTCTGCAGGCTCTTTCAGGACTGAAGCAGCAAATGGGTATGTGTAAAGTTTAGGGAGCTGAGCACCAGCACCAGTCGTAACTCACAGCCACCCGACAGCAGTCAGGTACCCAGCTCTCAACAGCACCAAGGCAGTGGGGCTGAACTTGCATGGTTAAAATCAGTTTGTTTCTAAAACTCCAATGTTCAGAAAACCAAGGGGTTTTTTTTTTTGTTTGATGTGCGTAGTCATTCCCTGAGAGATCTTGGACCGCGCTATGTTGCGTTCAGGCTAGAAAGCGCAGGATGAAAGTTATGAGAATTATTCGGCTGCCTCTGCTCTCTGCCTGGCAAAGACTCCTTTAATCTGCTCATTTATAAAGAATCTGATTAATTTGGCTCATTGCTTTCGGATCACCCTGTTGCCAACAGTGAAGCCAAAGACCATAAGCAGTAGAAACCTTTCCAGGTGTCGGGATGATGTGAGCAGTGCGATTCCTTACTCCCGGATAGTAGAAAGCATGGTGCGCTGGGGTGCCCTGACAATCGTTCCCATTTTCATCCTGTTCATGAATCAACTGACCCATTACCTGTGCATGTTATGTTATTAACTAATGTCTAATTATTTCTTTCACTGTTGAATTCCTTGCAGCTCTCTTTAAAGTTTAGTCAGTAAGAAGATTAAAACATAAATGCCATTAAATATGCTTTAAATATCAGACCTATTGAAATATTTCCAGGTTCTGTATCCTCTTAAAAAATAATTCCCATTCAAAACAGAGAGGAAATGTCATCTGCATGAGTGTCTTGTGAGTTTAAGATTGGATTATGCAGGGAATTATGTAGAGTAGCTTTGGAAATCTGATAATTAAAAAAACTTTGGACTCTTTTATTGATGACATTTTAAACCCCTGTAACATTTGGAGAAGTTTTCACATGTGCTGTTAACCTCACGCGTAAAATTTTCCTGAGTAACTTCATGTGAATTAAAGGTCATAGAGCCTGAATTCAGACTCAGTCAAGCTGGATTTGCTGGGATTTGAAGGTGATTCCAGGATCTGCATGAGGTTAAAGTGGGGTGCAGGCAGGTCAGGATGTTGCTCTCGGCCACCTCATGTGGGACGTTCTCCTGCTCCATAGGGAAGTCAGGGAGAGAGTAGCCAGAGGTTAATGTTAGCAGTTATGAACGTCCTCCCACGTCATCCTGTGTGGGAATCCCACAACAACCCCAAATAGAAAACCTCAATGTTTCAGTGCCCGTTTATTAACGAGTACAATGAGTCCTGGGAGTCCCTCTGAAAAGGACCGAATAAAGTCCCATTACAGCCATTCCCGTTTGCACATTTAAGCGTGGTAGAAAAATGCTTGCAGAGGGTCAGGACAGGGCTTCTCAGCTGCCCCGAGCCCTGTAGCTCACGTCCAGCATGGGATGCCAAAGCATCCGTAGGACGTTTTCCGCAGGCCTGCCACCAGAGCAGGGAAACGAAGGGGTCCTCATGTCAGTCTTACGTGCCAGGGAGCAGGGCACGTTTCCAGGAAGAGCAGAAAGGATTTCTCTCCAAGGCTGAGGGACATTCTGCTCTGTGGGGCAGAGGGTAAAACCTTCACACCAGCTTGGCTTTTTGCATCAATGCACGCGCAGCACAGGCTTTGGCAAAATGTCACAACACTGGGAGGAAAGCACTGCGATTGACCCTGGAGCTTGGGTGTGGGCTCTTTCCAGCACGTACCAGACCCCAGGCCAGAAGAGCCATGATATATCCCATCTCTGCGGTCACCTCCACGGTCGGCGTTCGTCGGGGCTGCTAGCGTGTGACTCCCCGCGCCTTTCCCCTCGGCGGCAGCAGCTGAACTGGAAGGCATCTCCGCTTATGCAGAAGTGCTCCTGATAAATATTGACCGGGGAATTTATCATAAATGTGCAAAGAATCTATGAGCTAGTGGGTAATGTTAAAGCAAACATGTTTAGGACAGAGGCTTTCAAAACAGGCCAGGAAAATTCTTATTCCAGCAAGAGGTGACACGCGCCTATTCTCTCTTCAGCTGGCTAAGCAACAGCGGGAGTGTTTCCTACTAAACAGCCTCATTAGCATAAGACTAACTACAGGGTAAATTTTCAAGCTCATTCCAAGTGAATTCAAGGGGAGGGGGGGAAATATTCTTTTAATATGCGCAACTCATGCAAACAATGATATGAAACTAATTCATTTCATCATATTATCACCATATCATATTAACTTAAAAGAAATAATAATGCAACATGGAAATGTTTGCATATTAGAGAGAACTCTCATTGTACCCTATTAGCACCATATCGTATTAGTATTGCATTAGGCTATTATGCTCCAGTGCTAAAATGATGAAATCCCACTGTGAAAACTGATATTGAATTCTTGTAATGTTTCAGAACCATTTTTAGCACTGCATATAAATAATTCATGGGAGCAGATCTAATGAATTGATGAAAACCCCCTGTCCCTTGACATTGTGAGAGTATTTATGAATGTAAAGTCATGAACAGGATTTTTTTTTCTTTTTTTTTTAAATGGAGATGGGCTGGGACTGAAATATCTGGCTTATCACCAGACCCAACTTGCCCGTGTCACACAGAGCACCGGGTTGGGTGGCCTCATTTCTCTGTTAACATGGCAAAGGCAGCGTCTAAAAAGTGGCCTGTCCCAGGGTCAGGGGCGCAGAGCTCACCTTTCCCAACGTGCTGACTCGGGGAGCCCTCCACGACGTACTGAGACGCCTGAGCGGGGAGACCCTGCCACACACAGGGTCACTGGGCTAGGGCCGCTCTGGTCCGTCTGCATCGGCTTTCTGAGTTGTTAAGGTCTGAGACTAATGGCAAATTGTTAATGAGAAAATATGTACCTAGCTCGACGGCTTTTACTTAGACAGCATTTGGGTACTACGGTGTGATTGTAACGGCAGTTATTAACGTACGCTGTGCTGAACTTTGCTTTATACAGATGTATTACTGGCAAACCAAATCCCAGTGACTGTTTAGGAAAGCAGAGGGCTGTATGATGAACTAGTGAGAATTAACTCAGCCTTTAAGGGCCCCATGAGGAACAGCTGAAGCAGACGGCATCGCCCATCCCTGTGCCCGGGAAAAGAGGGAGCGGCTGTGCCGGCGCAGGGAGCAGGTGACCTGCGTGCTGTTGTCTGGTTAGAGTCACTGATTTACAGTCTGAGTTACCGTCACCTTGTTCCTTTCTTGCTGCTCTCCGGTATCTCTTGGCTTATGCTTCAGCTCTCTCCCGTCTCTCCTCTGGCCACCCGCTTTCACGTCCGATCCCACGCAGCACTGGGGACCCTCGATCCAAACCACGCTGCTGTGCAAGCTGTAGGAGAAACGGTAATGCAGGACCCCTTCACAAATCCGTTAGCTTCCTTTTCACCGAGATGTAAATTCAGAGCAGGAGATGCATGGAGAGCAAAGCTGGTTTACTCCTGCCTTTGCTTTCCAAAAGGACGTGAGGATGCTGGCCTGCTGCGTACCCTGCCGCCAGGCTCAGAGAGAGGAGTCCTTCTGAGCCCGCGGATGCCATGTCTTGAAAGTTGATTGTGCTCTTCAGGCTTGTCCTTTCTTCAGTAGTCTGGGATGCATCTGCTGTGCTTGCAGTGGGGAACATAAATCAGGCGGGGGGAATGACTCCCTACTTTCAGCGCAAGAGGCAGCGATGTGGGGAAGGTTTCTCTAAAGGTCAGCAGGAGTCGTGCACTCGCAATACCTTCCCCTAATCTGGAGATTTCAAGGGGAAAAAATCAACAGTGAGCTGCGGGATGTTTTCGGTTTTGCGGGATACGAGGTCAGTGCATTATGACCTTGTTCCGAGCAGAGAAGGAGCTGATGAGGGGTGAGATGCCAGGGACAGCATTATGCAGAGCAAGAGTAGGTGAAGAAACATGAAACATAGGGTATCATCTCGTGACTCTTTAGACATGCTATACGCACAGCTGTTTTCTTCAGGACTGGGCTGAGAAATGGATCCATTCAAGAGAAGTTTGATAGTATGGTAGTGGGAGAGTGTTTGTTTTCTCTCTGCTCATTTTTTTTCCCCACGCAGTTTTGGTTTTCCATCCTTTCCTCCAGAAAAT
Organism: Pygoscelis adeliae; assembly: GCF_000699105.1. Lineage (NCBI taxonomy): Eukaryota > Metazoa > Chordata > Aves > Sphenisciformes > Spheniscidae > Pygoscelis > Pygoscelis adeliae. The sequence continues at coordinate 3,138,440 of NW_008824053.1, read as the reverse complement.
ACTGCTGTAATTGTGGCAGAGATGCTGCAAGAGCTCTGCTTAGCTCCCATTTTTTCTGTCCAAAACTTGAAAAATTAGCAGTGCTTGGAGTTTTTCCCAGCTGGTTCAGCTACTTCTAGTTTTCACTAGTGATATTAAATTACACATATGTCGCTAGTGAAAATAATTTCAGTTCTTCCTGTAGTCAGTATACAAAGTGTATAAATAACACGTTAAGAGCATTTTTTGTGTGTGTGCTGCATGTTTCAGCTAAGTTGAATACCAGACTTTACATTTATTTGTAAGGTAGGTAGAGGAGAGTTTTCTTCTGTGAGCTGCAGAGTTGTGGAGATGGTTGAGTGTTCACCTAATTCATACTAAAAGTAATGGACTTTTTTTCACGTTGGCGTATGAACCACAATAGTAGCACATGCCATCTCTACACTAGCAAATAAAACCATGTGCTTATTTTACCAGAATATTTTTATATAGATAGATAGGAAATGGACCCTAATTTAACTAACCAGTCAGTAAACTATTTTTGCACTGTGCTGCCAAAGTATTATCTTAAATAGATTCCAGCAGCTTGTGGTTTACTGAATTTGTTTATGTGGGTCAGTATGGCCTAATTTTTCCTCCGGAAGCTCTTCTCCAATTATAATCGTGAATCATTTTAGGTGAATGTGAGAATTCATTAATTGTTCCATAGCTATAAATATCGAACATCTAGAAAATACACCTTAACCTCCAAACATTTACTGCTATAATTACCACCGAATATTGTGGTAGGCTGGGAACAACTGATGCTAGTGAAGAATGCTGTATTTTATTGGAAAGATGAGTGAGAACATGGCTGAGATGCTCACAGTGCCCGGGGAGGACTTTGGCAGAAGATGAGATGAAGAAGTGGGAAGCTGTGCTCCTGCATGGGACGGGGTCGCGCTCGGTGCTGGTGGGTCCTGGGCTCGGGGCACAAACTGAGCCCCAGGGACACAGCCCAGAGGGTGGTTTGCGGCCGCGGCCACTGGGGCTTGCTCTGAGGGCTGCGGGGGGTACATCCTGGCCATCCTCCCACCCGTCCTTGCTGGTGGCACCTGCCAGCCTGCGGAGCGGTGAGCTCCATTGCTGGAGAGATGCGATGTCCTCCGCCCGCGAGGCAAACTGCCTCCTGTGAGCTGTTTGCCCGTCAACAGGTATGGCGTACCCTAACTTTAAGAAACGCCTTTTACATTGTTAACTAAAAATTACCATGTGCTATATCAAAATTCTGGCAGTTTCAGTGAGACATCTAATAGGAGATATTATCGCAGATTGCACTGTTTCAGTGCTGGAATTATTTCTGACATTCATGAACAGCTCTTCCAATGGCATATTGGATCTCCCACAGAGATCGGTATTCAAACAGCGTTCTGTTTTCTGGGCATAAATGTTCATGTCTATTTGCCACCCTAAAAACATTCTTTAATCATGAGTTTGGAGCTTGGATTTTGGTTCTGCTCCCCATGAATGAATATGACTGGTGCGATTCTGCTTTTGCACTTCCTTCAATTTGGCTGCTGTGGGGATGGGAATGGCTGCAGTGTAAGTTAGCAGCTCCAGAATGTGTTTAGTTATTTCAGCATCTCCACAGCTCTATGCTTTCTACCATCTCCCATGACTGAGGACTGCAGAACTCCTCCCTGCTGCTGCACGTTTTGGTCCCACTGCGGGTGAGGGATACACGTCTGCATGGCACGTTGCAGTAGGGTACCAGGAATAGCCTCGTGGGGCTGTGAAGAAGCCATCCAGGCCAGATTTCCAGATTTCCTTCTTTTCGGGTAGCCCAAATCTCTGTACACCACACGGAGGTGCAGATCTACTCCAGCGATAAGCAGGCTGTATTGCTCTAGGAAAAATTCTTTTTGTGTGTGCTGTATTCCCTCATCTTGCCGGGAATCACGGGGAGACCGGGGCAGGGGCCAATGTCCCGGACCGTTCCCCTGGATATCTATCCAACCCTTTTTCTTCCTAACCTCAGATACATCTCTCCCATACATCTTCTGCAGCCTTTGTTTCCCTGCTCATTCATGTTTCTGATGCCAAAAATCTAAAGCCAGACCCTCAGTAGTATTGACCTCCTTGTGCCTGTCTCTGTTTCTAAATAGAAGGGGGCAGAATTTCTACCTGAATCAGAAAGTACACAGGTTGAAGATGTCCATAGCCCTGTGTGAGCTGGATTGCAAACAGCTCAGCTCCTTAAAAGTTCGGTTGGGTTTACCACGGTGAATACAGAAAACTCTCTTCTTGTTCTCCAGAGCACCTCTCAAACATGTGTGCACTCAGCCACGAGGACTGCCCTCAGCCTGAGCTCTCAAGCTGGGACGGTGGGCCGAGGTCCCCAGGAGCCGGAGGAGCCTGGATCCAGTGCGGCATCAGTGCTTCTTGTCCCCCTGTTCGAGGCACAACAGGGGGGAGGCGGCGTAGCGACAAGGAGGGGAGCCGACCTCTCTTCCCAGCATCAGGCAGGACCGCGGCGGTGAGCCCCACCACCACGCACAGACAAAAGTAGGGCAGTAAAAGTACCACCGCTGTGCTCTGAGGGGTATAAACAGGGTGAGTCTGCAGGAGCTGCCTTCGGTTTTTGGAAACAAAAGCCACGGCGTTAAGAGGCTCCAGGAATCTGAGCAGTTCTGCAGGGCATTTGGTTTAGATGAGGAGGAGTCATCAGCATCATCTATTTTTTGTGTCAAGTATTACAAGCGTTCGTCTGATGAAATGCTAAATGAGCTATGCCACGCCGCTGCTGGAAAGATTTCGCTACACGGAAGAAGTGCCGGGTGCTCATTTACTGCACACAAAAATGCAAAATTTGTCAGAAGAGTGGCTCTCTTCAGCAGCTCTAGTATTTGAAAGGAACATCAAGATTGGTGCTGTGGTAGGGGACAAGCATAAATTTGTGAACTGGTGGTGAATGGAAAGACTATCCTGGGGAAAGGGAAGGAAAAGGGTATGAGAAGATAGAAGAAGACACCGGGATGGCAATGAATTGGGTAGAAAAGATACTTTACAAGAAAATTCATGAAATAGGAAGATAGGAGAGCAGCTCAAGGTCTGCAGGCTGTCCGGGAAGCGCTCTTTGAGGGGGGAAGCAGAAATGTCGTTCATCTGTTGTGTGTATGCGGGGCCTTGTTCCTTCAGGGGAACAACAGTCATGGATGTCATAGAATCATAGAATCATTAAGGTTGGAAAAGACCTCTAAGATCATCGAGTCCAACTGTTAACCTAGCACTGCCCAGTCCACCACTAAATGGTGTCCCTAAGCGCCTCATCTACACGTCTTTTAAATACCTCCAGGGATGGTGACGCAACCACTTCCCTGGGCAGCCTGTTCTGATGCTTGACAACCCTTTCGGTGAAGAAATGTTTCCTGATATCCAATCTAAACCTCCC
>NW_008824053.1:3129579-3133653 GCF_000699105.1 Pygoscelis adeliae | reverse complement strand
CAACTTGAGGCCATTTCCTCTCGTCCTATCGCTTGTTACGTGGGAGAAGAGACCAACACCCACCTCGGTACAACCTCCTTTCAGGTAGTTGTAGAGAGCGATGAGGTCTCCCCTCAGCCTCCTTTTCTCCAGGCTAAACAACCCCAGCTCCCTCAGCCGCTCCTCATCAGACTTGTTCTCCAGACCCTTCACCAGCCTCGTTGCCCTTCTCTGGACACGCCTCAGCACCTCAACATCCTTCTTGTAGTGAGGGGCCCAAAACTGAACACAGTATTCGAGGTGCGTGAATTGTGATTGTGAAGGGACAAAATCATGGATGTGAAGTGGGTCATTAGGCAGATGTTGAGGTTGCTCTGAAAACAAAGTCAATGAGCTGCAGGGCTGGGCTTCTAGAGGGATGGCAAGATTGTGCTGGTGCCCGAATCATAAAAGGACTAAGGCGTGGAGGCAGCTGCATCCAAAAATCAATGTGTGTATGGGTGGACTTGGTAATACACTGGAGCTACGTTCAGTCATGCCTGGACCGAATTTCCTGGCACTGTGGAAGGTGTCTGATAGATGGAAAGAAAGCGAGGGCTTGGGAAAGCAGACCACAAGCTGTCATTGGCAGCATAGCCCAAATCATGGCCTGGCCCTGCTTTTGGTGAACTCCCGGGGAGAGCTGATGTTGACTTGGGAGCAGGTTTAACCCCAGCTCCCGGGACAGGACTCACCTGCCAACGCGTGGGGATAGCCCAAGCCACAGCAGGATCCTGGCGAGCAGAAGATGCTCTGCACCTTCTCCAGCACAAGGCTCTGCCAAGTAATACAGCAAAGCCCAGCAGTAGCACGCCTATGGATTTCATATGGATCTCATGAAGCTTTAGCAGGCTCCTGCACAGAGGAAACATCCCGCATTTGGCAGGATAATAGCTGAATTGCTCAAAGTCCAATTACAATCAAATCTTGCTAATTTGTGCCTATAACTGGAGATTCAGTGAGAATGACAAAACTTTAGCAAGTTATGGAGTAAGTGGTACACACATTTTAAGAAGTGTGGCTAACGCATTACAGAATTCATTATCACCTTACAACTTCTTCACACTCTGGAAAAGGATGAATGCTCTTAATTCATTTATTTCGACAAGGTTTGTTTCTTAAACATCTTTTGTTATAGCTGGTAAGTTTGTACTGTTTAAACAAAAAAAAAGTAATGAATTGTAATTAAGGAGACATTATAATAGCCCCTTCTTAGCAAGTCTGTGCCATTTTTTTGGGTACAGACTGCGGCAGGCGTGGATAGAAGTGAACGTGCGGCACTTCATTCTGCTCACAAAAGCCGCTGACGTAGCCGGTGCCTGGCAAGTCCTTTCTGCAAAACAGCAATACCAGTGACTCCATTTGTCTTCCTGTTGGGGAACTGTTGCTTTTTTAAAAAAACAAACAAACAAACAAAATAGCTCTCATTTGGCATAATATCTGTAGGAAAAAAACAGAAATTAAGTTAAAAAGGAATCTTTTCTATCACGAGGAGGGTATCTCTGGCAGTCTGAGAACGTGCCACACGGAAGGAGTTTGACTGAATGCTCGTTACTATTAAAATCTTACTGGTTTATTCACTACTAACGTATTGTATCTCATTGAATAAGAAACACAGTTTGGGGGGGAAATAGATCAGATTTGCAGGTCAGAGGCTCTGCAAAAATGGGATTTGAACCCAAGTGCAGCAACCTCGAGGCAAGGCTGCCCTTCCTTGAACGCCGGCTGTGCGGTGCGGGTGATTCGGCTCTGATTCGGATGGCGAGCGAGGCAAAGGTCAATTCATGGCGTGACTCTTCATACCGATACCCGGGCCGCCCCAGGCTGCAGACAGGCGTTTTTTCTTTCTTGCCGGTAGCGCGGTGGTTGCAGATACCTGTATCTGCCTGTGTACCGCTTGTAAATCTATAATTAATTACCACAGGTTAAACGGACTGAGGAAATAACGGGAGTCTTTTTGAGGAAATGTAATTGTCAATATAGCAAGACCCCTGAATTATGGATTCAGCAATGATTGCTATTACAGAGATGGTGTTAGACGAGTATCATTTTGTCAATTAACCTTTTACAATTCATAGTTTATTATAGCCTAGAACAATCAATTTTTAAAGACCTTTTTCTTTTTTTTTTAAACACAACTCTTGCTGCTTTAAACACTTACTACCTGCTCTTTGGCCTTTGAACATAGACTGCTATACTTGCTTAGCATAATGTATAACCCTAGGTCACAAAGCTAAAGCAAACCCTTTTAATTTATGGAGGATTTCATTTTAGCTGAATATTTTGAAGACTCCCCTAACTTTCTGATGGCACATGGGGCCGACCAAGGATACAAATGTATCTGTGTTCCTGGGTCCAACCACTTTACCCTACTATAATTTAAGCTTTATTTTCATAACCTACAGTGCCCTGGCTACTTAGCAAAAGACAAAAGCATTCTTATTCAAGACTGTGTGATAGAGAGTTCTTCTGCCACAGCAGATAAAATGACAATGACAAAGTAATTATCATAAAAATTATTCTTTCTAAAAATACTTTAAAAAAAATCTCTACTGTAGGAAAGAGAACAGACAGTAGTTTTGATGAAAAACACTTGGAAAAATGGCGATATGGTTTCTTTGCTCTACAAATACAATTATTTTTCTGCTAGAAATAGTGTTGCTGCAGCTGCAATGGTAGAAGGGTAGGAGAGAGGCAAGGTTTGCAGGGAGAGGTAATATTTTTTATTAGAACACTTGATATAGTTGAAAAAAAACCAGAAACGCTTTCAGGGGGCTTGTGTGTCTGAAAGCTTTTCCTTTCTTTTTTTTTTTTCCCCCTCAACTACATCAGCTGGTCTAATAAAAAATATTCTCTCTGCCTGCAAACCTTGCTATTTTTGTATATAGCCATTTCTGTGCATGTGATTTGTCCACTAAGAGGACAAAGAATTCTACAATTCTTAAAACTGGTATAATTTGGTAAAAATTGACTCTAAAATACTAAAAATTTAAAAATGTTTCCTTAAAATTCTGAGAACTTGGTATTGGCTTTGTGTTTTAAAGAGAATAATTGCATGTTCCTCATGAAGGAGCTACCCACATACGATAAAATATGGTCAACCCTTCCTTTCAGTAGCTTTGAAGCAGCAGTAATCTAACAAAGCACCTTGCTCTTGCTGTGCTGACAATGAGTCCAGTGTACAAAAAAGAAATTAAACAAAAAAAGACATTTTAATTTCAAGGTTCACTGGAAAAAACATGGGGAAAAAAAATCAATGTTTACCAAAGAGAAAGACAAACTCTGAAGGGAAATGAAAAAAAATGTATTTACAAGATTCAAAGAGAACTTTATAAATAATGGGGCAATAAAAAAGGAAATTAAATATTTGTCCCTCTTAACTCTAAATATGCAGGTAATATTCTCAATAAATCCTTCAAAATGAAATGACCTTAAGGAATCGTCCAATTATATTGTTATCAGCTCCAGAAATTATTAGGAAAAGCAAAAAAAACCTTCAAATCAAAAACCCCAGCTGTGATAGTATTAACGACTGAGGCCGGATCCGGCATTGCCCTTCGCCTCGCGCCTCTCATTGCTCCCTGCTCCCAGTGGCTCCTGCTGTGGCCTCTCCTGCTCTCTCCCCTACGAACGCTCTGCCTGCTCCTCCATCACCGGCGTGCCGGGAGTTCACGGAGGAGCGTTTGGAGCGGTTACGTCTCCATTGCACTGCTGCACCGCCCCAGAGCTCACAGGAGGCTACGAAACCTCCCCGGGGTGCCTGCGGGACGTGCAGAGCTCCCACACAGCTCCATGTCCCGGGAGCTGTGGCCCTGGACCCGTGGAGCGTGTCTGCACCTGTACGTGTGACTTTGGGACGTGCTCGAGCTCCTCACATCGGAGCTCCCTGGTGCTTGTGCTGTGCCGTTGGCCACGTCTAAGCTCAACAGTGCTTCAAGCGTGGCTGCGTGGGCTGCAGCCACCCTCCACTGCAGCAAGAACGAGGTCCCCTGCAGCAGGCAGCCCCCGTCCCTGCTTACCAACCTTCCCCCCAGGATGGCCACGTCCTCCGGAGAC
>NW_008824053.1:3126770-3129564 GCF_000699105.1 Pygoscelis adeliae | reverse complement strand
TGGCAGAGAGTGGCACTGCCTGACAGGTAACCAGCCAGGGCGGGCTTTTTGGTTATGCCGGTCTGGCTGCGACTGCGCAGCTACTGTACGTGAAGCCTGTAGAGAGAGCTACAGCTTCAGCTATGCATCAGGCACAGCCCCACTGTCACTCTGCCTCGACCTAATGACAACTGGTAGACTGAACGGCTTTTGGATTTAATGTTTTATCTAAATTAACACCCTCGTTGCTGTCCGCATGTTCCCAGAGCTGGGGTGTGAGTGGTTGGGAGGGCCATGGGAGATGGAGACGAGCAGACGGAGGGCAGTGGTGGCTGCGGTCGTGCATCCCCTCGCCGCTGTGGACAGAGGCGTGCGGGGCTGGCCACGGAGCACCAGCGTTCTCGGTACCATCCTGCCACCCCAGCGACGTCTCCGAGCACAGACCAGGCCTGCACGCTACGTAGGACTGGTTAATTAACTGCAAGTGGTTTTTAATTAGATCCCCCAGACACACGGTCTTCTCGAGTGGGCAACGCAGGGATGAGCAGGATCGGCGGCGAGGGGTGCTGGGGTAGCACCTTCCCTGCCTGCACCCGCCCGCTGCCTGCACCTCCCTCACGAAGCTGCTCTCCTCTGGGATTAAATTGATTTTCCACAAGCACTAGCGTTCAGGATCAGACCCGGTCTCTCTGCCAGGTCTGTAATGCCTTCCTCCCTATTAGTTTTCCGATATTCAGCTATCGGAGATTTCTGGAAGGATGTTTAGGTTTTATGTATACTTTGTCTGACATCTAAAACACTTTATAAACTTTATCCATTTAATTCTCCTACACGGTGCAGTGTGCTGTAGTGGTATTATCTTCACTTTACTGATAAGGAGATTTACATTCGCACAATGCCAGGCTGGAATTGGGGTAAGGACCGGGCTCAGAGCTCCAGATGCGACGATAACCGGCTGCCGGCTTACAGCGGTAGCTTGTACGGCTCTGTCTCTCCCCAGCGTGACACGGCAGGTCAGGCCACGGATTTCCTTCTTAGGGGCGCCTTTTTGTTTCAGATTGGGCTAAACCTCACTGAACGTGTGGGGTTGTGTGGGCCCTAACTAAAGGCTACCCTTTATTTCAGACAGTAGAGCAGGTAAGCTGCTTTAGGAAACCAAAGTGGCTCCAAACTGAAAAGCAAGCATGTGTTACCACCACCTGCAACAACTGTACGTGTTAAAATCATTCAGAAATGTGAACTAGGGGTTTTGCTAGGCGCCTGTGCACAGTGATGTGTGTATACGTGAGAGAGAAAGAGAAAAGAAGAGGAAGCACAACGGCTCAGGGAGGGAACAGTGCACGGTGCTGTCCCCTAAATGACTATGGCCCTGAGGAAAGTGGCAGGGATGGGACTTTTTTGGCTAACTGCTGACCTGTGGTAAAGGACTGTGAGAAAGACCCCATCTCTGGTGTTTAAGTAGGTAAATGGGAATGCATCCTGAACCAAAAAAAAACCAAAACACTTCATTTGATCTTCCTAACTAAAATAACACAACTTTTTTAGTTTTCCTTTTTTTTTTTTTTCTTGGCTAATTGCATGTATCAGAAGGGATCACCGTATTTAATTTACAGCCATGAAGTTGGACTGCCTGATAAGCATCAAAACCATTTACAAACTGTGGGTTCACCTAAGCACATCAACTATGCTGCGCTAGCCTCAGCCCTCCAGAGCACGCGCTGATGCTCTTGGGTTCAGAAATGATGTTGGTGCTGCTTGGCTGGTTTGCATCTTACTCCAAGGAAGCTTTAAAGAACCCAGCTCCTGAGATAGACAGAAACGTAATGATTTAAGTGAAGCAATGTCTTGTCAGCTGCGGAGTTGGTTCAGGGTCTGTAAATCTGATCAAATGCACTGAATACGGTTAAGGCTGGATTCACGATTCTGGGAGGAGAAATCAGCTCTTACTGGACAAGAGGATTTTATACCCAATAATTAGGCTAAATGAAGCTGTTACACAGAATGGTGGCAACGAGCCACGCTTTGCTGGTATGCTATAACATCACATAATACATGAACGTGGGGTATGCAGTAGGTGCTGCTTTCTCCTTCCAAAATTTTTATTACAGCCCGAACCACTGACACTTCGTTCTCTGCCAATTCCTCTGCTCCCTTCTCTCATGCTGGCAAAAATGTAGCGGGACACCTAAAGCTGTAGGCCTTGGCAGGATCATGTGAATATGCTGAATACATACATGCTGATTAATTCATTGCCTTAGCAACTGAGAAGTCTCGGATTATTCTCCCTTGTTTATTGGCCCTTTCAGAGCTAATGTGAGCAGTAAAGATCATCCACAGGCAAAATACAGCATTCATTAACTGCTTGCACCTGCAAGGGCCAGAAAACTTCTTCGATCCCAAAAGATTACCTGTTCCACACAAGTCAGATAAGCGTTCTTTGAAACACCAGCCCAGCAGCCACACCGACGCATACCGACTATACATGCTACCCAACTAAATTTTCCACGGTGCCACCAGTGGCAACGTGCAACAGCTTCCCTTTGCTTTGTGGGCGTCGAGATGATTGCTCGATGTGCAAGGGAGGAGGGAATCTCCCTTTCGGAAAAGAGCGTGCAGACGGAGCCCCTGATGGTGCAATGTCACCTTGGCTTCTTCTCAGAAAGCTCATAGATCTGTAGAGAAAGAGATGGCCAGGGTGTTGCTGTAAGCAGGGCGTTTGGGTGCCTACCCGTGTGTACTAAGCGTTAACAGCAGCCTCACAAATCCCATACCATTTGTAACGTGGCAGTTGCAGCTCGGTAACGCACAGCCCCGC
>NW_008824053.1:3124594-3125899 GCF_000699105.1 Pygoscelis adeliae | reverse complement strand
ACAGGTTGCCCAGAGAGGTGGTGGATACCCCATCCCTGGAAACATTCAAGGTCAGGTTGGACGGGGCTCTGAGCAACCTGATCTAGTTGAAGATGTCCCTGCCCACGGCAGGGGGGTTGGACTAGATGACCTTTAGAGGTCCCTTCCAACCCAAACTATTCTGTGATTCTGTGATTCTAAGACTTTACAGAAGGTCTCCTTTTCTCTGACGATCTGTGATCGCGGGCTCCCGGTGCAGCCGTCCCCTGTCCCCAGACACATTGCATAGTGCCTTAAGACCCTGAAAATGCACAGGAAAAAAAGCACTGCCCACTTTTTGCCCTGGCATCTTTTGAAGCCTGCCAGCCCTCTGGTAGGTCCTGCAGCCTTTTTTTGGGGAGCCTGCACCAGCAAAGGGTCCCGTCTCTCCCAGAAAGGATGGGAAGGTCCCAGTGCTTATGCCGCTTTCTCTACGGGACCTACAATAATTTCACCACTTCTCTATTTTTATATTTCTGTGTAAACACAAGCTGCCCGGTGGTAAACTCTGAGCTTAGAAACATCTAAGTGCTGTCAGAAGGAATCTACACTTGCTTCAAGGAAATTAAGTGACTCATCCCTGCGTCCCTTCTACGGCTGCACGGAGTGAAGTCAAATCCCCCCATGGCTGGGATGAAGCCAACTCCCAGCCATCCTTCTATGAATAAGCCCAATACAAATGCTTATAGGTGTTTCACAGACTGAACTCAGAAATGCGCTCCTTGACACAGAGCCACCACATTACAGGTGTTGGAGTACAGGTTGTGTAAGCCTGAGGGAATGCACAGAATTAATGAAAGGAACGCTGCATACTCCGGGCTTTGTAGACCACGACATGAAATAATATCTGGATTTCTTCACACACATTTTTGTTCACGTCTGTGAAAACCCTGATGCCATATATCCTAATAACTAACTAAGTAACAGTCCTCTGACCCTGGCGAGACAATTCCATACGAGAAGATTTTCTTTAAATTTGCAACTGTTGGCTATTAGAAATGGTTTGAGGGTATTGGTTTTGAAAGCAGGCATTTTTTCCTACGCGCTATTTCCACAGCCTTTCTTGAAAGATGCGCCGTTTGATGTGAGTTTTTTGCAAAAAAAAAAGAATATTTGAGTTTCGGGCTATGGCTTTTTATGAAAAGAATGTAATACATACTGAAGCTCAGAGCCCACTGGGGTTGTATTAATTGATATCTAGAGATGAGCTAGTCTTCTACCTTAAACCAGTCCTCCTCCTGCAAGAAGCATGGAATAATAAGAGGGGCTGTCGGCAGAGTACCAGGT
>NW_008824053.1:3119682-3124538 GCF_000699105.1 Pygoscelis adeliae | reverse complement strand
TGACTATCAAATAAAAACATATTTACTTGATGCAAACAGCAGCGAAAAGACTGATGTTTGCAAATGCCTCCTTCTGTTTCCAGACACAGTACAAACAACAAATTACTGCCTCTGAGAGACTGCTTTCCACCAAATATATTTTAGCCTTTTTCCAGTGGTTAGCTTATGGGGAGGGGAAAAAACCAGTGCTTTAGAAGCTCTCCTCAGCCAGAAAAAGGTGAAGAATTAAAGCTATTTCAAGTCAATGCTCTTTAAACAGAGCTCTGATAACAGTAGTTAATTTTTTTTTGTCTCCACTTGTTGGTGGGAGATCACATTGGTTTTTTCTTTGGCCCGGTTGGCTTGAACAGCACAGAAAACCTAGCTCAAATACTTATTTTGATCAAGCAGCACTTCAGAAAATTACTGATGCTGCCTTTGAAAGCCCTGCCTATTTTACAGAGGGGGGGGAAAGACTTAAAACTCAATGATATGAAACTAACTAGGTACAGTTGAAATATTGATTACATATATCTTCTGAAATAGGGTAATGGGGTATTCCTGGATGCTATATGCATGTTTATACGTCTCTGAAATGTTTGATTAATGTGCACCTAATCTTTCTTTCTGCTAATAGACCATCATATTTCTTACTAACAGATGAATTATTTGACCACTGGTACAAGTGGCTGAGAGAAGACCATTTATAACGCTGCATCTTCAGCTAGTGTTTCTTCAGCAAGTAATCCTTGACCTGGAAAGCTGTTTCACTGAAAATGACTAATTTTGCCAATTTTATTTTTTGCTTTGAATATGTTTTTCTGGTGGCAGTGTAATCTATCCTAAAAGACTTATTTTCTACTTTACAATATTGGTAAAACATAAATAGGAAATAGACAAAGGAAAACCTTCATGAAGCAAAACTTCAGTTCTATTTGTGGAGATGTTCTCCCAGAACTTTGAATTTGGAAGGGCAAAATGATGTATTGGCAAGCAGAAAGAAAAAAAAGAAAAAAAAGACAACCCAGAACTAACTAACCTATGCTTTTCTTTGCTCATAAAATCTATTGTCATTCTACACTGGGTTTCATTTTGTTTTCAATTTTTCTTTTAAGATTATATCACATTTGACTATTTTCATCATTTTCTGTATCACTTGTTTTGAGCAACGCTACTTTTCATACCTCTCAAAATTGCTTAGTTAAGAGATTCAACAAATCACAGGTAGTAATGACAACAGTAGCTCTCTGCCAGCCTTGTCTGTACCAGCCCCAATCTTTCCATTTATACACTATAAGCAGCACTTCTCCATGCAACCATTTTCAAAATTACGGTGCTAAACTTTAGGGAACAGGGATGTTCACCACATTTGCACACTCGGTCGTGAGCTCAGCTGAGAGCACTGAGCATTACGCCTGGCAAACAAACCATGACAACCTACAGCTGTGAGACTAGGTGGATTTTGTAGAAAAGCTGCTGAGGGCTAGTTTGTTCCTTGGCAACTTCTGTAAGAGAATTTGAGCCTTTGCATGCGTATTTTCAAGAGCTCAATAAAGATCAATAGACAATATAACCCTACATCACAGATGTAAAGGTCCAAGCACTCTGAATTTGGGTCATGGCCCTAAAGACAAGTCCTGGTGTCTAAATTCTCCATCCAACCAGCAACCAAAAAGCAGTAATTTGGAATTTCCATCCACTTTAATGAATTGCACAGATTTCAGCCTGCCCTACATCTGACATTCAGAGCCCTTTAGAGAGTATCCTGTTGTCACTCAAAAGCAGGAGCATTTAAAAACCTAGGTCTTTTTTTGAAACTAGAAAACACTGACTGAATCCACCTATCAGTAAAAGCCATCCTTGCATTTTAGCATGACTTCAGCTTCGGTCCGGGAAAGCCTGAGCCTTTTCTGTACCAGATTTTTCCAGGAATGACATTCACAAGAAGTAGCAGTAGGTTACGTGGCATCTGTTGGCTTTGATGTGGAGCTTTTTTGATCCATTTTATTGATTAAAGTTCTCCTTATTGTGTCAACACTGTGACTTCTGCAAAGCAGAGGAGGGGAACTTTAAATGGGGTTCTCCTCCTACCCCTGTCTCCAGCTCTCTCCAGACCTTAGACCTCCCAAGGGCTTTCAGGAGAGGGACGGGAAATAAAGTTTACCATGACTGGAGGAGGCAATGGGTGTGATCAGTCCCTCAGTAAGATATGTGCTAGGAGCCCTCTTAAAAGGAAAATGGAGTGTGTGTGTGGGGGATTTTTCAGAAACCAGCTGTGTAGGAACAGCAGAGGATTATGCAGAGCTGGAGCAGGTGAGGCAATGACCTCCTGCCTTGCCTCACCCTGCCCTGCCCTGCCCTCCCCTGCCCTCCCCTTCCCTTCCTCTTCCTCCTCCTCCTCCTCCTCCTCCTCCTCTGCTATTATCTGGGGAGGTGAGTGGGGGTCTCTGGTAGTGATAAAAGGTCAAGGAAAGTGTTTGGGTTACTCTTTTGAAGACGTGACTTTGTAATTCAACAAGATATTTCCGAGCTGAGAGAGTTGGGGAGGAGCAGCTGTACCTGCCCATGGAGTGGGTAAGTACCCGTGTTATGGGCTAATATTGATAATTTTTCAGGAGTGCAAGTACTGTGGTTAGCTGTGTGGGCTTATCAAATCAAAGGTGAAACAGCCTTCTAATTGGATAAAACATTTTATGGGGCTACGTTTGTTTTGAGGAAAAATACAAAAGCTTCTGTTGAAACAGAAAACTACCTTTTTGATGAGTGAGATGCATCCACTTTCTTTCCTATTAAAAAGCATTGCCACGTAAGTCTGTCTGGGAGCCTGGGGTACATCTCTGCTCTGTAGTTTGAGGTATCTTGTTCACTCTTGAGAAGAATGCGCAAGGAGCTAGTGAAGGTCTGAGTACCTCCAGGGAAGCTGATTCTGCGCTGGTAAGCTATGGTCCTGCTGGTGTTTGCAAAGGAAGGAGCGATAAGCTTTGCATGTGGAGTAGGGTATAAGAAATGGTTTCTAGAGATTTCTTGATTTCTCTGTTTTGAAAGAGGACTATGCTTCTGTACAAAGAAAATAAAAAAACAAAGCAGTTTTCTTTTTATTATTTGAGAGATACCTCATAGCGAGCTCCTAAGCATTTTTATCAAGCTCGGTACTAAAAGAAAGGGAAAAGAAGCTTTGAACATAGCGCGTGAATAGCACAGGAAGTTTTGAAAAAACTGGATATTACAGGAAATGCTGTCATAAAGTACATATCTCTTAAAAACAAAAACAAGCAAAAAGGATCTCTTATCCTGTTTTGCTCCGTTACTGCTGAGGTCTGGTTTGTCTGGGCGAGACAACTGCTCAGGTGCAGCTCTTGCGCTCAGAGGTGATGTTAAAACCTGCCGGCAGTGGGACTGTGGGGTGTCGGGCAGGCCCCGGCCACCCAGACCCTCCCTAGCTTGGCACGTGCTGAGCGCTCCTTGGCCTCAGCTGGGTACTTAGGACCTGATGATCAAAGAGAATAAATGCCAGTAAACGGGAAGCCTTGTCCCGAAGGCCCCAGCTCCTCCGGGCTTGTCAGATGTGCTCCTCTCCCGCCCCGGGCTGGCGCCCAGCCCTGAGCGAGACCCTCCTGCCGCGGCAGCGACCGCCCTCTTCGCTGGGGTGCGAGGTGGTGTCAGCATGTGCTTCAGGATGGTGTGATGAGCTGCTAATTAACGGGAGGTGAAGGCAGCCACTGAGGCAGTACATGATTAATCCCTATCGGAGCAAAAGAGGGTGTGTGAAGCCTCCGTAAGTTGAACGCAACTTTAGGAAACTGTGTCACTCTCCAGGCTTGCTTGTGAGGTGACAGCTCTTGATACTCAGCAAAATTGAAGGAAAACCTGGAAAAACAATGCTAAGCTTTTGAGTTAAAAGCTCAGACGCAAGAGGCAGAGACGTTTAAATACCTTCAGTTTTCCTCCTTGCTTAATTGCTTGCAGTTTTTCTTTTTCCAAGCTGTGATTCCTATGCTCGCATCCTCCTCTTTCGAGAGAGTGCACCCCCAGTGCCACAGCTGGGCCTTGGCTCTGGGCAGAAGCAAGTGCTGGCGCAGCTGAGCTGCGCTTACACACACAAGGGCTGGGGGGACAATAGTCCCAACCAGTGCCCCTGGTGTGTGGAAACGTGACGGCATGGGAGCAGCAGGCAAATCTGCAAGACGCAGCACAAGACCTGCCAAGAGTGCAGACCAATAGACACCTTCCCACAGAGGCAAGCTTTATTTCCCTGGAAATAAGAGATTGCCACTATTTTTCACTTCTGTGGATTCTTTTTCTCTTGTGCCCATAGTGATCTGTTCCACTTGGTTTGGTTTTAAATGTAACTTCTTTTACACATGCAGCTTATCACCCTTGGGTCCCCGCTTGTCCCTCCTCAGCAGCCAAGGAAGGGCAGGCCAGGGCAGCTTCCTGGTGTGTGAGGTGGGCACCGACCCACCTGGTAGTTATGTGGAGCTGTTGGAAATGCTCCACAGAGAGCAAACAAATAAAGCTTGTAAGGGGATACTTATGCTGAGAATAATGAATATCAGCTTATTCCAGAGGGAGAAACTTAACTGGGTACCAGCTTCCTGGTGTGTGAGGTGGGCACCGACCCACCTGGTAGTTATGTGGAGCTGTTGGAAATGCTCCACAGAGAGCAAACAAATAAAGCTTGTAAGGGGATACTTATGCTGAGAATAATGAATATCAGCTTATTCCAGAGGGAGAAACTTAACTGGGTACTTGGGTATCTGATAGTGAAATGATGTTCACTTTCATAGAAACATAGAATAGTTGGGGTTGGAAGGGCCCTCTGAAGGTCATCTAGTCCAACCCCCCTGCCGTGGGCAGGGACATCTTCAACTGGATCG
>NW_008824053.1:3117184-3118135 GCF_000699105.1 Pygoscelis adeliae | reverse complement strand
CGCCTTCTCCGTGTCCTGGGTAACCAGGTCTCCCGTTTTGTTCCGGAGAGGGCCCACATTTTCCCTTGTCTTCCTTTTATCCCCGACATAACTATAGAATCTTTTCTTGTTGCCCTTGATGTCCCTGGCCAGATTTAATTCTGTCAGGGCTTTAGCTTTCCTAACCTGATCCCTGGCTGCTCAGACAACTTCTCTGTATTCCTCCCAGGCTACCTGTCCTTGCTTCCACCCTCTGTAGGCTTCCTTTCTGTGTTTGAGTTCCTTGTTCATCCATGCAGGCCTCCTGGCGTTTTTGCCTGACTTCCTCTTTGTTGGGATGCATCGCTCCTGAGCTTGGAGGAGGTGATCCTTGAATATTACCCAGCTTTCTTGGGCCCCTCTTCCCTCCAGGGCTTTGTCCCATGGCACTCTGCCAAGCAGATCCCTGAAGAGGCCAGAGTCTGCTCTCCTGAAGTCCAGGGTAGTGAGCTTGCTGTGCGCCCTCCTCGATGCCCTAAGGATCTTGAACTCCACCATTTTGTGGTTGCTGCAGCCCAGGCTGCCCTTGAGCTTCACATTCCCCAGCCCCTCCTTGTTGGTGAGAACAAGGTCCAGCGTAGCTCCTCTCCTTGTTGGCTCCTCTACCACTTGCAGAAGGAAGTTATCATTGACATGTTCCAGGAATCTCCCGGATTGCTTATGCCCTGCCGTGTTGTCCCTCCAACAGATGTCGGGGTGGTTGAAGTCCGTCACGAGGACCAGGGCTAGGTCCTTAATTTTTCTTAAGTAACTTCTGATACCTCCCATTCCTCTCCAGTGTGGCTACTAGCAGAAAGGAGATGGGGGGACTCTGTAAGGTGCCCTATAGAAAGCTGCATGTAAGACCTTCACATGTCACAAACCAAGTTTTTTGTCCCCTGCTCCCTCAAGTAGAAGCTGTTTCAAATGACAGTGAAACATCAGAAGTAGGGA
>NW_008824053.1:3092018-3117160 GCF_000699105.1 Pygoscelis adeliae | reverse complement strand
TTACTGCTTTCTGAAAAGTGTGGTTTATAAGCTGTCAATCATTTCTGACGATCTCAGTCCGGTGTTTATTCAAAAATCACGTTTGGTGTAGCTGGAGGTGTTGTTACTAACTGATGAGCAAGTCTGAATGCTGAGAATGAGAAATGATTGACATTCTTTAAGGTAAAGAGGGAGACTCTTCATCCAGCAGAAGCTGCCACTGCAACAGATGCTGTTATAGCTTCTGACACTGATCGTGATGAGTGGTGTGTAATGTCAGTAAAAGATGAGAGGCTACAACAACAAAGTGAAAAGGAAGCCTCTGAACACAAATCCCATGGCACCCTGGTAGCAGTTAATAGCCGTGACTTTTCTGGCTAGAAATATGACTTTAAAAGGTCAGGCATATATTTGTTAACTTATCACCTATTCAGTAAGTAAGCACAAGAGCTTGCTAATTAGTGATCTATTATTATTTGACTCTGGGTTAATTTTTTTTTTAATTTTTTCTTTCCTTTTTTCCCATGGCTTTTGGCAAATATGTTGCCTGGTTCCCTTTTTTTATGTCAGATTTTTCCTTTCGGTTAAATATCGTAGATATTTACAGAGAATAATTCATAGCAGAGCTACACATGGTCCTGAATACTGTGATGTATTTGGGGTAATACTGCATTTTGGGCATCTTGCTAGCAATATCAAACAGCAAGTTTCCACATGCGGTTATAAACTTTCTCCCTAAGCAGGAACAGTTTTAGGTTTAATACCCCCTCCCTTGCTTTGCTACAGGAAAATCCCTTGCCGGCTGCGCTGGAGCAGCATGAGTCCGGTGCAAGGCTCCCAAGTCTGGGAGCTGTGCAGGGTCAGACCACGACTCCCAGCCTCAAGAAAATCTCCCTTGAGGAAGGGGCCTTGAGTTACCGTGGACGAGGGTCCTTTTGGGGAGCAGCCTTTCATTTGACCCCAAAATTGTTGATAGAGTTCACTTAAGATGACCAAAAAAAAAAAGCGCGTGGACCTTTTTTCTTTTCTCTCTTTCTGGAGGATTGTTCAGCTTTAAGCCACGATCTAACTCTTATCCTCCCAGCTTTAGTCTTGCAAGTGGAATTGAAGTCTTTAAATTGTTCTGCAAGTTGTATAAATATTTCCACCGCTGCGATGTGTAAATCAGTCTCTTGTATACATTAGTATCAAAATTTTGATCTGGTTATATTCATGTACCCTCTTGATGTGTGTGCATGTGATAAGGGTCAAGCAGAGTGGAGATCCAGGGCTGAAAAGTGAAACACAACCCCTTGTCAACGCACAAAGCTGTGGCCGCACGCCTATCCCCAACACGGGGATGTGGTCCCGGCTCCTGTGCCGGGGGATGTGTTGCTCCGTTTGCTGTCTCCGGTGAGCTGGGTGCAAATTCGGAGGGGATAACCCACCTGCCACCCCCAGGGGCTGCCGGTGGGAGCTGGGTGGCACAGCCTACGAGGCCCTATCCTGCCCACCTCACCGGGGCACAGCCCACTGCTTTCGCTGGGCCTTGACCGGCAGCCAAGCCCCCTGAGGTGCCGCTCTGGAAGCTAACTTCAGCATTTACCTCTGCCCCCAGCCGGGAAATGCCACGAGGCAGAGCAGGACCACCTCCTCTCCCGCCCTTCGTTTCTCATCCTCCTCTTCACGTTTCTTTGTGCTTCAACTTCTTTAATTACTGAATTTGCTGTTGGACTGTGGGGTAGCTATAATTCTGTTTTCTTTAAATGCAAGAACTCTCTGTGTTGTCCGTTTGGTGATAGTGTGTTCAACAGTGCAATATTTGCTCAGAAAAGTGCTCTCTCTCACATGGAGAATTTTGTATGCGTTTCTCCAGGAGCTACAGCAAATCTAGTTTGAAGATACATGTTTTCGTACGTTCAGAGTTTAAAAAACAAACCTGAAAACCCAACACAATCTTCCTTATTTTTCTCTCTCCCTGCTTGGCTTCCTCTGCGTCTCTGTGGGACACGTGCCTGTATCTACCCACACCCAGGGCGTGCCAGGGATCCAGATACGTTGTGAAGGGCTGGATTACTGCTTCCCCCTCTCTTCTGTTGTTATACTGCCCCATGAAAGTCGATATGGAGCTGGATGCTAGGATCTGGGAATGTTTTAAATTGTAACTTCTGTGTTAGTCATGCTTAATATCTGTAATCAACAACACAATTTTCTTCTTCCAAGAGCGTAGAGGGTTTGTTGCAGTGGGGGTGTTTCTGAGAGGCTGTGTGTAGGCATGGACTCCCTGGGTGCCCACAAGTGAGCCAGGCAACCTCAATAAGTTATTTGCTTCTCCTTCCATTTTGGGGTGTTTGCCTTATGAGGTAGGTGAGCTCAGCGTTCTGCACCCCAAGGACCGTGCCGCGATTTGTAAAGCATCTTCACCTGGACGGTAGGAATTGGTGCATGCAGACTCTCACAAAGTTACTGGTCTGCTAGTGGATGTGTTGACCTGCCTCATGCTTTGTGTGCCATTAACCTTGAATTTTGGAAGCTACCTGCTGCATAGTGCCTGGAGGTTACAGTTATTTTAGCCCATAAATTCCTTCCAACCTTCTGCACTGAGGCTGATGTTGTACCTCTTCCACCGCAGGAGACAGCGGTAGTTATCTTTTTGCTATTTCTTTGTGAAACACAGACAAATCGACCTTTTCAGAAGGCCTCTTGCAGGAACTCTGGTAAGGCATCATTGCTCTCCTGCTAGATGTGACCACCTCCAGGTGCTGCATCTTTCTGGAGTTTCTGTTGCTCTCTGCACACCAAACAAGGCTTCCCTTCTCACTCCAGCCTTCCCCTTAGGAACAGTCCCTAGTTCAAAGATCCTTCTGTAGGGCCACTGGCCTTCAAAGGAGACCCTTCCTTTGTACAGCGGCTTTGATACAAATGAACCTCAGAGGTTTAACTGCCAGATGAAAGTAGAGTGCATTAATCCCCACAATTGCTCTAATGAAGTCAGGGTGAAGTTGTAAAGTCTGGGTCACAACTAATGGATGAGCCATTAACACCTCTCAGGCATAACAGCACTTAAAAATATCAAACAGAAAATGCATTTAGTGACTTTCAGGTGCAGAACTGGTCACGGTGTTTTGGGAGCAAGCAGTCATGAAAAGACTGCAATTTCACTGCCTCTCCCCCACCCTGCTTCCTGCCTTCCACGTTCATGTTTAAGGTCAACTCTACTCTGGGAGATTTTGCCATCGTGAAGCTGTCACATGGCAGGTAACTTTTTTTTAAGTGCTTTTTAAGTGCTTCAAGAACTTTTGTTGATCCAGAAACTTTATTTCAAAACTCCAGCTCTGACTGGCAGTTCTATACCGGTAGGTTTTTTTGCTGGCATGTTCACTGAATTTGTATCAGAAAGGTTTGAGGTCCTACTCTCTATGAGAAGGATTTCCTAGTATATAAGGTAATTTTTTCCTCATATGCTAAAGGACTGAATTAAGACCAGTTGCTTTCCACAGTGAAGCTGAGCACTGTGGGTGGACGGGCAGGGGGAGCTTGCCAAAAGGTAGCCAAAAGTCTACTTGCAGACACGCAGGGAATTGCTTAAATAACTGAGAAGATGATGTAGAACGATGGAGGATGTTTCAGAGGATAGCAGGCTCTTGCTGGCAGGAGTTTGCCTTCTTGGACTGGAATGCGAGCTCCAAACATGGTTTAGTGGTGGTGCAGACCTGAAAAAGAGGCTCTCCAAAACTTCTTGAGGTTGCTTCTTCTCGCAGAATCTCTTACAAAAGGCCTGGTCATGCTGCGCATCTTGTCCTGGGCCTTCGGTGCTGACTGCAGCCTAGGTTATGTTCTCCATAAAACAAAGTTGGTGTTTTTTGTGCCTTTTTCTGGCAAAAAGCTGCCTGAGCTGCGGCTAGCCTGTGTGCAAACCCTCCCGTGCTCCCCTGCCTGAGCCTCTGTGGCGCTCGCACACCCTGCGCACGGGGAGAAGCTTGACCGTGCGTGCTTGGGATCTCCTGAGCAAGCCGCTGGTCAGTGTGCTTGTGCCACTGCTGGTGCTGCTGAGCTGCTCTTCCCTGCGCTTGTCTGCTCGGCCCTTGCGGCCACCGCTCTCTTGCTGGCCTCTGAGATGCTTTTGTCCCAGGCAAATGTCTAGAAAGACATTTTTATTGCGCTTGGAGAACGCTTCCTAGCTGTGGTTGAGTGCGTGTCTTTGTATCCGTGGCCTTGTCGCAGCTCTGAGTTAATTGCACCTGCTCGGGGTGTAGTTCATCAGGGAAAGTGGGGGCAGAGAGCTGGGATGGGAGAAGGCTGGGAAACCACAAGCATCCATGCGGATGCGTCAGATCCCGCCCCGAGAGTGTGCACTTGCTTTGGACGATTGTATAAGGCTGTAAATGAGGAGTTCCCTTTTAACACCTCTGTGCTGTGATAAACTGTGTCACAGGGGTGTTTAAGCTTATTCACCTGCATGTGAAGAACCTCCCTTCTCCAGCTGTGACCAGCCTGTTGCAGACAGTCTTACGTGAAGCCCCTGTGAAACCTGGCTTTTGCTGCGCTGGCGTCTCCCGGCGCTGCAGATGGAAGAAATGTTTGCACAAAATGCTCTCCGCCGCTCCCTCAGTGTACTGGAGCGTACAGGTGGGATTATGGAGTCGTAAAAGAAAGATGCGTGTTTTAATTTCCTGCCAGCAGCTTGTTAGTCTATAAAATTGAAATACTGAATTGTTATTTAAGCCTTCTTTGTATCATTGTTTTCATACTGAGCAAACGCTGCCTGCTAAATTTACAAGGTGGGACGAGAACAGAGTCGCTACCGTTCCCGTTCAAGCCCTGCACGGCGAGGAGGTGTACTTTGTGTCTAATTCTCCACTTCTGTGTCAAATTTGCACCACTATCCACCCTCAGAAGAAGGAACTGCTGCTGCAAACCTACAAAGCCTTTAGGCTTCCCGAGGAATCCTTAGGGTATAATTTAAGGAAACAGGGTCATGTGTTGGACACCGTGTCTTGCACGACGGTGTCATTATCTCTTATGTATTAGCAGGCTACTAATGCTGACATCTAATTAGCACCAAGAAACTGATTAACTCTCAATAGGGTCAAGAGAAAGAAGAAAAATAGATTTCAGGCAAGCAATTAGGTCATTTATTTAATAAATTAAAATACTTGTGATTATAAGCTCACTCTGGCAATTTTTTTTCTGTACTGCACAGCTGATGGCGGAAACTGATAAAATTCAAATAGTAAACATTACACCGTGTTCACAGCAGCGTAATCAAAACAGATAGAACACAAAAAAACCCACTTGAGCTTTCTCTAATGGACAATTTATCATCCAAAACAGATGCATTTGTTAGGGAAAAAGTTGCATTCGCATACCAGTAAAATAAACGGAGTCTGTTCAGATTTCTTATTCTTGCGAGTGGGTTGTTCCACACTATGGAAGCTAAGTACATAAAAGATGCCTCAATACACGCTCGTTACGTGGCGGACACGTTTACTGTGTACCTTTTGCAGACTAATCTGAATGCTCAAAAATGGCGAGTCAGATAAATATTGAGCAGGCAGCAGTCACCATCTTTTTATTTGTCAGCCTTGCCAATTAAATTCTCCCACCCCCCTTTTTTTTTTCCCCTTTTTTTTTGTTGTTGTTAAATAAGGCAAAAGATTTTTTCATTCTGTGACAACGAAATGTAAAATGCACCTACCTGTGCTACCGGGCAGCGCGTTCGACCCGCAGAACCTGGTGTTTGCTGCCCTCGCTGAAGTGCCCCAAAAGGGTTTGGCTTTTCATGCGGTGGCACTCTAGAGCTTTTTAATAGACAAGTTGCCCATACGCCCTTCTTGCATGCTCAGTTTAAAGCATTTCTTAATTGGGTTCATTTAAATGCTAATTTTATTGAATGCAGACTCCTCTAAATCACTGAGGTGAGTTCTTGCCAGACTCCTTCAGTAATAATAATATTTCAAAAGGTTTGAAGTTCGGATTAGGTTTGGACAAGCGCTGGAAGGTCTGTTTGCATGTCCAGCGTTGACTGCAAACCCTGAGGCTTCTCACACCTTTCTTTTTTCTAGCTTCCTGCGCAAGCCCTCCTCTTCCCTGCTGCAGGTTCAGCTCCTTTGTCTACTACTTTGTAACCCTCTTACTGGCATTTAAAGGCCACCTCTGTTAAAAAAGGAAAAAAAAAAAAAAATCTCCACCTGATGTATATATACTACAAGGAAAACCCCAAATTCCTGTTAACTGAGAACTACACAGCCCTTCACAGCCATTTTTTACAGTTGACAAACAAAACTTTTTGGAATGAGAACTGCATTTCAGTGCACAGCTGACAGCACCATGTAGTTACCCAGCGTGTGTCACAAACGCTCCATAGCAGGAGCAAGTGGCATTTAGCACGCTTGTGCAGGTATCTGTGGAGGCTTTAGACTGTGCTGGAGACTGACAAAAGCGTGGTTGTCTCTTCAGCTTAGAAGGTAAAGCCTGCGATGCCTGCAGTAAGAGGGTCTGCTGGAGGGAGCAGCTGATGGCACGCTTTCTCCCCTTGCTTTTCCTTCCCGGGCTTTAGCCGTGTGAAGTGTGGGTTCTGCTCTCGCTCCAAACAGAGCTCCCCCGGCTTTTTTTTTTCCAAAGGTACCTTTAGAAGACGAAAAGGATAGTCAGACCTTTTCCAAGGCTCAAGATTGGTTTGGCGCTGGCAGTGACAGGCTTAGAGGGAGCTTGCTGCTTCTTCCCAGCTTGCTCCAGTTGCAGTGAGGACAGCAGCTGGGGAGGGACCCAGTGGGGTTCTGCTGGTGTGCCGGCGAGCAGCCTCCAGCAGCCGCCCCGGGGATGCGCTCACCCCGGTCCTGGCTGCCATCATCACTGCAGGCGCGGGGCGCGCTGGCTGTCGGTCAAAAGGTCTCAGAGGCAGGGGAAACGCCTGGGGCGAGAGCGGCTGAGTCACCGCCGTGCTCCCAGCAGTGCCGGTCCTCCAAAAAATGGTCTGGCTGGTCCCTGGAAGCAGCAGCACTCTCGGATTGCCTCCGGCAGGTCCAGAGTGAATTCAGGGTTAACGTGCCTACCTCTAAATGTAACAACCAATGCAACAAAGGTCATTTAAAAGAATAGGAAAATAGCCTCGCAGAATGTTTTTCTTCTCTTAATATTTTCCTCTTGTTATTAAAACAAATCTATTGAGGATGAAGTAGAGTATGTAGCATCAAGCAGCGAGAAATTAATCATCGGTACCTAGTCTTTAAACACTTGCTGCTTTTTTTTTTTTTTCTTTTTGAGACTGTCTTGAAAAAGTTGTCATAAACACCAACAAATGCAAAGCAGCTTTCAAGATGACTTTTTGTTACAGGCATATTCCTGAACTATTCATCTGTGTTAAATGCATTTTGCCTTGAATCATATGTCATGTTGCCAGAAAAGAGTTGTTTCCATGCCAACTCATTTGCAACATGGGGGGAAAAAAAAAATCAAAGCTACTAACATCTGCAAGATGTCAGTACTGATATAAGCCACTTGCAATGAAAAACACAGAACTGCAGGAGGGTTTGCCAAATAGGCACTATATATAGGGTAGAATGTCATAAACTAATCGCCGAACAGTGCATTTCCATTCCTTTTTTGGCTGTATTCTCGATCTAATCTCTTTGCCAGAAAAGGCTTGCAGCAAAAGGAGCATCGGTGTCTTCCACGTGCATTTCTCTTGTAAAGCGGGAATTACTTGGATTTTTTTTTTTTGACTCAAGCCTCCACAAAAGCCACTTAATTTAAAACACATAAGAACTAGTACAAGAAACTGCTGCTTCACTTTCCATACTATTTCCTTTCAATTCTCTCGACTGCGGGGTCTCCTTTTATAAAGATCCTATTCATCAGCAAGATTAATGAGACCTGGTGTCTGAAACTGTGGATTCCATTTCACAGCTACTATTTCCTCTGCATTCTTTTTTCTTTTTTCCCTCTTTCTTTATTTTTTTGATAAAAGAAGATTGTTCGTTTATTACCTAAGTATTATGAAATGCCAGAGGCCGAGGCCCTGAAGCCTGAGCAGTTCAAATATCAAGGTATATTTAATTTTGAGATGATCCAGCCATTGCTGTATTGGGAGAGCCATCAGACGTGGTAGTACCCTTTTTTGTTTGTTTGGAGGTATTAAAACAGTTCTAATTTTCAAAACTTTTCTTTAATACGGTGATGCAGATCCATTATTTTATATCTAGAGAGTATAGCAAATGCTGAAGTCGCCTGTGGCATGTGTTGCACACCGCGGGCGTTGCCACCTTACCTCTGGTAATACCGTGCCATGGCATTTGCTTGTTGCGATACACGTGGTTTGGTTTCCAGGGTGGCGTGTGTCGGGACGGGACTGAACGCAGCCCGCGCCAGCAGACGGTCCTCCACAAACAAGTGCCCTGGGGAACGCGTATAGAGGTTGACGTGTGTTGGGAGTTGGGGTGACTCAACAACTCAACAGTAGAGTTGGGGTGCCCCACAGGTACCTGCGCCGGGTCCCGGCAGCGCCCCCGGGGCCGCCCTCCCCGCCGGTTTTGGGCGTGAGCAAATGAGAAGGTAGCCTCCTCACGGGAAAGGCTGCCAGCCAGCAGCCTCCGCGTGCGGCGGGGCCGGTTGCCAGGCCGGCGCGAGGTGGCACGTCGCTTCCAAACGGCCGTTTGCAAAGCCCGTCCCCGTGGCGTGGTGCTGGTGATCGTGCGACGCAAGCCTTCCAGTTCTGTGTAATTGCTAAATTTCACAAAGGAATATTCATGCTTTCTGAGTATTGCTTACTCCATGAAAGCAATTACCGGAGTTGTCACGGTGGCGTTACGCGGCGGTGAACAGAGAGGAGTTAATTTCATGGGAGTCGTCTTTGCATAAGAGAGATTTGAAATATCAAATTGAAACGTTTATGGCAAAACCTTTTGTAAAGGGAAGGTCCTGACTAGATATACTTGCTGGTAAGGTAGAGGGGGGTGGGAAATAACTGCTCTACTGTATTTCAGATACTTCCATAATTTCACTTCTACTATTTTTAGAATGATAAAATTCTCATATGGATTATTTTTATACTGCATAAAGATCTCAATCCAAACGCATATAACTTTGCTTTATTAAAATGCTTCTGCTGAGGCTTTTTAATAGAAGGTTATCACAGGCAAGCAGAACTGAGAGCAAATGCAGGAACTGATTCCTACAGCACACTATTTATTTCACTCAGTTTTGAAAGTTAAACCATAAGTAAGATCACTTAAGTATATGTGAAGTTACCGGGTTTTTTTTTTAATGACAATGAAATGCCATGAGCTTTGCTATTACTGAGCAGAAGTTAATGTTATAGCACCAAGGCCATATAGCACACACCTCGTAATATTGGTTTTCTGTGCAACTTCAGTGTGTGTGTGTATGTATTTATATGTATATACACACATACCTATCTTGCATGTATATTAATATGCATATTAATATATGTAATAGGTTGGGTAAACAATGTGAAATTGGCTTCTGTCTGAAATACACTGTAGTTAAATCTTTGAGACAACTGTAATTGAAAGAGATTAGAGGGTATTTACTTTCTGCTGCTTAAAATGTATGTGCTTTGTACAGTGACAACAGCATCCTTATAACTAAGCAGTTTCTTTTTTTCCCCTGTGTATGTACTACCTCAGCAGAGCAGGGTAACATCTTTAGAAGAGGAAAATATGACTGTAAAATGATTTTTAAGAGTTCATTTGAACTCAGTCAGGCACAACACCTAGAAATGCTTTAAATTGGATTTATTTTTTTTTTCCCCCCAAATCGGATTTCAGGTTGACAGTGTCCTATACTGTTATGCTTAGAATTATAATCTGGAACTCTGTCGCGCTTTGCCTGTCGCCGCTCTCAAACAAGTGCTGCATCTCTTTCACTTGGCACAAATGCAACAAGAGTAGCTCGGTTTGAATACGCTGAGCCTTGAAGAAGATTGAGTATATTTTAAACCGGGCTTCAGCTTCAAGAAACTACATGACGAGATAATCGTTATAAAGAAGGGCTGAGCGTAGTGTGTCGGTTTAAAGGGAGGACCGGCTCCGCGGGTACGTTGGGGAGAGCCTGTGAGCTCCTGCCTTGCTCGTCACTCCCCAGGCGGGAGGAAACGAGCCCTTCATCTCCTCACCCTTCAGCCCCCGCTAACGACGGCGTGGGTGAGGCGAGGTCGTGGCGCGACAAGAACAGCGCTGGCCTTTCCGCGGCGGGGCTCGAAGTGCTCCTCGTGGGATAATTGACGCAGTTCTGTAATTACGGACACTTAGCCTGAGGATGGACATGCTCTTGACCAAAGGGGTTGATCGTGCCATGCTTCTCACTCAAAATAAATATTCAGTACTGCTTAACTATATTCTGAGGGGAAAATGGCCAGCTGTAGGAACCCGTAAGACACAAGTTTCCAGATTAGTATCCCATATGAGCTCAAAATATAGAAATGTGTGCAGGGAAACTCACATTGGCAAAAGCGCAAGGGCCTGAGACACCCCAGCCTGCGCCATGGCATCTGACGCCTGCCACTGTACCTGTAGCATCCTCCATTCTCGTTCCGGGTTTGGCTATGAATATCGTTGACCCAAAGCATAAGTTAACAGCGTTAGGGCACAGTTGTGCCCTAATAGACTATTCTGGTAGCTAGCATTTCTTAAGGAGCAACTCTCTTTTCTTTTTTTTTGAAAGATGAATAATGGCAGACAACGCAAATCTGCCGTTGACCGTCTCTAACCTTTTGCTTCATCTGAACTCCTGTGGTTTCCCCACTCTGAATGTTAGACAGTGCCGTTGTCCGGGTCCCGCTGCATCGCTGTGCTGAGCATTTACCCTCCATCTGATTCATCACAGTAATGTTTCATCTGAGTTTGAGATGTGAGCTGCTGGCTTTACTGCTGTGTCACGGCCGTTGTTAATTTGGAGTGACTCGCATTGTGGTAGGTTATTCAGTCTCTGTTTTTTCCTTTTAAGAGTTTTGATCCTATGTCTGTCTGCTAGGTAGGACATTGTCCTCACTTAACAGCAGCACTTTACTGATTTTGCTGTGTTGTGATCACAGGGTTAGTTTTCAAATAACATTTGTGCCTACTACCTGTGTTTCCTAAGGCAGCGGTCACTTGATGAAATCAAGGATTGCTACTAGGCTCTTTGACTGGGAGTACCTTCCTTGCTTTTGGCTGTAGCAGGGAGAATCTAAATGGGCTTGCTTTACAAAAAAAAAAAAAAAATCCAAGATAGTTTGATTTTTATCAAGGAATGTTTTTTTCTTTCTATAAATCAGTTGCTGTTCTAAAGATCCTTGATCCCCCAGTAAGATATGTTGTTGTGATTTTGATGTTTCCTGTGTGGGGAGAGCATGACGGTAAGGTTGGCAGGTGATGTATGTTGGTGCTCTTCTCCATGAAGACTGTGGGCCTGTGATACCGGTTTGGTTTTGAGGACAGGTCAAATATGCAGCTATCCGATCCTGTTCTTTGGTGTAGCCGTTAAGTATTTCCTTTCTTAACATATTGCCACAGTTAAATTAATGTTGGTTTCTGTGATCTTTTATGGCTCCTCTTTATAAAAAGAAAGTTTCATTATGCTTTCACCTGATAATTTAGTATTTTTGATCTATTTTGGAAATCACCTTTGAACTTGGAGCCTTTGAGCATGTTTTTGTGACTTGGATGAGCTTTCAGGTGCAGACTTCAAGAAAATACTTTTCAGAGGGTGTCAAGCCAATCATTCAAATGAGATCTTTTCAAAATTGCTAATTCGTGACTTCTTTGCAACTGGAATGGCTTTTATACCAGACCAACCACTTCAACATAACTGAGCCCAGGGTGAGCATCCTGTAACTCTCCTCTTTAGTCTCCCAACAGACGGCACGCTATAGTCTTTGTGAGCTTATATTTTTTTGTTGTGTGCCTCTTTTTTTCCTATTGCTTCAAGTGAAATAGTTGCTCCTTTTCATTTAGAGAAAACATGCATGTTCCTCAAGTTTTCCTGTTGTGCTTTTTACTCTCTTTGCTGAATATACCACCTACTACTACCAGTACCGAATCTGAGCTTCCTTACCATTTAAGGACCCAGGATGTCATTACTCTTACTGTCAGTATTTTTGGCTAGAATTCTTTCTGAATAATTATTTAAAAAAAAAAAAGGCATTCCAGTCTCCAAGAATGGCATTCAAATCCTGGCCCTTGCTGCTTTGTTCCTCATAAATCCTGTTTCTTTAAGTCTTGATTTGGTCCTGATGAGCATCAATGGGAGAAGACTCCCGCTATAGACTTCAGC
The DNA here is from genome assembly GCF_000699105.1 of Pygoscelis adeliae. Classification (NCBI taxonomy): domain Eukaryota; kingdom Metazoa; phylum Chordata; class Aves; order Sphenisciformes; family Spheniscidae; genus Pygoscelis; species Pygoscelis adeliae. The sequence continues at coordinate 3,104,929 of NW_008824053.1, read as the reverse complement.
GGGTTGCACAGGGCTCTTGCTTATGAAGCCCTCAAGACCTTTCCCATCTCTATGTTCTAGTACTGATGTTAGTGTTTAAAAAAAACCAAAAGGCAGTAAATCAGGTTGTCATTAGCAATATACTCTTTCAAGGTGACTGCAGCGAGGTTTCTGTACCTGTAACGTTTCAATTAAACTTTAGTTTAAAATAATCAAGGCACGCATTGCTCCTCCTGCTCTTTCTCACCATCCTGGCAGTTTTGAAGGAGCTCACCTACTATTTTGTCCTTTTTGGGTTTTTTCCCCCATCATCTTGTGCTATAGGAGCCTTGTACCTATATTTTGGATCAGCTTTTTTCAAGTGCTCAGCCACACTTAAGCTAGATGAGGTTTGTGAGGGGGGCATACTTACACAGTTTCAAAGAGAAAGCAAGCTTTGAAGATTTGTATGCCTGAACTGCTTTTCTCCCTATATTCCCGTGTCTAATGTAAGACATTACTTCAGCTTACAAAACTTGTTTTGCTTGCATTTTTAGATCATTATGGTTAAAATGATTCTCATTGCTACAGATATATTTAGGCACTTAAAATTTATTTCAGTTCTAGTAGTGCCCACAATGGGTGCTAAGTCTTTCCAGACACTTAAATGCAGTCCTGAGGAGTTTACAATTGTCTGTTCCCAGGAATCAGCATCTGGTGCTTGTTTTAAATGTCTTGCTGTCCACTGAGGGAAATATCTGTGTTGCAGAACCACACAAGCTCTAAGGGTACCTGCGCTCCCTCCATCTCCAGGAGATAAGAAGCAGCTCTTGCATGTCTGCTCAGATGGGTTTCCTTTGTAAGAAAAGAGGGTTTGATCAAACATAGTCTGTTTAGGTTATAGTCAGGTTCAGATACTACCTGGTTAAATAACAAAGTACAACACCGACAGTTCAAACATTATTTTTGCATGAGTCGCCCCTCCAGGATGTTTCTGAGATACTAAGCCTCCAAATACTGAGTTGAAAGAGTATTTGCTTGTGCCTTGATGAAATCAGGCTCTCGCTTCCTGACGGAACTCATCATCACACCGTAGATAGCGTCGCTCTGCAGAGATGCTCAAAGCACCAGCTTTGCTTCCTTCGTGCAAAACCGGTGTTGTTCCACCAGGCTATCTACCACACGTAGGGGAGCCCCTACAGCAACAAGAGACGTCATGCCACTTTCTGCTTGCCAATAGAAACGTATTTGCTTTGATTTCTCCAGAACTCTGTGTAAATACTTTGTTCTGTATCATTTCAGCACATTTCAACCTTCCTACCCTGCGTTAGCAGTTTAAATTTTCAGATTGGAGCACGGATATTACAGGGGAGGGCTGGAATTAATTCTGTGCTAAAAGAGCTGTTCTAAACAGAAATACTGCTGATGCACTTTCCCTTTTCACCTTACAGGGGGAGATTATATATGCATCACCTTGGTTTTACTGTAGGCTGCGCAAATATCACTCTTGCAACAACTTGAGGCTATGTATGCCATATTTTAATACTACAAATATACAGTTGTTATGAGCATGCTTTACTGACGTGAAATGCTTTGATCAAAAGCGCACTACGTATTGTGACTGAGCAGCACAGGAACACACAAAACGTTAGTTGATACTGCTAGTGAAAAACAAAACCAAACAAAGCCAACATTATGCAGTACAGTCTACTCTGGAGATAGCATTCCTATTAAGAGTGTGGCTATTAAGTTTAAAAAGACCAAATACATATACTTCTTTTTAAAGTTTAATCAGGTCCTTGAGAACCTTATATGAGGCCATTAACACTAAGAAGAAATCTACTGTCAAGAAATTGCAGTAAGGGACTAAATTGAAAGCAGAATGGGAGAGTCTTACCGCTACACTGCGCCAATTACATTGCCATTTTTGTTTCTTCGCTGCAAGACTGATAGGGACCTACAAATGCTTAGATCCCAAGGGATTCGAGCACGTCTGGTGAAAATTTGAAATCAATAGGAGTCTATAATCGCAAGCAAACTGTATCATTTTCATTTTGGGGTGAATGATGGCAGCCATCCACAGAGATGCCATGGACGTGGGTCCATCAAGTGTATTTGTTGGAGCCTTCTGCTCAACATGAGAAGTACAAGGACCCGGTTTCTTGGCAAATTAAGCATATTACTTGCCTCTTAATTAGCAAGGGAAGAGGAAAATATTCACTAACCTTTCCATTCAGATGAATATTTTGTAGCTTAAGAGGAAAGAGGAGGATTCATTTTCTGGATGTGGATTTTAAATGCATTGGCAGTCCTGCTGAGGAGGCAAACCTTGTTTAGTTTCCAGTCCTGTCAGTAGACTGCAAGTTCATCTCGGGTCCGGCTTGAAGCAAGTTTCATCTCCAAAGCTGAGAGGTAATTTAGTCTCCAGGGTTATTCTGTCCTGGCTTTTGCTTAGGCAAAGGCTACCAATTCAATGTGACAATGAGAATTACTATCCACTAGGGGCCAAACTATGCCCACCAAATGCTTGATTTCCCTTCTGAAGCACTTTTCTTCCCCAGTAGTTGAAATTGCATGATTTTTTCCCCTTGATTTTTTTTTTTTTTTGAGCCCACTACTTGATGTATTCAATTCCAGACTGTCCTTGAGCTCTCCAAGTCTCAGGCTGAAGCCACAAGATACAGTTCACTTGTTCTAGAGAAATATGCAGCAATTATGAATATTATGACTGTATTTGTCTATAGGGCAGGCAGGCAAGATATAAAAGTCAGTCTATTGATGATGAACATAAAAGAGATGTCAGTTTTCAGAGATGGGGGAAATCATGTCTATTGAAGGCTCGAAACCATTTTTTTTTTTCAATGTATGTAATAGCGGAAATGATCCTGCTCACTGTGTTGAAGACGGGATTGTGAAAGGTCTCAACAGGAGACGACTCGGTAAAGGTCTGATTCAAAGCTGGATGAAGTCAGCGGGCAGCCCTTCAAGCTAGACGTGCTCCTAGACCATGTGCCCCTTGTACATCTCTCTGCTTCCTTTGGTGTTTGAGAAAGCCGACAAATGGAGGAAAGCGCTACTGAGACGCACCGAAGCATACACCTGTTTAAACGTAGATGTTCTTGGTGGCCATTGGCAAATAAAATCCGATGCTGTAGGCTTTTAACAGGAATTTGGTATAACCAGCATCCTGTATCTCTCCACAGACTCCAAAAACAAGAATTCTGAGGCTGTTCTTGAGCTTTTCTTTCTCCCACAAGGTACTAACAAATGAGCTATTGGATTAGTAACAGCTTTCATTAAAATGTAATTAAAAGATGTCATACTTTTATAGTTGGACTCAGCTGTAGCCAAACATATGGGCATAGTAAAACACTTCACAGAGCTGAAAGATTTTTGTGGTCCTGCTGAGAAAATGATAGCCTTACAGCTTCTCAGTTAATTATTCTAAAATTAATAATAACAATTGTTAAAGTTGCCCTCATTCTAACAGAGTAGCTTTTAATATTCCTGGCTGAAATGCTCAGTGGTGAAGGTAGTTACCCTGCTGTGGATACGGAGAGACTCCAGAGCAGCTCGGGGTCCTCACTCCTGCTCAGTATTTACAAAGAGATGCCTTGCCGCTCTAAGAACACCCGTGAAACATTGCGCGTGTTCAGGGGAAGGGACCTGAACCTCTGCCACCTCCGGACGGAGAGGACATCCTGGCTGCCAGGTCTGTCGTGCTTTGCTGCATTCTCCACTGCTGGAAGCGTGCTGTCGGCAAATTACTCTGGGATGGGGACAGGCTGGGATGCCGCATATTTAGGTTGCTTCCCTGGCATGGGGAAATATGTCTGGGGCTTTATTCCAGTAACTTGAAGTTAGTTGTACAAACTCAAGTAGCTGCAAGAGGAGGGAAATCCACGCGAATAATCCAGGCCCCGTGCAGTCAGGGCACAGGATCTTCAGTTGAAGTCGCTGCTCAAGAGCAGGGATCTGAGCAGGGGGCTCCCCCGCGCTGCAGCAGTGCCCACGAGGCTGTAGGTTTATACAGTTTTCGAAGCTGGCTTTGTGCCTTGGCTGCGGATGCGTAACCATCAGGGCCTGGATGGCGAGGATGATAGGATGATGTTTCTGTGTTGGTGAGGCTTGCTCTGGGCTGCTCGTTAGCCGCAGCTCAGCGTGGCTGCACGGTCCAACTCTGCCCGGCGGGAGACGTTGCAGGTACCTGTCGGGGCAGGCAGTGGCTCGGTAACTGTTTTGAGGACATTGGCAAGCCCCAAACAGCGGGGCCCGCGTGCATATAAAGAAGTAGACAAGCGCTGCTGCCCACCCAGCCCGCTCCTCTCTGCAGAGCTGGCTTTAGGCATAAACAAATGGTGGAAAATTCGTTTGGGGAAACCAAGCGTGGGTGAGACACAGACGCTCTGTCTCTCCCTCACCTGGGCAGCTGGAGATGGAAAGCCAGGCTGCTGCTGATGCCAGCAGGGGGGGGGGGGAATGTGTGTGCTGCAGCTGCCCCCATTTTGGGGTGCAGGGGCACCCAGCGTAGCTCCCCATAGCACCCCTGCTCTGCCCTCTCCTCTGCACTGCCCCAAATGTGAGCCGGGGAGAGGGATACCTGGGAGGGATGCCTTGGGGATGGAGGCTTTGTTCCCTTCATTTTTCAGAAGACAGTAATGTTTCAGCTCCTCTGAAGACCTTATCTGTATGCAATGTCCTCTGTACTCTGTCCTGGGATCCAGCTAGGGTATTCTGAATTATAAATGCAGAGAGAGTTCATTCTCTGAAAGTAATCGGGGGGGATGCTCATTTATTCTAAAAGCTTCACAAATTTTAACATGGATCCAAAAATTTAATTTAAATATGCGCTACTTATTGTTATTCACTTTTTCCACTTGCTTGTAAAACTTGTTCAGAAATGAGAAATCGCACCATGTACCCGCAGGTGGGGGGGAAAAAAAATATAATAAACAACCTTATTGCAATCTATTTGCATGGATTACCTGAACACTTAGAAGTAACTAATCTGTTCAGAGGAACCAGAATCAGCCTGCGTACGTGAAAAATGCAGAAGTTGCAAAATACAATTTGAGATAGAATTAATGACTCTCCAGTAGCATCACACTGATAGTCCCAGGAAAAAAAGGCTTTGTCACCTTGTATATAATACTGGGGTATCGAAAGCACTTGCTCAGCGTGGACGCTGCAGTTGGTATGTGTGCAGCACAACAAGCCCTACTCTTCTTAGTGTTAATATTAATTGGCATTAATAGCTGGGTCACAAAGCAATGACAACAAGGTAGAGGGGGGGCTTCTCGGTGCCAGCAGCTCCAGCACACGTGCATGTACCCATGCACCCGGGACCCGGCAGTGCCCGAAGTCCCAGCCATCAGGTGCTCGGCTCGGAGCGAGAGAGAGATCCAGCCTGCACACAGCTGGACCGCGCCAGGGTGAGACTGTCACTGCTTGGGGCCAAGACAAAGGTTTCGGTGGGAGAGTAAGATCAGTAGCAACGGTAGGATTTGACATAGTAGGTGGAAGGAGTACCTTTCTGCGCTCTTGTGACTGGTACGTGGAAAACGTTTCCACTTCAAGAGCTGCTTTCCTGGAGAAAGCTATCGAAGCATTACTTTAAACAAACTTTCTTATTCAAAGGACCGTACCAAACCTGTTTCGTCATGAGTGTGTGGTTTCCGACCGTAAGCCCGAGCCCTCCAGACGCTGTGAATCAGGGCAGGCTAGAACGTAAAAATGGCTAAAGTATGCAGAAGCCAGAAATTAAACAAGTTGTAGTAAAGTCAGTTTTATTTGGGGGACGAATTCCAAATAAATGATACAGCGTGGGACTGACTGTTTGAATATCGCGGACATCTGTCTGGAGATTATTCCCTAACAAAAGAGTCTTAGAAATCATTCATATAGTTTGTATTCATGTCAGGTTTTGGTCACAGACAAATTCACGCATTCAGCAATGTAGTTAATCTCCTAGATACCCACCACAGAAGAATAGGGATTAATACATTTATCTTGTAAAACAATGTAGTCCTCCTCTGAATTACAACCAGAAATTAGACTGTAGTTATCAAATATGCTCAGTGAGGTTATGAATCAAGTCACCACATTGTTAAAATTCCCGTCTCTTATCGCCTCCCATTTTGAAGGCTGCAGCCATTGGAGTGTCAGCTGCCAACTGGATTTGCTGGAGGCAAGAAAGTACCTTTTCCAGCAGAGAATTTCTGTGTGAGGGCAGAGAGAGGGCTTTGCCTTGCAAATGTCATCCAGAAGTCCAGAAAAGATATCGGGAGACGCCCCTGGACTCGGTGATCCATAAAACCTTCATGAAAGTCAATGACTGTTCCGGCAGGGATTGAAGCCATCGTTTACGTGGCATGCCAACGGTGATAAATCTGTCCCGCAGACGGGCGCAGGACTAGTGGGTGTCACGCCGCACGCCTGCTGAAGTCTCTGTTAAGCTCAGAAAAACTTATACTAATCTCAACTTAAAAAAAAAAAAGATAAATCAAGAAAGCCACTGTTAGCTATAAGGGAAAAAAATCTCCTAGCTTGTAGTTTTGGAGGGGGAAGAGAGGAAGGGCTCTTTCATTTCCTATTCCTTCTAAATGTATGTGGCACGTATATTTATAGGTTAATGGTACCTTTGAGGAAATGCAACTCTTGCAGTGATTAACAGAATATTTATTTTCTACAAGCAGTGTTATAAAATCCACATAGTTCTTGCCTCCTAAATGATAATTAATCTGCTGGTGTGCGTTGCCCATCTCAAGACTTCCGCAGTGCAACACTGGCGTTTCTCATTAAAATGAATCCTGGAGGCACTTTGTTATTGTTTAGACTGAAAACCACTGGCAGGATTTTTTATTTTTTTTTCCCCTCTGTATGTTTTATAAGTGCTAAACGCAGAAGGAATTTAACACGTTCTTTAAAGGACTGCACATTAATAATACATTCTCGACCACAAAAAGAAAGTCAAATTGCTGAATGGTAGCTGTATAAGTCAACAGCGTTCAGGAAAAGGTGCTCTCCCTTTAATCTTTGCTACAAAGAGACGCCCTAGTAGTTGAGACAGTATCATCTAGAAGTCGACCGATCCTTGCTTTATGCGCCGCTCTGTCGTGCCTTTCAACAGTGCTTTGGGGGGTTATTTCAGCAGCATTGTAGATGACAAGGCTTGGATTAGTGAAACTTTTCAATTCCATCTTTGTTTTTTGAAAGGCTGCCTGCTGTATGAGAGTGCTTGTATGGCCTTTTTATGCATCTCTGTCTTTTGCCATAGGTAATTATTTATTAAAGTCAACCCTGCAAGAGAGATTGCCTGTGTCAAGAGGAGAGCAAGGAAATAATAATCTAATAAAACTCTACCCTGATGCCCGTGTCTGATCCCAGTATGAGAGTCAGTAGTTCTGTTTTTTTTTTACCACATTGCGTCAGCTAATTCCCAAATTCAAAAGCAGTTTTGTTCAGCAGTGCTAAGACTGTACCAAAACATGCCCGCTATCGGGATCCTCTTTCTGTCAATTGATCAGAGTTGATAACATTAGCGCTGTTCTGCATATAAGCCCGTGGCAATGCTGCAGTATTTACACAATACGGAGGATTAGGGTTAGTGGAGCTGCCGGTAGTTGTCTGAAATCAGCTGTCACATGAATAAAATGAACAGGGGAATACAGGCTAGGAAAGCGGGTTTACTTTGGGCTTAGGTTTTGTTTTCACTCCTAACCCCATCGGTGCTGTACGCTTCTCTCACAAGTTTCTTGATTGAAGAGCTACGATCTTCTGTCTAGGCTCTGATATAGCCGTTCACGGACCGTGTTGTCCATGAATTTGTTTGAACGCTTCTTGTACCTGCTGACGTGGTCCTTCTCCAAGCTCCTGTGGCAGCAGCTTCCAGAAGTTTGCCGCTCGCCCTGTAAAGAGGCACTTTTTTCCACCTCTTTTAAATGACCACCTTTATCTCCTGCCAGGTGCCTCCTCGTTCTCACACTGCAGGGATAAATTCCGAATAAAACCAGGATCCTGCTTTGCACTTGTACCACCCACAAGCAGTTGACAGGCTTTATTAAAAACCAAATTTAAATCTTGCAGCTCTGTGGAGAGTGAAGGTACAGCGAGGCTTGCGCAGAGTGGTGAAAGACGGGGAGGTTTTGAGCTGTCAGGAAGTTTTCAAAAGCTCTTAAACTACATAAAAATTTTCAGTTTCAAATGGCTGAATAGAGGTTCTTTTGGTCATTTTGGGAGGGTTGCTCAGATCACACAAAGCACGAGCTTCCTAATTTTACTTTGTCTTAAAGTAACTGGCAAGTCTGTTGTCTCTTCAGTCACGCTGTATGGCAGAGAGACAGTGTGGTTTCATCAGGTAAAGTTTCCCTTACATGTGAAAAACTTTGGGTTAGTTACAAAGCAAAACTTCATGAATTCCTTCTTAGGTTTTGGTTTGGTTTTTTTTTTCCTTTTTCCCCCCTAATGGCAAGATGCCCAGCACAAAACAAATCCTTCAGTTCAGTTTCCAAAAAAGAAGAAATTTTCCTGTACGCCTGAAATATTAATTAAAAAGAAGCAGAAAAAAGAAAGATTTGGACAAATCCCAAACCAGCTACTCAAATACAAATGTCTGCAACTGTCATATGAACTTCTCAGTAAATGAGACTATAATCCTTCTTTTCTAAAGTGGAAATACTACTTGATTAGCCCAATTAAGAGCGGATTTCTGACAGAATATTACTTTAGGGTGTAGTTTCCTAAAGGATGAAAAGGTGCCAATTTAGAAACAACTGTATGTTACTCACGTTATTAAAAAATAGAAACAAAGGACGACATAGTAAATTAACCACTGGAGTTACACTGGCTTGAGCTTCCCTTCAAAGCAATATTAAAGATGTAGAGCAATTAGGCTATTTTTACACAGTGAATTGGTACATCGATATCCTCCACTAAGCTTTTAATTTGCACGAGCAGAGCATGATCGCTGATGTCGCGTTTTGGTTGGTTTGGTGGTGGGTGGGTTGGTTGGTTGGTTTGTTTTTTACCACTTCCATTTAAGACCACCCCTAAGCACGTTCTGCTTGGAGCGTGGGCGGAGTGGGTGACCCTTCCCTCCCGGCACATCCTGCCCCAGCAGGCTCTGGCATTCGGAAACGTGTTTTCCTCCTTGAACGACGGAATATCGCAACATGGCACAGAACAGCTCAAAGCTAGAGCCCTTCTCTCATCACAATAAAGAAATACGCGATTCCTAATATTATGTTATCAGGCCAAGGGGAAACAGTTCGCTCCGACAAAACCCCTCATTTGACCCTGGTAACCGCTAGTTCTTACGTATTAATTTGGTTTTGCTGCTATAGCGGTCTGTTTGTTGATGAGAGTTGTTTTAAGAGGTCCGTCCGTGTTTAATTTTGGTGAGCGTGCATGTGAGCATCTCTGAGCTGTCTACTTACCTGCATATGAAAGACTGGGACCATTACTGACCCGAGCCGCCTGTGTTTCGGTTTGTTTTATTTTAAATACTCTACTTCGCTCCCCCGTTACCACGTTAGCCTGAGGTCTCCTTGCAAGCACTCTTGAATTCCGCGTACGCTGTTGGAAAAGGCGGCGTGCCAGCCCCGGGCAGCGCCGCGGGGCTGCGAGGGCTCCCTTTGGGGCGAAGCGGGAGGATGCTGCCAGGAGGTGCCAGCAAGCCGGGGAAGCGCCAGGCAGCCGCAGGGCGAGCGCCGGGCGGGAGGCACCCTGCTCTTGCCCCGGGCGCGGCAAAGCTCCTGTCGGCGTCTGCGGTGCGGGGAGCCGATTTCAAAACCTTTCTTGTTTTGTGCAATACAGTGTAAATATTTTACAGGGTTGCTTAAAGTTCCCCGTGTTTGTTTGACTTCGTCAAGGCAAGGAACGTTAATTTTCTGGGAAGATTTCTGCTCCGCACGATCCACAGAATTTCATATTGAAAGATTGTCTATCTGTGCAGCCATGCTTATTTTCCAGTTGCCCAAATTAAGACAATCTATAAAGAAATGTTCATTTATTAGCAACTGGTGTTTGACAGTTTATTTCATGTAAGCCTCCAGCTTTCCTTGGCAAGCTTATTTGCATAATGTGTTATTATGTCTAAATGGAAAACTAAATGCCTCCATGTGGTCTTTAAATGACAAGTGCTTGTCAGCTTCATGCAATATTCAGAAGTAATAGATCCAAAACACAACAGCACTCACTATGATGTACAAGGAGAAAAAGAAACAAAGCCCCAAAAACTTGTTGCGTATCCTTCCCTGACAAATTTACACTTTGGTACGGAATTCTCAATGAGAGTTTTCACGTGTTAAACAGTTGAGTTCAACTGTGAAGGAATTTACTGTAGCTTTATTCTGCACTGCTTTTGAGTAATTACAATTCACGCTGCTTGTTTTTTCTTCCTGTTTTTTCTCCCCCCTCTCAAACAGTGCAGCTCAGGGAATAATCTTCAGAGGACCTTGGCAAGATATACCCAAGAATTTCTGCCTTAATTACTCCTGAAAATACGAATGCTCCCTGACAATGGTTATAATAGCTTTGGAAGATCTGTTATGAAGTTCACATTTGAAATAGTCTTTGGGTCTGAAATTTGCAGAGTTACATATTGAATTAATGCTTTCTTAAAATAGAAAACTGGCGTGTTTGTGTGTGGTTCCAGGCTATTAGAGGCTTCAGGAACGAAAGGTCTCTGACTCAGGCGTGTTGGTACGATGACGGGCTGGGGTTGGCCCCAGGAAAAAACCCTGATAACGATTAATGGTACAACATGACACAGTCAAGGGCAGTTCTGTGCTTTATCAGTGCCGCATCTCCTTTTTGATAAATGCTATTATTTTCATTTCCTGTTAAAGGTTAGAAAAAGTACACGGTATTTTACATATCAGATTAATTTTTAACTTTTAAAATAAATGGATATCTTGTTTCCTATTCATTGAGCTGCATAGAATATTTTCAGTTGAGTTTGACATTAGCAAATGCTTTTCAAGGTAGCGTTAACTGATTGAAATGGTTTGGAGCGGGAGAGTTGTTGTACAAGTTCCGTCTTTTTTTTCTTTTTTTTCCTCTTTATACAACAAAAATCCAGAATGAAGATAGGGAGGAAACAGAAAAATATTAGAAGGAATTTGCTGTCTCTGGGATAAATCTGGTGGGGGGAAAGAAAGAAAGAAAAAAGGCCAGATACTGCGTGCAATTTTAGCACTAGTCTAAGACCTAGGAAAGATGTATTAGTGTTGGACTGTTGAGTTTGTTGCTTCTAATTGCCCTTTCTGGTTGCTCAGTGTTGCAGGGCAAGGAGGTAAGGACATGTGGCTAAAAAGGACAGAAGGAGAACAGAGGAGACATAAGCTGATAGAAGGAAAACATCACGTGAGGGGCAGGGCAAGTAGCAAGGACTCTTGTCACGCGTTCCAAGCTGACTTTGGGGTCAGCCCACTTTTGGGTACCATCAGTCACCACCATCTGGTCATTTTGCCTCTTAGAAGCTGAACAATGAAGGCTCAAAGAAATGCCTGATGGTGCGTTTTTTAGGTTTCAAGAAAACGATGGAGGTAGTAGACAGGCAAGCAGAAAATAATGTCTGTGCTTCCCATGTGCTATCCCTTCTAGCCATCGCTCCAGGCACTGCGGCCAAACAAGTTGTCACCAGCCATGCACCGTTAACATCGGCTACTCAAAAGTTTGGGGATTTTTTTTGTTCCTCTCCTCTCTGCACGTGCTAGGTTACCCTTGAGCACCGCATTCAAGAAAAAGTGTCCAGAGAAGGGCAACGAGGCTGGTGAAGGGTCTGGAGAACAAGTCTGATGAGGAGCGGCTGAGGGAGCTGGGGTTGTTTAGCCTGGAGAAGAGGAGGCTGAGGGGAGACCTCATCGCTCTCTACAACTACCTGCAAGGAGGCTGTAGCGAGGTGGGGGTCGGTCTCTTCTCCCAAGTAACAAGCGATAGGACGAGAGGAAACGGCCTCAAGTTGCGCCAGGGGAGGTTTTGATTGGATGTGAGGAAAAATTTCTTTACTGAAAGAGTGGTTAAACATTGGAACAGGCTGCCCAGGGAAGTGGTTGAGTCCCCATCCCTGGAAGTATTTAAAAGACGGGTAGATGAGGCGCTTAGGGACATGGTTTAGTGGGCATGGTGGTGTTGGGTTGACGGTTGGACTCGATGATCTTGGAGGTCTCTTCCAACCTTTAATGATTCTATGATTCTATGAGTTCTGGTTCCAGAAGCCAAGCGAGGCTGGAAACACTCCAGGTTCGGGGCCGGCGTGGGATGCTTGGCAGCGTTGAGCAGCCGGGGGCTGGCGGGGCTCTTGAGCCAGCCCTCATTAGGGGAGCAACAGGAGCTGCAGTTAATGAGAAGGTGGGAGCTCCCGGCTCGGCAGCACGTCTGCTGTGAAAGAAGGCAGTGTGCGGATAATTCCCTTCGGGAGGTCAGGGACAGACTTAAAGTAAGGGAACAGTTCATCAGTTTTATTAAAAAATGTTTCAGTCCCAGGCCACGGCTCCACTCGGTAATTTCACCGGCAGCTCTGATTGATGCAATCAGTATAATTAAAGTGATCGTATCACTCGTAGCAGGCCCAGTGTCAGCGGGGCAAGAGGCGTTTCCAGTGCCGTGACCTGTGCCTTGCGGTGCCTTTGACCACCCGAGCTGAACTGGCAGCCGGTGGAAAGCTGATGCGACGCCTTACGCCGGGTTTCAGTCACGAAGGCAGTTAAATAGGCAGCGTTTTGTGCTCCGGTGACCCGTCTTGATGAGGACGCTCTGTCATTTGCTTCTCCTCAGGTTAAAACCTTCACTCACCCGGCGAAGGAAAAGCGAAAACGCCAGTCGCAAACAGCCGGGAAGGTTAAGTTGGTTTTGACCCGTCCTCCCCCCGGCGCTCTCGTTAACCCCCGGTGGCACCTCCCCATGGCAGGCCCTGGAGGAGGTGGCTCCCCGCGGGCTCTCCCCCGGGGGCG
>NW_008824053.1:3062003-3091954 GCF_000699105.1 Pygoscelis adeliae | reverse complement strand
GTCTCGCGTCGTGGGCAGGCAAAGTGGGCGGGCGATCAGGCACTTTGGCTAGTGGGAACCATTGGGGGACTGCTCAAATATTCTGAATAGCGCGCGCATTAACTAGGAGAATCCAAAGGCTGGCTGACAAATAAGTCGCAAGTAGCCAAAAAAGGTATTCTTAATGAATAATTCCATTAGCTGTGCGACCATGCAAATATTTGCTATAAAAATCAGAGGCGGATTGCACAGACTTTGAGAGCAGGTGAGTTGCGTGCTCCATCTCCAGTTGCTCTTTCAGATCTTTGACTCAAAATACTGTGCAGCATTATGTTCTTCTGCAGCTTATATCCCTGGGTACTTTCAGCAGTTCTTTTAAAAAGTAACGTAAGAGTTATCATCTCATCTCAGTGTGAATGACGTTCGTAGGTGCACGAAAATGAGAATAAACTGCCTGATGTTAGAAAACAACAAAATACAAAGCTTTCTACTGCATCGGTACGTACCTTTCCCTTGCCAAAAGAATGGGTAAAATTATCTGAAGGAAATGGCAATCAGACTGGATCTCAGAGTAAAGTGTCCAACAGGGTGAACTTTTCAAAGTACCACTACTGATTTTGCAGCTATGAAAAACCAAGGCATTTCTTAAAAAACCCTCACGGTTTTTATGGTACCCTTATTTGAGATTAATTATGTATGTAAAATTCTCAATGAAGAATGCAGCATTCAAGGAATTCATGTTGAGTTTCAGTAGTTAGTCCAGTGATATTAAAATGAAACAGGACCAACTTTGTAGGGGGCAATTACAACACATTACGGTGTGAATTGCACACTGTGATTAAACTCATAGGAGGTACTCAGCAGCAGCGTTTGCTGTGAAAGGGGCACTGATTACCATTTGTACTATGCATTTTGGTAATCAGAAATCATTATGGAAAATATTACATCAACTAAACAAATACCCCCTTAGCAGCGTGAAATATACAGATTATTTTTTTTTTAAAGTAGCCTTATGCATGTAAATAAATAATTTTTTTCTGCACGGGACTAGCACTTGATCAGCATATCAAATCAGTACGCTGTCAGGCTACAGCAGGACCGCGTGCTGCAGAATGAATGGTTTAAAGTTAAAACACCTCCTGGGGTTGGGTTTGTCTTTCGTGTCTTAACTTCAGACTGGTTGCAATTACATTATAAACCATCATTTACTTGTGATTTATAAAAATGGCCTTGTGAAAGAATTAAAACTAACAAGAGGTGTTAACATTTACTTTGGAAGTCCTGAGTTATTTCTATTAAATGGCTTTCCCTAGGATTTAAGATAGGGGAGTCTTAAGGTTTTCACTGCCTATAAAATACTAATGGGCCTGTGTTGCAAGGGTACTATATTTTTCCGGCACGTTTTGACACCTAATATTTTAAGGGATTTGGAGAGAGCTCTTGTATCACGGCATTAACCAGTTTTATTAAGGTATTTTTGCCACTGATTTCTGAGGGCATTTCAAACGCGCACGTGCACATGCAGAAGCACGTGGCTTTTGCGGTACCGCGTGCCCCCCCCCGGCCCTGGGCCGCCTCTCCCCAAACGCGGTGGGTTTCATTGCAAAGCAGCAGGGAAGAGTCAGGCTGACGGCAGATCCCACCTGCAGTTCCTCAAAGCAAAACTTTTGTCGCAAGCTATCAGAAACCAAATAGCCGCTCGCTCAGGGATTTATTTCTTTCTTCTTTGCTTTGATAGGATGTAATCTAGAGAAAGTGTAACGTTAATCTTATAACGTTTCTGGCTGTCGGGGACTATGCGATTGCTTTAAAGATGCAAGCTCATCTTCACTGTATCTTGATCATCTTCCCTCCTTTTCATCCTGCTGTACCATTTTGATTGCTTAGCATAAGGTCTAATGTCAAGTAATAATAAAGCAATTATAAGAAATACAATTCATCCTAAAGTGCATCAAGCAAGAACTACATTAAGGCACATAATTAACAACAACAACAACAACAACAAGATACATTCAGGACAAAATGTTTTAACCCCTGTTATTTCTTCCAGCATTAACTACCTTGGCATTAACTCAAAACTGGTAGGGGAAAAAAATATAGATTATACGCACAGAGGCAGTAGGGCTTTTAGTGATTTATGTAGGGAACTTCACAGATCTGTCACGCATGATCCTTTCTATATAGTAATATATTCAGTTTAAACTGTCATGCTAATTTTTTTTTCTTGTCCATCTGGTCCAATTATTAGAAAATTGTACTCAAGAAGGCTCCGATAACAAACATGAAACAGCTCAATATTTCAAGTTGCCAGTATTTTTCTCATATTTGTTCTTTTTAATTAGAGAGCATACCAAGTTCCAACCGCAGGACCCAGGCATTTATTAAGTGATAGAGAAGCAGCACTATTTTATTGACTAATTCCCCAGGCTTTTATTATGTTTCCTAGCAAAATGTGATTTATAGGAAAGTTAATAAAGGTATCCTCACCTACCGCACCTGGAGACAGGACATCTACAAGGGGAAGACATTTAGACTAATAAGTGAAATCACAAATCTGGGAGCTGAAATCGGATTTTATTTCTGGGAGTGCAGCAGAGAACTGATGCAGGCTTGGGCACTTAACATCTCCGTTCTTGACTGGCTTTTTGCCTATAAAATGAAAGGAATAGTTTCTCTGGATTTTTGGAAACATTATGCTAACTGACTGTAGAGTACTGAAATTTTTTTAAAGTTTTAATGCTGAAAAGCGTCATTAAAGCCTTGTTTCCTCTGTATCACGTTTCATTTCCTCCCCACAAATGCTTGAGACTTTTTTTATTTACCTCATTCCTGAATTGAAAGTAACTACTTGGAAACCGTATGCTGTTCCCAAGTTCTTGTCGCGTTTTGACTGCGTTTTTCCCCTTTTTGTGGCATTTCCTTCGTCGATTGCCTAGGAGCCGAGCGCTGCGCGTGGGGGCACTCTGCGGGCTCTGCTGGTGCCTGGAGGGTGGCAGCGGGACAGAGGCACGCTGGGAAGCTGGTCCCCGCTACGTACATCGCTTCCAAACCCAGCTATAACAAAAATCATAGTACAACAGAATTGGACAAAGTTAAAATAAATGCATTGATTCTGATTCTTAATAAGGTTAGGCATGCAATTGTGTGATGACTAATTTGTGTGCCTAATTACCATGATTGTATGTGCAAATCAAGTAATTATGGAAGTAAATAACCATAATCAGTTATGTTCATGGGTAATTATTCAATTTTATGCACAATGGCAATAATTGGGTGTGCAAATTAAGCATGCAATTGTGCATGCATATTCAACACACACTTGTGTGTCTAATCTTTTCATAAATCATTCTTTTTTTCTGAGGATTTTTCTCATTCCCTGTCCGTTACTCTGGTGTAGCGTTACTGGGACATTATTGCTAGGGGTAAGGATTCGGAAACTTTTCTATTCTGAACCTTCCTGACTTTTTAGCGGTTAATAATTCTCCACTGCAAATGGACTGCTCTCCTGAAAGATGGCTGTTTCATTCTAGTTCTTAGCACAGGTGCACTTTTTTTCCCAACTGAGCGGGGAACTTCTAAAGAGCAGACTGAAATAGATACATTCCGTCTTTTCTTAAAATTTCAAATATGTAATTTTGTAACCTATTAGGAACACTTCAAATGGGTGTTTTTGCACTCACATACACAATTCCCTTGGGGTTTTGGACGTAAACAATAGCGTCTTTGTCATCAAGAGGGACTTCATGCTGCGCTGCACTGCATCGGAGGAGATGTCCCTAAGCTGTCATTAAAGGCAAGGAACACGCTGTACCTGCTTGCTTACCACACAGGTCTGATTTACAAAAGCACTTTGGCACTGACCTGATTCAGTTCCCACTTGTAGAAAGAGATCCCATTGACCTCAATACAAGCGAAGTTTATCACCGCTGAGCGCTTCTAAAAATGTCACCCCAGTTTTCTGTTTTAAGACCTGAATTTGTAGGCATATCATTATCTTTACGCGTATAGGCTCCAATTCTTCTAGCTTCAGGAGCCTGAGAGACATTGTTGACTGTGATACGCCAATCCCCAGACACTGGCTTGGTTATTTCAGTGTCGCTCCAGCGAAGGTCTGTCCCAAGCGAAGTGGCTGGGCTGTCCCCAAGTCACGTCTGTAGTCAGGATACAGCACATGCAGCTCGGCCCAGGCTGACAGCGGCTCTTTAGGAATCTTGTCTGCACAGTACCCAGTGCCAAAGGAGCTGTTATTTATTGATATCTTTCCTCCCCATCTCTGCCCCGTGGCGGGGAGGCAGAGGAAGCACCCTGACTTCAGTCTGCCTCAGGAAGAGTGTCTCACTGCTCTGTTTAACCAAGGGATTTAATTTCCATTGTTTGTCTTTCGCGTCCTGTTTTGTTCCCGATAGATTTCCCCAGCCTCATTGATGCTAATCTCTTTGCCCAGGAATCAGCAAAGGGTAATTAGCCGCTGCAATAATGATCTATCTGTCACGAGATCATGGCCTTTCATCACACGCCATCTCAGATGTTTTCTAGCTAAGCGCAGGAACCGCTGTCGAAAAGGAGCACAACCGTTTCGTGATGTTCAGTGTCAGGTGTTGGGGCTTGGTGTGGGAGCAATTCCCACCGCCGGTACCGGGGACATCCAGCCAGCACAGCCTCCCGGTCCCAGCCCGACTTGTCATCAAACCAGAAAGGATCTCCTAGTGGGCAGAACCTGACCTTCTTTGTGGCTAAAAAAGCTGACAAAAACAACCAAAAAAACCCCTCAGCCTGTTTTGATATTTCAAAGGAAAAGCTTTTTAATTTTATTTTTCAGCTATGAAGTGACTTTTCTCAGCATGGAATGGTTTCCTATGGTAAAAGGCTAGAAAGGTCAAAACCAGAAGACAACTTGTTTTCCGTGAAATGAAACACCTTGTTCATGTGCAAAGCATTTCTCCCGGCCATTTCATTTCATAGGGAATTTTTAAATTTTATGTTTTTGAAGCATTCTGAAATGAAAAAAGAAAGACTGAAAAGCAGAACTTTGTATAAAACAAAACTGGTTTGCTGAGCGTTTTCCTGGCAGCGGTGTCACACCAGCGTCACAACTGGGCTCCCCAGCTTGGGATGAAACCTGCTGCCTCGTGCAGAGGTGCAGCACGTTGCGCGCCTGTCTCTGAGGCCGAACCGTCTCAACTCTACGTGGTGTCACGCTCTACCATGCCAATTTTTCCAGTCATCCATGGGCAATTTCTGAGCTCTTTCTCTTTCCAAAAGAGGTACAGAGGTGGCCAGATGTTTCTTGGCGTGTCATCTTTAATTGCCAGACTAACCTGGCCTCCTACTTGATGGGCCCATCAGAAGGTTGCATGCTCAGTTCTGCATTTCACATCCTTGAGAAGCTATGTAATCTATTCTTTAAAAATACAAAGAACGAGAAACTTTCTTTCCATAAAAAGTTTAGTTACACCTTCAGGGAAGGGCTGTTATTTTTAAATTGTTTATATCCTACCCGTAATATTACCACCTTTAAATATACATAGACACTCAAAATCATTTTGAATTATAATCTCTAGGAGAAGATAGTTTTCAAAATATCCATAAATGAGGATTATTGTGCTGGGTTCCTACATAGTAATATGGCCACTGAAGTCGAAGTGGAGCGATAAATCACTAATTATAAACAATAAACACTGGATGTTGTCATTTTACGATTCTGCTGACTTCACAGAGCTGCAGCTGCCTTATGGAAAGTCTTGCTAAATGTTTCTTTGTGTCAGAACAATTCTGCTTATATAGCCTATATTTTCCGTGTTTCCTTATCATTATTCTGAGTTACTGGAAGCATTTGCATTAAAAAAGTATCTTTGTTTCTTAAGAGTTCATCTGCTTTGCTGCTTATCATGCACATGCTGAGAAAATGAGATCAGCAGCAACAAGAAACGCCTGTTTCCCCAGGTTGAGAAGCCTTCTGCCGTAATGAACAGGAGCGACCTGGAGATCATACCTGACCTGCTGCCCTGCCTTCTGCTTTTTCAGACAGATTCAGTCAGAGATATTGCTCCAGCCTGACAGTATGTGACCTTGGGGAACGCCGGAGAATTCAGGACGAATTGGGATTCCAAGTCATTTATTTGGAGTTAAAATATCACTCTGGCTGCTCATAGAATTCTTCCTTTTGAAGAGGTATTGATCTCCAATAATGGCAGAATAAACAGTTGAACAAGAATCCTAGAAAGCCAGTTTCAAATGTAGTTCTTCCTTAGGAATGGGGAGATACGGTAAGTTTATGCTCATTCAGGAGCCCCTTCTGAATCACCTCTGTGTGGGGAGGCTGGGCTATGCTTGTCACACAGCAATTTGGGGATGCTACTGGGTATAACTGCACTGCACAAAAACGTGTTACGTCGCTGCTGTTTCTATTGTGGGAACACTCCCAAAGCCCACAGAGAGAGACAGTTCAACGCAGTTCTAGACTAGCAATGAATGCAATCAAAAGCAACGCTGTAAATGGAGAGTGTTTGGCCTTTTAACTGACACGAGGGTGGCTCTCGCAGAGGTCCTGGCAAGCCAGGGGGGGAGGGCCTGGCAAGCCAGGGGGGGCGGCTGGTGCTCTGTGCACCGGCAGCCCTGGGCAAACCTCCACCGGTAGCGGTTGCTCAGGAGGATGCAGGTCCCACAGTCCTGTAACCAGTCTCCGCATGGTGCCTCGGGGCAGAGGACGCCTGCTTTCTCCTTGTAGTGGAGGAGGAGTGGGGCCAGTCCAGTCTTTACTCAGATGCAGCACCAACCAACCCCGGGGGGAGCTGGATCCGCCGGTCTCAGACAATCGTGGTCCAGCGAAGTCACGCAGCTGGGCAGCTGAAGTCGGCTGTAGGGCAAGGGCTAAAACCTCCACGCAGACACTGGTTTTTTACAGCTCTTCCGCTGAAATTTAGTCTATTCATCCCTGAGGCAGCATCTCCAGAGAGCTCCATATAACCGGTACATATAGCCTAAATACCCTGTCCTGGCAACAGGCACTGATGCTGTGGAGAAGCAGGGAGCAGCCTGCGAGCTCACTGCCACCGCTCTGCCCCGCCGGGCCCCTGCACCACAGGGGGCTTGGCAGGGTAGGACCAGCGAGGAGCTCGAGGAGCAGCCGTCTCTAAGGGGAGGCTCAAAACCATGTGATCGCATTAGTCGTATCTCTGTGAAGGAACAAATGCCTGAACAGGAGATGATTTTGTTGCGAGCAGAACAGGAGAGGCAGGCGATTTCTCCTGGTGAGGTCGGGAGCTTTTGTTTCTCCACAGCTTAACCAAAAGGAAGCAAAAGTACTTGCTGGAGAAGCAAGGATGTTGCCCCACACATTTGGAAACAGAAATACAAAATAGAACATTCACTAGGAAGCAAAACCAATGTTAATTTAGTAAAAATGTTTTTAAATGCCTTTCTATGAGAGGCAGCTAAAACCACTGACAGTCATATGTCTTGAAAATTACTACTAATCAAATCATGCCCTATTTTTCCCCAGTAAAATGCTTTGTGTCCTGCTGTTTGTCACACTTGTCTTGTTACTCTTGATTATACCTATTTGAGACTTATGCTTTGACTTAAATAGAACAATGCTGTTGTCTCAGTGAAGCTGTTACTTGTTTCTTATGGCCACTTAATGCCATCCTGTGGTGCAAGATTATTCTTTTGTTCGTACGTCGCTCAGCTCAGCTTATGTGGTACTGAAATTTGAATAAGAAATGATGACTCGGGCATCCTGTTTCATATACAGCCTTGTCCTGTCCCTCCCGGCAATGACAGGAGTATTCATGAAGTGCAAGTAGGACTTGGTGGATAACCACATCTTGGACAGCGGAGAGGAGGGTGACCGCTGGGAGAACCGTGCTAACACCGGTTGTTCAACTTATCTCCAACGGGTTTCTACTTCATGTGCATTTGAAAAGTTAGCCTCTGTCAGCAGCTAATTGTGCTACCTGCTTCTTTTTTTTATGCAAATGACTTCTCCATTTGCAGTGGCTGTATTTCACATGTCTACTGCACTTTTGCACATGCAGAATGACAGAGGGCTCTGGAGCGGGTGTCTGTAGGTCGCCAGGAGGGGCCACAAAGCAGAGCAGTGAGAACAAGTACAACAATAAGAACAACGTAAGTAAGGAGTTAACTAGAAAACTGGAAAACCGTGAACTTGTTGTTTGCCTGTGCTTATGGTACAGTCTCTGAAACCACGTAAGACGTGAAATGTGAAGCTATTTAAAAGAAAAGCTGTAATCTTTGGCTTACCCCAGAAATCTTAATTTCAAGACAGTAGAACTAGCTTCCATGCATATTCCTTATTTCACTTGTGTTGGGGAGAACTCTAAAAATATGGAAATGGGAATTTTTAAGTTCCTTAAGACCAGGGTTGCGTTTGTAGCCGCTAGCATGCTGTCTGGTAATACACATGGAGAAGCAGGGGGGAAAATCCTAGCCTTCGGACTGCGGAGTTGCTGAGGCGGGTACCACAACTGCGTGGGTGTCCTGCCCGCTGGCAGTGCAGGAGAGGACGCAGCTGCAGAACCTCTGCCTCCTGCTTTACCAGGCTCCTGTTTGCTTCCCCTGGGTGCCTCAGAGAAGAGCCCAGCTCCTCAGGATTGAAAACTAGAGCATCTTCCTCTTGTTCCTTACCTATAAAATAAATTGAGAGTACTGCTTGCAGAGTAGCACTGCACTGGTAAGGCAATGAGGAGAATCTCTGTGACCATTTGCTTGAGGGCAGGATTTGCCTGTGTATTTCTCTTGCTAGCATTTAGCTGTAAAACACAGGAAGTAATCTTTTCCTGTGTCATAGGGATATAGGCAGCTCAATTAAAATTTATGAAGCATGATCTGAGATCCTTGGAGCCACAGCATTATGGATATGCAAAGCAAGACTTTAAGTTATTCATTACTATTTATGATACTTTGCATCTTATTTTTTCAAGCAGAACAGTAGCTTGATCAGGAAATAGTTCTGATTTCATGGGAAGGAACATGATTTTGAGGAGGAGAGAAATGTGGTAGTTATTAATTATATATTGTAGCTTCCCTAGCGCATCATTTCATCCACATACCTGGAATACGCTACGTGGACTGAATGGTAGGACTTTATGCTAGGATTCCTCTGTTTCAAAAAATGTAATGTTCATGTCCACTTGTCTGTTGAAATATGCTTGAAAGTATTTTGTGGTGTAACATCTGATTTTTCTGTTGACAGTGATCTGCTTGTGGTCACATAAAATACCTCCTAGCTTAGATCTGACAATGAACACTGAGGATTTGTTTACGAATGGTTTAGAAAAGAAGATTTACTTTGCTTTAAGGGCAGCCGGGAAGACTCATTTGATTGGATTACAGAAAGTGACAGCAGTCAATAAAACCCGATCCCCAATATTTAATATATCAGTGTCATGAAAGAAGAAAAGATTAACCGTCATTTCAAGATGCGGTAACTGTAAGTCCACTGGTTGGCTATTTAACTGGTAGAATTAAAGGAGGAGCAAACAGAATCCATCTGCCCACCCTTTGCTTTTCAGAAAACCCAGAAATGGAACCTTTGAATTTTGACAGGCGAAATGTTTTCTGATTATTTGCCAGCTCTTTCTCATCTCACTGATTTGAGTGGTCCTGCCAAGTTTCATGAAAACAGTATCTTTAAACTGTCTCCAGACACTCTGCTAGATCATTGTAGCTCCATTATTTCAACAGAGCTATGTAATTTTGCATCATCAGAGCACTGTTCCTCTTTATTTATGCTCACCATTAAACCAGGAAATCCTTATCTAACGTATCTGGCTGCGTAGCACTCATGACATTAGGAGCAGGTGAAGCATCTCCAGCCTACTCTCATCCCCTAAATTGAATCTGAGTTTTCTGGTTCGTCCTTTGTACAGATTGTAATGCTAATGCTCTTTTTCTAACTTGATTTGAGCCTCTATCACAGCCCTGAATCAGTTGTGGAGCCCCTGTAGCAATGAATAAGGTAAATTATGTACATGGACTAAAAATAACAGGGTGATACACTATGACCTGTCACAGATTCTTTCTGCATTTATATGAACCAAAATACATCAGCAGTGAATAACATCCTGTTATGGAACTCTTAGAAGCGATGTAAAACCAGCTTTGTTGGCACGTCGCGGTAAGAACCGGGATCACGACAGCCTATTTGATATCACAGCAGATACGGTGGAAAAGTTCAGCATTCTGCCTCAGAACCTGCTGTCGTTTTCCTGAGATAACCTAACATCTGCGCCTTGAAGAAAACCCCGACATTTCAACCTGCTTTTGGCTTACGTCAGTAAGTCCTGGTAATGAATGAATATTCATTATTTTGCTTAAATATCAGGCATTTACAAAAATATAGGCGCGTGGTCATAATTACATTATAACCACATTTTTCTACCATCTTTTCTTGGACGCTGTGTCAACGGTCTCCGTACAAAAGAAGTGCTGAAGGCACTTTGGTTGGAGGCTCAGTGCCGCCACTTCAGCCTTCTGGCTTTTGAGCTAAGGTTTAATCAGAAAGCACCAGCTGAACTTTGTGGCTATGTACTTAAAAGATGATCAGGCGCCTTTAAATCAGTTCAGCCCACGGGCCCAGAGGAGAGAAAAGTCAGCTCCGGAGTGCACGCAGATGCACTGAAGCTCTTTCATCCACATGTGGGCAAACTTTTATGCTGAAGCTATATTAAATTGCTAAAGGCAAACAAAGCTACTTTGTTAGGTAGTCTTAAAGTTTATTTTTACCTGATGATGACATTTGCATTGGGAGTGAGGTACAGCACTAGAAAGCCCTCAAGGGCAGCATCCATGGAACAGATATTGAAAAGAACAAAAAGACCGCGTTCTTTTTAAGTCCTCCATACTTGTAAATGTGAGACCTATTGCTGCGATAAATGAAAGGCTCGTGAGCAAATGCACTAGAGGATGATGAAATAGCATAGGTGTATGAAATACAATACTGACTTTCCAAAGTTTGTTTAAAACCAGTGCAGCCTGCCCACCCTGGTCTGGCTTTGCCCAGAGTTTACCGAGGGAAAGGGTGCCTATCACACTGCCCTGAGCGGCTCTGCAGGTCTTGCTGTCTGGTATGGTATTTTCATCATCAACCGTGTATTAATCACTATATATCTCACCGCCTGCCCTACCCTGGGGCCTTGCAGCCCTGGCTCCCCACCCCTTCCCATCCTTTCCCACCCCTTGGGAGTGGGAGCAGGTTCTCCTTCCCTCTCTCCGGCCCAGACGGCCTGTTCACAACCAAGTGTGAAACACCAATGTGGATCCTGCCGTACGGGGCTACCTGTGGGCTACGGGGAGCGTGCGCTGGCTCCGCTGCGCTCGCAGGGGCACTTCTGGAGAGAGGTGCGAGGAAAAACAGGGAGCAGCAACGGAGGATTAGCTGCATCCACAGGGCTGCTGTCAAAGTATCTGAAAAGTTTGTTTTAAAAAACAATCTGATTGCATGTAGGAGTAATGTTAGTGGCCTGCACTTCTGAGCTTTTATTTTGTGTATTGCGGTATGTGTCATTGAGCAGAACTTAATGATACTTCACCCGTATGAACCTCGGTGATTGCATGCAGCTTCAGCAGAATAACAAAATTAACTCTCTGATGACTTCACAGTAGTTTTCGGGGATAATAAGCTGACCTCTTGCATTTATTTTGTACATAGAAA
Source organism: Pygoscelis adeliae (assembly GCF_000699105.1). Taxonomy (NCBI): domain Eukaryota; kingdom Metazoa; phylum Chordata; class Aves; order Sphenisciformes; family Spheniscidae; genus Pygoscelis; species Pygoscelis adeliae. The sequence continues at coordinate 3,080,301 of NW_008824053.1, read as the reverse complement.
ACACTAGTAATTCATTAAGACAGGGATCTGCAGATTAACATTTTAAGTGTTATTGCAAACAACAAATTTTGTTATTTATAAAGATTTAAAATGCTACCTACTTGAACCTGCTAGTGCACAAAATTTAAAACACAAGTATAAAAATATGTCATATAAGATTCAAATATTATAGGCTTCTAAAATTTACATGCTATGCATAGCAACAACAAATAACGTCGGTGAAGAATACCGATGATGTAAACCGTTATTGGTTTCTATTCTGATGATAAATCATTCATTAATCACTGTTAGTCTATTGCCTCATTTAAAAATCAGTTATGTAGATGAAACATGCTCACTTCTAGGTCATTCTTTTAATGAATAATTTCACTGGTATATCACCACATAATGTCACAATATGGTAATCAATAAAAATAATAAAACGCTGGCTTATTTACTAGCCAAACATAACACACATCATTCTAAGTAGATCAAAACTTCATTTCCACTAGAGCTACAGTAAAGCCTTGTCCAAAGATTCAATATTGTTCCTCATTTTCGCTATTAAAGAATTGTTACAGCTTGAGAGAGAAATTTCTGCGGTTGTGAGTTACATCACTTGTTATAATCAACTGCACATGCTCGCCACTGCCTGCTCTGGGATATTTTGGTCCTCAGAGGGGGATTATGGCCAATGCTCGCACTGTTATCTCAATTGCTTGAATTCTCTGGCACATTCTTTCTATTAGAAAAAGGTCTAGGTACACAAAAACACAGTCCATTTGTAACTCAGATGAAGAAACTAGTCAGGAGGTTTGCTGACAGCAAATTTCATTTAGCTAGTTTGGCAACTTACTCTACATGTGCATTTTGCATTCAAATTGTTCTTTATTAAGATCCTTCCCTAATAATATGAAAATGTGTTTATAAAGCCTGTAAGTGGTTTCTATAATAAGGTTTTTAATGAGTCGGAATATTAAATTAAGTTTTGTAGAAATGCTTGAGGTGTTGTTATAACTAACTTACAAACTGTACACCATTAACTTTATCACGAAGAGTAATTTTAGCTTCTCTTCGTGCAACAATATACAGCTCTGAAACAGCAACTATCAGCTACTTTGCACCGCAAATTGTGTTTTGTTGACTATTTAGCAGTAATGTCTGTGGTTGTGATATCTGAGCCCTGCTGCAAGAGTCATCCAGCTGTTCGGTCAGCCTGGCGTGGTCTTATTCCTGGCTGGTCCCGCACTGCGTTTTCAGGCCCTGGGCTCTTTGCTGCACGACAGAAATGAGAGCAGCCCAGCGGCTCCGGCAGCCTGGTGCGCTGGAGCCCGGCTCAGATCAGTTCTCTGTCCAGCGCGAGCGCGGAGATTCACGTTCTCTCTCCTTTGCTTGTAGCTGAGATTCCTTAAACGTAAGAAACTGTGGAAGTGTCCCCACATGCTTGCTGTCTGAATGGCCAGTGCGCAGCAGATGAAGCATGTCTTAACCTTACGCGGCTCGCGTGTAAATCAAAATGATTGATGTGATTGCATAGCAAGCAGCAAGTCAGAGTTTTACAGAAGTATTTTTGCATTCTGTAGTTAATACCGAAGTGTCTGACATCAGATGTATAACTCAGATTGCCCTTTCATTACCATCTACGGGTGGTATAGGAAACTTATGCTCCTAACTTTTAAAAAGCAGGGAAAAACCCTACCTCAGGGTCTTCCAGAACAACTTATCTTGCTTGCGAGTTGCTGCCCTCTTTGCTCCTGGCAAAAACGCCATGTGTTACTGCATGATGACTGCATGCCTGACCATGTAACCAGGACTCCACGTATGTCCTATCATGTGACCAAATGTCTTTTTATGGGGGATATAATATATAATATTATATATTGGGATATAATGGGGGATATTTCTCATTACCTGGTGGATGAGGGAAAGGGGTGTGCTCCACCGCTTAGATAAGAGGCCAACAGCAGATGAGGGGTGAAACAATCTGCATCGCACTTAATTTGGATGCCAGAAGTTGTCTAAAACAGATGATGTGAGTACCTTTCTTAGAGGTCTTCCAACTCATTTGCAAATCTATGGACACTTTCTGTTTGTTATTCACATTTCGCTTCACTTCATATACCCTTCATTTGCCTTCTCACTTCTTATTCTTCTGTCTGAGGTTTGTCATACCTCCAAGTGGCAGGCCACTGAAAACTCTCCCAGTGAGTTGGAAGTCTAACGTATGTTTTGTCTTGATTTTGATTTTGGCTCCAAGAAGCTTGAGATGGTATGAGGAAAGCTCCGCTCCTCCAAATCCCTGTGCTGCGACAGTGGGCCAGTCACAATAGCTTATCCTGTCTCAACTCCTTCAGCTACCAAATGATGGTAATGATATGTACCTCTGTCAAGTGCTAGGAGAACAGCAGCGTTATAAATAAAAACAAAGCATTACAATGATCTATTACGTAGATTTAGCACCCAGCATTAGTTGAAGTTTCTAACCCCAGGGAAGCGAGAAGCTGTTGGCTCTGCGGGCTTGGAAGTGTAATGCTATGTGTCACTCTGGCAAGATCTACATCCTCACCAGAGAAAACAATAGCTAAGAAAAGATGCTTCATGCCATAGGGATGGCAATGGCTTTCTCACTCCAAGGAAAAAAGAAAATCAAACATTTTTTTATTGATAACATTTGGTTAAGGTATATTGTTATTACCGCTCGCTTTTAATTAAAAGATATTAAATGCTGCCAGTTAACTGGCAGTGCTGAGGAACACAGAGCTGCTGCTGAATATTCAGCAAGGCTAACTGCAGCTATCGAGGCACCTACCATTGCAGCAAATGGGCTGCAACATCAGATTTTAACATACAGGGGCAATGCTCTTAAACTGTGGTGTAGCTCAGCCGCGCTGCCTCTCTTCATGAGATTGATGGGGATTCTGCTGTGCTTGCCACACTCCAGCGCGGAGCACTGGAGGGCATTCAGCATGTTGAGAAAGGTCAAAACAAGACTACATCAGCTTCTGAACCTAAAAACTCTGAACTCTTTGCTACCTATTAGGACGAACGAAGAAAAGCTGTGTTTTGATGTGTGACATCCCAAAGAATTGCTTGAGGCAGATGAGAAAGTTACTGCTACTTAAAGGAAGGAGCAGTTGTCTGCAAGCTAGATCTCTCAAAGCAAGTACCACAGCACAGCTCCAGCGAGCTGCCGTTTCAGACAAAAACTGTGTCCTCGGTGAACTGGCTGGAGGTTCAGTAATGAAGTGCTCATCTCAACAGACATTAAAATTTTGCCATCCTCTAATTTGGTTAAAGGGAAAAAAGCTCGCTGTTTATTTTCAGGTACTATGGAAGCTGGCATAAACAATGTCTAAAGAAATACACCATGGCCTGACATATGCTACCAGTAAATCACACTTTCTACATTTTAAAAGCTTGTAATATGCATTGTTCCAGCTTGTTGAGAGACACGAGGATCCCTCTCGGCAGAACATCGAAATAAACCTAAAATAAAGACGGCTCGATATGCAAAACCTCGGCCGCAGAGCAGGGGCAGCAGCAGTAGGGAAGGCAGGTTCTCCACTGTTTGGGGAGCATTCAGATACTAATTAAGTAGCGTGTTTACTCCCAGCCAGGGAACCTCTCTTCTCCTCAGAGCTTTGGACTGAGCGTCACCACAGCTGGGCTCCAGTCTCGCCTGCGTTACCACTTGCTGCATGAGTCACTTCAACTCTCCAAGCCTGACTGGTTCTTTCCTGTGCCAAGGGCTTTGGAAGGACCCCCCCTCTCCCCCCCCACCCCGACTGTGAGCCTGGACTGCGCCCAGTACTGTCGCTGCAGCTTCAGCTGCTGCCGCTAATGCAAAGATGGGTAATAGACACTCTTGACCTATGCTTATTTGTAAATATTTGAATTTTTTGCAGGTCACTAACTGCCCTGTTTGACTTTGAAAAAATATTTTTCTTGTCTTTCTTCCTGACATAAAAATGGTATTCTAGACCCTGGCTTCTAATATCCTGGCTATTATGTTATCAGCACCGATGTGTTTAAAAATAGGTAGAAAAAAGGCAAAATAATTTTTTATCTATTTGCTTATGTCCTCATCCACGCACACTCATTCTGATAACTCTGATACAGTATTTATACAAGCTATTTTCTTTTTTTTTCATATCACATTAAATGAAGGGTGCTCAGAGAAAAAGAAAGACCTGTGCTGGTCTGGGAGGAAGGTGGTGCACAACGAGCCAGGGATTGATCCTCTTAATGTCACGCTGCTATTGATGATATACTTAAGTACTGCTTCTGTCTTTATAAGGATGTAGGCTGGGGCAAGGCAGTAATGTGAAAGACTGCCACAGAGTGCGACTCAGGGGATAAGTATGTAACTAAAAGCTTGCTGCATCGCAGCTATGGTCAGCATTACACCCGCCAGGAATTTCTTCTGGCAGCTCTACCAGGTTGTGAAAGAAAAATATTGTGGAAAGTTTCCGCTCCCCAGCTTTGCCTCTCATCTGATCAGAAATCCCATTGCATAAATGTAAGAGTTTCACAGAGGGGCTTCTGTAGCCGCTTTCCTTCTTGGTCTTTTCAGGAGTGCTGTTTTCTAGTTTTTGTTAAAATTTTAATGAAGGGTGAATTAATACGGTGTATAATGTTTGTCAGTTGCAAGTCATGTTAGAATTTCTGCTAGTCCAATTACATTTAAATTAAGTAAAAACCTGGACATAAGAGCAGCTCTCCCTGTCTTCAAACTATGTTTACTCTTGTGACATTTAATAACGGTCCTATGTATCCAGAATTAAGAACAACTTAAATTCTGCAGCCAGATCTGTGGAGTTGGTGCTGCTCTGCTGGAAATTCTACACCATGTTCAGCTTAATTAAAATCTGCATGCTTTTATTAATAAGCTATGGCAATTGCAAATGTAGAGAATAAACCAGAACATAGCTCTTTTCCAGTACTCTTCTCTCTCCTTTCTGCATGTTCTGCATGCTCTCTCCTGTCTGCATGGCTCATGCAGGTCATTCAAAGGTACTTCTTGCATCACCATCGCCTAAACTGTGCAGCTCGCCTTTCAATACCTAGGGAAATGGAGAGTGGGCACTGCAAAAGGGTTCCAGGAACCTGGATTTATGGATCATTACAGCTACGGAGATGGAATGGTGCGATTTTAGCCACTAACCTTGTAATCTTACTCTTAACTGAAGCCATGTTAAATAAAGGTGAAGTATTTCTTTACAAAATCCAAAACAGACCAAGTTACAATGGCAAATACATAGAGAGAAGTACACTTATCTGAAAATCAGATTTAATAGCTTGTCTTTCTTATCCTCTCTTCTCTATAGGCAGCTGATAGGCTGTGGGTGGCGAACGAATCCATGCTGGAAGGAAATGCCCTCCCTCAGTCCCCAGGCTGCGGGACGGCAGAGAGCCACCAGCTGAGACACCCGCCAGCTGGCTCCCTTTTCTTCCCTCTTCCCTGTCTCGTGGATTGCTCAGCGGGTCATTCGAAACCAAATCTTCTCTCCCCTCTGCTTTGCCTCATGCATTATTGATTCCTAGCTAATTTAGGAGGCAGTTTCAAAGTTCTCCTTCTGGATGATTAAGGGCCCCTACTTTTTCGGAGATGCTTATTTCCCTTTGGTAGACTTGGCGCCAAAATCCCCTGTACTTAATGACACTACTTAAAAATCATTGACCATCGAGAAGTGATATACTTTCTTGGTAAGACAATGCCCAAATCTGCACCGAATCTACAAATGTGTCATACTTTATACAAGCCTATAATGGACATTAATGCTTGTGGCTTATTATTGGCTCTCGATAGACACTGTGCATGATAGTAATCAACCATTTTAGGACGATAATAGATTTGGGGTGTTTGAATTCACGTCCTACCTTTTAGACATACTCTGATGGTCTCTAAAACAGTTAAAAATCTTGATACTTGTATCGCTAAGCTGGTGTTTCAGCTTCAGTTTAGTAAGGCAGCTCACACACCTCAGACAGCTAATACGTCAGGCTGTCTGTACCTCCAGGAGTGAAATGGTTTAAAAATTATCTTTCTGACCATAACAGTTGGGATCACTATATTTTTCACTGAAAGCTGAGCACGTAGAGTGTAATACCACCACAGAGGAAGGAGTCTGTAGCTGATCAGAATCTAGGCATTCTTGAATACTTGGGAGTTCAAAATACAGTTTTTGTAAGTCCCATAAAATTTACATTTTAATTTGTTTCCTTACGGAGTATTTTATTGTTGCAGATATGAATTTCAAAGGTATGACTGTCCTGTTACCAAAGAATCCCACTGAGTATTACAGTTTGGAAAGTACCGTTGTGGTTACAATGAGAGGCTCAGGACTCAACCCTAAATCTCTTTTTCTTCCTCTGCTACCACACTACTGCTCTGTGACTTGAAATGAATCAGTTTGTTCAACAATAAAAACATATAATAATAATTATTATTCTATGCCTTACAGAGGACTTGTGAGACTTAATTGATGCTGGTACAGCATTTGTGATCTTTGGATGAAAGGTGCTTACGACATCTAAGTGCGATGCGTTATTAAATCTCCACATCTTGTTGCAGACCTCTCCAGAAAAGAGTGCTCCCGTCAAGCCTTCACTGTATGTTGCCCGAGCACCTCAACTTTAGCTTATACTCAGACTAGTCTGCTTCAAGACGAATAAGCCCCAACACATGAATGCTATTAACTTGCTAATTCTGGGGAACCCCAGCCTGCTTTGTTTTACTTGTGTCCTTACGGGAGAAATAGAGCAAAACCAACTGAAAGTGAAGAAGGCAGGAAAGTGTGAAAATCAGTCCTGAAGTTGTTGTTGCCTTTGTATTTTTGTTACTCTCAACCAGCACTATTAATGTGTTGTGCAGCTGAGTATGGTTTTAACAGGGCACTGCATAGGGTGTCGCATCTAATTCCAAAAGGGACAGGCTGAGGAAGGATGCTGCAAGTAAGGAGCAAGCTGAGGAGCAGACGTACTTTGGATACTGTAATGATAGCCTGGTGGTTTATTCTACTGTTTACCAGTAATAAAGATACGTGGTGTCTGAATAAGAATATGTTGTATACTAAAACTTTTCCTTTTCAACTGAGCATGTATACCTGCTGTTTCTCTACCATTAAGAACATGCCTTTAGCACTGTTAGATAATCAAAAGCCAGAGCTTTTAAGGTTTACGTCTGGTGGTCCCTAAGCTTTAAGTCTGGGATGATCTCAGCAACATGTTGAAATATAAATACAACTAAGAATGAAAAATCAGTGCAGGGCAATTTGTGTCTGAACTAAAATAATAATACAGAGCTGAAAAAGGAGTCTAGAGATAGGTAAACAGAGTCTCTACAGCTTTTAGGACCATGTTTGTGCAGAGCCATATTTTGTTCAGCAGTGCGTGTCTTTAATTGGAGGGAGCTGCATTGCCTTGGGCTGGGTTGGAGCTGTGAGATATTTTATGCCTCCGAATACCCCCTTCATCCTGACGAGCACTTGTATGTGTCAGTGGCCCTGATCCCTTCTCACTCACGACAGCGAGTTCCTGTGCCCAGAGGCCAAGGCTTAACTTTGCCTGCCCTTGTGCAGAAAGCAGGAGGGATATGACTACCCTGACACTCCAATCCCTTTGAAAACCTGCACCAGGACTGCAGCAATACAGTATTTTGATTACTTATCCCAGGATGATGACTTCCACTTCACACGCTCCGTGCCTATAACGGTTGTAAATTATCAGTTTTGCCCTTTATGAAATCATATTTTACATCTGCTAAGTCACCACATTAGACAGCAAGCACAATATTGGACTGGTATCTGAACTAAAAAATAAGAACTATAGACATGTAAATTTGACAAAAAGACGATTGCTATGGTCCAAGTCTTGAAGAGTCAACATATCACTGGACTGCATCTCATACGGCTGACGGTATTTGTTAAAAGTTGCTGCTGTTCATGGGGGAAGTTGGGATGATAGCTGCTGTTTATTCTCAAAATGCAGGTATCTCTGTTGGGTTCAGATATTGCAAAAGGTTAATGAGATATTATGTCACACACGGCCAGAAATTCTCTGAAGTTTGCAAGCAGACGGTTAGTAATGCAGTGTGACAAGCAGCTCTTGTTCTCCAGCTACATCAGCACTCCTAAAGGACAACAGACCACACAGAAGATTACTCTCAAAATTATCAAGTATGTTAGTTTTGGGGATGGCAAACTGAAGTTTTTTTAAAAAAAAAAATCCATTCTGGAAACATAGTGAATCTAAGAACAGGATTATTTCCGACTTCCGTCACTAATCTGTTGCTCTTCTATTCAGGACTCATTTTCAGATTTCCAGAGTGAGTTGATGTGCCTTTTACCACATAATGTTTCTGAAAGTGTTTATGCTACGTAAGAAAGAAAACGTATCTGCTTTGTATGGTTGATAGAGCAAATTACAATTTTCAAATGGAAAATACCATCTAGTCTCAAGAGGAATATTTGCGACCTCAGAAACATTTGGATTTTTCTATTATTTCCAAATTACAAAGACAAGAAGAGTTAGGTTTGACGAGGAAAGTTACTGAGGTGCCCCTGATCTGTTGACCCTACTTTGCCATAAGTGAGATTTTTGTTTGCTGTAGCAGGTCAGCTTTAAATTACAGCTAACATAGCATGAAATTCCTGTGGAGCATGAGGAACAGAAAAAACCCCAAAAACATTAGCTTATAGATTGCTTTCTGGTGCTTTTTTAGCTTTGTAGCCTAAGGCACAGCAGAAGTCACTAGTTCTACTTGCGATAGAGAAGTCTCGTCTTAAGATCTCTCAGGCATTCATGCCCATGACACCACAGCTCCGCGCTCATCAGACCAGCTGTGCCATACCAGAGCTGCAGGGGTACCCACCTTCCTGAAAATCTTGTTTGGAAGGTGGGAGTAAATTTACTAGTCCGAGTTTGAGCACGAGCCTGGGAAGGGGCTTTGGTATTTTCTCATGGATCGATGTAAAGCACCGGGCACAACGCTGGGAGAGCGTTAGACGCAGAAAAGCTCCACAGTGGCTGCAGTTAAGGACCCAGACTACGGCAGCTCTGGGGGCTGCGTGTTGGCTGCAGGAGGTGGGAGAAGGCTGCCGGCGCCCGCAGCACGGGCTGCTCTCCGCTTCGGTGCCCCCAAAGGCAGGGTGCTGCGCCTACGCTGGCTTCACGGGCGGCGGACGAAGCCTGCAGCCTAGTTCAGGAGTTTTGGTGTTTTGAGAGACAGTGCTACAGAAAGGTTTTTATGTGCAGCTATTTTGGGCAGATTGTCTTCAAATGGTCTCACAATGTATTTGTAGCTTTTACTTAAATTCTCTAGGTGTTGCCAGCTGCATTGACTGTATTTATTATTACGTATATATGTCCCTGCCCACGGCAGGGGGGTTGGACTGGATGACCTTTAGAGGTCCCTTCCAACCCAAACTGTTCTATGATTCTTTGATTCTATTCAGTGACTGAAAAGACTGTAATAGCAACTGAACACTGCAATTGGTCCTCCTAATATAGATTTTTTTTCCCTGATATTAGCAAAACCACTATTCACGTCTACCTTCTAGCATGCCAGCAACTTCTACTTTCTGCGGTTGTCTGTTTTTCTAAAACTCAAAACCAGATCCTGGTTATAAGCTATTTATTAAAGAACTCTGTCGTATAGGGTATGCCATTTGGGTCAAATTTGCCTCCTGTGTATACGTATTGAATCTCCCACTACCGCACGCTACAGGAATCACAGTTCTGTGAAACTGATGTGCTAAAAAGTATTTCAGCTGAGTAGATCTGAAAGAATAATTTTATCTAGAATATTTAATACAGAAAGATGTTTAAGTGATCCCAGTTAAACTGCTGCTAGACAAACAGACAAGTGGGAAGCGTATATACAGTAAAGCAATTAAAAACCAGATTGTCACACTGCGTCACCTTAGCTGCATTTTCCTAAGGGTGTTTATGATACCCAAATCCTGAAGTGAGGAGCGTGTGAGGACAGCATGAGAAGATAATAAGGAAGGGTGGGGGAGATGCTATGGTGTTTGATAACCACTGTATTTTTGAGTGTAGGAACTGTGTGAAGGTAGTTGGCACCGTTGTAGGTTCACACAGCCAGGAGCAGAAGCTGGCTAGAACGCTGCTTCCACGGGCCTCATAGGTAAGAGAGAAAGTGGCCACTCAGGCGGGCAAATACGTATTTTATCTTCTAATTTCTGAATTTCTCAATTCAAAAGACACCGTGTCTCTCCAGGCTGCTTTAAATGCCAATGTCTTGCCCCGAAAATCATTTTGGCTTGCCCTTGGCTTTGGGTCAACTGCAGTTCACTCACACTCCAATAGCTAGTCTAGTGCCACAGCAGTCAGCCTCTTTAAATGATTCTATAGATCCATCTCCTTGCATTGCTCAAAGAAATGCCTCAACAGCAGTCATCTTAAAGGCCATGACGTTTCAGCGTGGCACAATGAACAAGTTGTCTTTTCATTGTTTCCTTTCTAACCTATATAGAGGCTATTTACTTTGCTTTGTTGTCACATCCACGCTTCTGCATCGCTTCCCTGTAAAGCTTTTAACCAGAAATGACTCCATGGACTGTGCTAGTTGGAAAAAATTTGGAAAAGGATTTCCATCCTGGAAAAATAGTCCAGACTCCAAAAACCATGCTATTCTGAACTGGAAAATATACTGCAAAGCTGCCATTTTCTGTGAAAAGTCTTACTTTTCAAAAAAAAGGTGTTACTCCATGGGAATATAATTCACAGAAATATTTCCAACAAGCTCCACTCCATGAACTTTCTCACTTACATCTTTAAAAATGAAGAAGCTGTTTTCAAGTCACCAGCGTGTCTGAAATTGCCTGTCCGGTGATGAAAGAGTATACTGCCACCAATACTTTTTATTGTTAAAAATATTGTAATAATGTAGTTCAATAACTTTGTGATTATGATAAAAGGTTTTAAAAAAAATCTTTATCCCTTCTTGTCAGAGAAGTAGGGCTTGATCACCTCTATAGTTAACGATGGTGCGGTCATTTCTCCCTTTAAGAACACTCTATACTCTGCCAAGGAAGTATTGCCTTCAATTTTAGGAACGGTTTATTGCTTTCAAAGTTTTCATATCAGTTAAGAGATTTCATTTTCAGAGATTCTCACTCTGGAGGAATGCTCCTTTGAGAATTTCCTCACAGAAAGAGGTGCCTGCTTTGAAGATTTTCATTTTTTAAAAAACAGTCACATTTCTGGGGTGTCCTCTTTGAAGACACTTTTTCTGTAACACTTAAAAGGTTTCCATTTTGAATATCTTTCGCCACCATGGACAGCATCCATTTGAAAATATTTTTCCTCTATGATATTCTTTTTGATAACTTATACAGTCTTGTAGGAGTCCATAAAATAATCCCTATTTAAAAAGCCCAGGAACATAATGCTTTTCCTACATAACGTGCAAAAGGGTTTGGAAGAACTTCTGTAGGATGGGATGTTAAAAGAGCACAGTTTTGGAAAAATTGCACACAAATAATACCATTTTCTAACATCAAAGAGTAAAGTGGAAAGGTGAGCTCATCTGTCACTTACATGACCTTTTAAAATTACTGTGAGACACTTTTTACTCCTTTTAAATTATTTGAGTTCAGAGTTCAAGTTCTGGTATTCCTGAAATCAATAGCAGAAGTCCCATTTCAGTCCAGCTGTGCAAAGAACATTCTTTGAAATTGCTGTGAGTTTTCTTTCTTTGTTTGAGAACGTATTGCTTTAATTTACTATGTTATTGGGGATTTGGACTCTTTTCCTTGCTGGTGTTGAGTTTTTTAAAAAATGTATGTTTTCTCCATTTCTTGTTTGTCACCTTTTTAGTAACCATAATTATCATGTCTGTAAAACTAGGCAACCTCAGACCTTGTACGAGACTGGGCTCCCTGTGTGTGTTACACAAAGTCTTCTGTCCGATGTTGGTGTGCGAGTTAGACAGAGAGTGACTCAAAACACATCTAAGCAGCCCCTTAAGCTTACATCTGAGCCTAGTTTGGGGATATTTACTCAGGCTGTGTCTTAAACCTCTGGCCTGAGCTCGCCCCTGTCTGCAGGGTGCAGAGCAGCAAGGGCTCTCAGGCTGCAAATGAGCAGCTGGAGGCAGGAGGGTTGGAGTCTCGGGCCTCTCCTCTGATAAAGATGACTGTGAGTCCGTCTAGATAGCTTCAGCGCAAAGTCAAACCAGATGAGTTTAGATCACCTGCAGCAGTGGAACTGCTTGATTTTGCACTGGAGCAGAAGAAAAGTCCTCCCCGCCAAAGCAGGCGTATCGGGTGAGGCGGTTAATCATTGCCACCTCTCAGCCACCAGTCACCACCTACCTGCAGAGACATTGTGCCAGACGGCACCAATTTGCACAAAGCAACAGCTTGCCAGGGAGCCACCGGGCTAAATGCTTGAGCTCAGTTAAGTTAACCACACCCTTATAGAGGAGCACCATTAGCCAAAATTCAGACACCTTCACTTCAGCTCAAAAATAAAAACCATCTTCAAGTCCCTAAATTTATACTTTGTCAGATCCTCAGATGGATAACCTTTATTACCTGCAACACTGATTAGCAAAAGTTATTGTAATAATGAGGGAGTCTCTAAGAATTAAAGCCAGTCTTTTCTGATTGTGGGTCTTTAATGTAACCCACACATAAAAATAAACATTAAATAATGATTTAAAAAGTATTGTGCGTACTCACAAAAAATGGTGAGATTTTTTTCATGGGGTGTATGACTGCCCGGTAGCTGGGACAGCTCTGCTGTCTGCAACGTGAAGATCTAGGCTGGTAAAAGCACACATCATTAAGGGAGCAGTCCTCATCAGTACTGGTCAGCCATATTACAGTCAGGTGCAAACTAGGTCCTCGCAACCGATTAAATTACTTTACTAACACACCTGGAAAGCAATCATAGCTTTAGCATTGCAATATTTCCCCTGTGTCTTGTAGAGTGCCAGGCCAGCACCTAGACACCTGTTTGTGACCACAGAAGGATCTAGACATTTTTTTAGGTCAAGAAGCAGAGAACTTCCTACCCTTTGTCTCATAACTTCAACAGACATCTTCGCATTCGGAAAAAAAATGATTCATTTCACTTCTTTTCCATGACAGAATACAGCCCTCTCTTCCCAGAGCTGCAGCCCTGGCTGTGCACGCCCCACACCACGATCCTCACTCCGCTACCAATCAGCTGAGGCAAAAAAACAAGAAAGCCCTGTAGTATGAAAGATGTTTGCAATCATCACTGGCATCTAATGTTTGTAATAAAAAGTAAAACTGATCCCCAGCCCTGAAGAAAGCAAATGTACGTGTATTTAATCACAGTGGTAGAAAAAGGTGAATTTGCTCTGGAAAATAAATTTCCAGGTGGATATAGTACAAGCAAGAGCGGGAAAGTGGGCAGGCAAATACTAATCTACTTGTTGAGAATGGACCTTTGGACCCATACGAATGTTTACAGAAGTACAGTATGAGCTATGTCACATGTTTCGGTGTTTGAGATGGTAGAGAGCGGTAACACTCCCAGCCCGCCCAAGATAAGCTGTCTTTCTAGCAAGGATGCTAGAAATAGAATGCTGGAGAGCAGCCTGTGGGATTCAGACCAGCAAGGCAAGTTCTGACCTGAACTTGAAAAAGAGACATTTATTTAGGGCACTGTGCTTGTAAGAGCTACTCGATAGCTTCAAAACTTAGTTCAATAAAACAAAGTAAATCAACACAGACTGCTGGGAAGAAATGTTGATTAAGGATATTGTTTACAGGAGCACAAAAAGACGAATAGCTACTAATAAACGTTGGGACTTTGCTCAAAGGCATCTGGGGAATTTATGAAGTTGATAAGAACTGGCTTAAGCTAGAATAATGTGGTTTAATATAACAAAGACTGGTAAACTGAATGATCAACCTTTCCCATAATATCCAGAGGATCTGTTGTACTAAGCAACACCATTCAATGACACTGCTGCTAATAATACGAGGAAACTAAAGAGACAGGGCTATTTAGTTTCATGATAGGGACAAATGAAGAGTTGTTACTGTTTAAGTGCACCTAATAGCAAAAAGTACCATATTCTTTGAAGGAGTCACTATGTTTGAGTTTTATCATAGTCTGATAGAAACAACATGATCCAATTTCAAAAAAAGAATTTGTTGAAATTCTCTGTCCAAAGCTCTTGAGAGAAACTAAGCTGATACAGGATTAACCGCTACATTCTTTGATATATTAAGAACTTATTAGTTACTAATACTAGATTATTAAAAGATATTACATGAAGGGCAAGAAAAAATGGTCTATTTTTTACATTTCAGGGAGGTCACTGGTAGTGTACCACAGGGACCTGCGCTGTTCAGCATATTCTTAAATGATCTGGAAAAAAGAGTGATTATCGAGGCGACCAAGTTTGCTGATGATGCTGAATTATTCATGGTAATAAAAACAAAAAGCTGACCGTGAAGAATTGTGGAAAGCTCTCATGATACCGTGTGACTGAATGATAAAATGGCAAGTTAAATTCTGTGCTGAAAAATGGAAGTAATATGCAAGGGAGAAAACAAGCCAAACTATACATGCAAAATCCCGGAATCTAAATGAATGACTTCCACACAGCGAAGAATGCTTGAGTTGTGGGGGGGGTTCTGTGAAAACATCAGCTCACGGCTTAGCAGCATTCAAACATACAAATGAGATTGGTATTATCAGGAAAAAAAAAGAATATAAAACCAGAAATAAACCAGAAAGCATTTATTATGCACCTATATAAAGCCATTGCATTTGTAACTTGAATAATGAGGACCATTACAGTCTTCTTGAATAGGATGAGGAAAGGTGTAGGAAAAGGCAAAACAAATTATTGAAAATACGGAATGGCTTCTAACAGAGGAGACATTAAATTTACTAGGACTCTTGAAATATAACTGAAGATGATATGATGAAGGTATATGCATTCCTCCTACCTGACAGGAGGTTGTAGTGAGGTGGGGGTCGGTCTCTTCTCCCAAGTAACTGGCGAAAGGACGAGAGGAAATGGCCTCAAGTTGCGCCAGGGGAGGTTTAGATTGGATGTGAGGAAAAATGTCTTTACTGAAAGAGTGGTTAAACATTGGAACAGGCTGCCCAGGGAAGTGGTTGAGTCCCCATCCCTGGAGGTATTTAAAAGACGTGTAGATGCGGCGCTTAGGGACATGGTTTAGTGGGCATGGTGGCGTTGGGTTGACGGTTGGACTTGATGATCTCGGAGGTCTCTTCCAACCTTAATGATTCTATGATTCGATGATTCACGAACGGCATGGTAAGGTGAACAGGGAAAATTATCCATTTGTTGTCTTTAAGAAAAGAACTGATGGATGTTGACGGAAATTGTCAGGCAGTGGGCTTGAAACAAACAAAAGAAAATTTTTTTCACACAATGATTTCTTAAATCGCGTAACTTGTTGCCCTAGAACGCTGCGGATGTCAAAAAGCAAATTCTTGGACAAGATATTCTCTGAGAGTGTGGATGCTATTTTTTTTTCCCAGCAACTCCAGGGACTCAATTTGGGACAATGTACTGCAGAAAATATCTTTGTGTGCTTCCCAATTCCTACAATCTTTCACTAAGCATACACCACTGACTACTCATACTGCTGCTGAACTACAGAGACTATTATTTATTAGCTGTTCTTGAAATAAAAAGGAAACAACCAATGAAAGTGAAACATCTAAATATATCAATGATCAAAGGAAATTATTTCAGACAAAAAAATATTATTGCAGCAATAAGATTACTAGGATTTAAAAAGTATGGAACATTTGTACAGCTAATAGTAACACCTACACTTAAATTTTGGTTAGAATAAAATGGAGAGGATATAAGCCCTCATATTTCATAATATAACAACCGAATGTGGAGGGTTTTGCTGGAGGTGTTTTAGTTGTCTATTAATGGACATTTTAGCCGCCTTCTGAAATACCTGGTGCAGGACTTCAGCAGCAAGTTGACAGGTCCTAAGGACAAGGGGGTGTTTTTGGCAACGATTTTTTTCTGGCCTTCTAAAACATGAGAAAGACAAAGTAAAGACATACTCTAGCAACACAGAAAACAGATGACCGAGTCATTGTTTACACTATCACAATGTCCAAAATGTGGTAGACATTTTACAAGGCATCCAAAAGTGTACTAAAAATCAACCAATAGTATAAAAAGGCAAAGCTACATGAAGAGGAAAGTGGAATACCACGCTGAACAAACAAATGAGCAAGAGGATGCTGTAGCATTTTATCAGTAACACGCTGATTGTTGGTATCTTTTTTTCCCTTCTAAAATTAAATGCTCTAGGTAAAATCCTGATTGATTGATTATCACTTTTATCGATGGTTTCAGGGGGACCAGAGTTTTGCTCTATAAAGTCACATCTATTATTTCACCACGATTTGCAAACTCCGTTCCAGCGTCTTTTCTGCTATAAACACACTCAACATGCGCTCTTCAGTCTCCCTTATATGGAAGAGCATCTAACTCAGAGGATAAACCGAATGATTATTAGCTCACTTAATCAGGCGGATTCTGGTAGGTGTCACGAAAGAAGGAGAAAACAGGAATATTACAAAAGAGGTGAGAAACACAGGTTCGAAGATGGCATTACTATAAAGGCAAAGGAGGTAAGCAAGACAGGCAGCGAGATAGGTAAGTCAGATGGAAAGACAGATTTTCTACTGATTGCTAAGAAGTAGAAGGATCAGTACTTCTACCAATACAAAACTGGACGAGATGTATTTAGATTTATAAGGGGGGAAAAGAAGACAAAAAAATCCCCCATACAATGTGGCAACAAACAGGAGTGAAGGCAGTGGCAAATGAGAGAAACCAACTATAATCCCACCCCCCAATGGTGCAAAGCCTACTAAACATGCCAGAATCCACAGGAATGATATATATATGAAGTAAATATATAAAAATGCACTGGATTTATAGAGATGGATATAAGCAATTCTAAACCTCTGAGGTCCTCGATGTTACTTTAAAGCACAGTACTTCTTTAACACATACAATTGGTAAAGAATGCTACAACCAGATACTTTAAAAAAAAAAAACCAAAAAACACAATAATGGTGAAAGCAAAAAAGTAAAGAATAGCATTTGGCATGATGAACTTTATACAGAATCTAAGCAAATGAAATGTTTACGAGGGATTTTATAAGAATGAGAATAATAGATCATCTAGTTCAGTGGTCAGTGGTGAGTGCTGAAGACAGTTGCTGGAAGAGGAGGTAGTTGCAGATATCCAAATGATACTGGAATTTAGGGGAAGCAATATTCATTATTTTCCACCTAGTAAATTGATTGCTGCAGAAAACCAGAGTGACTTTTCCAGAACAGAACAACAAAAAGTCACAGGGTAGAATGAGAATTTGCATGTACTCCTAATTGTTAAGTTAGTTACTGGCCTACTCATGGGGTCAGTTATAGGGGAGGGAGACAGGGGTAGTAAAGCATAGTGAAAATTTTCTAGTTATGGAGACATGCATAGTTTTTTGGCTCTTAAATTCCTTATCAGGCTTCACTGCAATAGTTTCAGTGACAGACTCCAAGGGACTTACACTAACCTGAAAAAATTAAAGTGCGATCAAGTAATGCGCTACCGCCTCAAAACGTATTTTTGAAACCGGTATCGCCAGATCAAAACAGAAAATACAGAAGATGATTTGAATACTTTTTAATATTCTTCTGGGTTTGGGATCTTTTAGGAACATTGGGATCACATTTTCAATTTTTCCTCCACAGGTACAAAACCTTTAGTTTGACTTTTTGTTTTAATGTAATCCGGGATTGTCCCACAAACAGCTCTTTCTAAAAACTCTGTACCAAACATCTCAAGATTTGTGACGAAATATTGAGACCCGGCAAAAAATAATGGGGGGTGGGGGAAGCATTTCCTAATGGCCACACAGAGCAAACAGTTTGTACCCTGATATGGTAGTTTACAGAGAACCACGGCTACACCAACTTCCGTGAAGAAACAGCCTCACTGCAATAGTTAATTTGTACATTCATCTTAAGTTATTTTTCGAAATAGTATTAGTGGTCGGCTATATAGTCAACAGGTTGTTTCCTCATAAATGACTGCGTAGCCGAAGGCCCCGAGCGATGAGGACAAGGCTCCCCGTCAGGGCTGGGCCCTCTGAGGGGACGGGCTGCGCGGGGGTGCCCGGGCCTGGCGCGGCCTCTCCGAACGTTTTCCACGAGGAGAAGGGACGGGCTCCCGGCGCTGGGAAGTGCTGGCACCAGGCGCGGAAAAGCCTCGCCGCGGAACAAGTGCGGTCCGGCGGGTCAGTC
>NW_008824053.1:3043667-3060987 GCF_000699105.1 Pygoscelis adeliae | reverse complement strand
GGGCGCTCCGTAGGGCTCGGGTTTGTTTTGGAGCTGGCTGGAGGGGAGGAGCGATACCAGCAGGAGCCAGATGTCGAGCTCTTTTGTTTTCAGAAACTGCCTAATAAGCCCTCTGGCATCCCCCCCCGTCCCCAGGTAGAAAGATGCCTTTGTGTATGCTGGAGAGTGCCTGTAAAAGCCAAAGAAGGGAAGGTTTTGAAGGAGTAAGCCACCCGGGACAGCGAGGGCCCTCGCTCCTGGCCGGGAGCTGGGGTGGGCAGTCACCATGCACAAGGCCGCCTTTCTGTTGGACCTGGAAAATGAGGCTGGTGGTTGTAGCCTTCGTCAGTGTGAACACAACATCTTCCAGCTCCCACATTTCTTATTAAATTGTTTACTCTGCTTCCAACAGAGAAACAATCTCTTTGCTTTGATTTAAGCATATAACCTTTCAACTGTGAGAGTTTTAAAGGCTTTTTATGGTTAGTTGTGATTATAATGTTGGGAGTTACAAATCCTGCCTGAGAAGTCTTGTCATTAATGAGTATTACATTGTGGAATGCTTTCACATATTCACGTTTTGCTTCCATTTATTTTGGTGTGAACTTTTGGGATTGTGTTACATGCTGTGAGTTATGATGTCAGAACCTCTAAGAAAAAGATGTACCTCGACATCCCTGTTGTAGAGTTTAGTATAGGTGTACCTGATTAAATTTCATTAAATTTCATATAGGTGTACGTGCCAATGTGTTCTTTTGTTCAAGCTAATTTCAAGAAATGTATTAATTGCTTCCTGCTGTAAGATCTGTAGGGTAGGCTATGTTGCTGAACTACCTGTCTAGTTAATAGGGGTGTGTAAGAAAAGTTCTGTACTTTTAAATTCTTTTATTTTCACCCTATGATCTCATGTAGTCCAGAAACCCGAGTTTCCTAAATAAATTTCCTGGCAGTCCTGCTTTGGAGTAATGTTTACTTGAAACTTTGGACTCTTTTGAAGAAGCCTATAAGCTGGGGGAGCTCAGTGGCTTTTGTAGGTTTCTTTTGTACTTCCCCTCAGTCCTGCTGTGTTCTTAGAACATATTTCCTTGATTGGGGAGGTTGTTGGCTATTCTAATTCCTCATTATTTTGGCATTGATATACATTGAAAAGTTGGTTTTATGAGGATACATTGGTTGACTTGTGTTCTTGTTTTTTTTCTTTTTTTACAGCATTGTCACTGATGTTGCAGTTGGTGTGAAGGTAGGATGTACGCTTAGCAAATAAGGGGGCAAATTGTTGATACAAAATGAACTACTTTAAGCATCAGTAATTGCAAGTTGTAAGATTTTAACTAGTCATTGTCAGCTGATATTTAGTCAGCAGTATATGCTTTATTAACCAAAAATCCCTGGAGGTAAATTGGAGGCTCTACACAAAAGACTTTTCTAGGCACTGAACTGTAAACAGTGGTTCTAGATTAATGTAGTGGTGTCAGCTTCTTACTTTAAAGCTTAATTTTGCAGATTTTTTTCAAAACAACACTTTCTCATTGTTGCATGGTGACAGTAAAAGACACGTTTTCTTTTCTCCCCCGCCCCGCTCCTTTTTTCAAAACAGTTACCACTGAAGTTAAAAAAGAAGTGACTGTCTGTAATAGGACACAAAAACATGGGAGATAGAATTTGTTATGTAGACAGAGAAGTGGGTGTTCGCTTTGCTTTAGTTTTTATTTCTCAAGTTCAGTTATGAATTTATAATTTGTTATAACAAGGAAAGAGCTTCCAAATGGTTGTTAATTTACTATTTATTTCACTTTCGTGTTCAAATCTGTTGCAGGAATTAGATCAGTCCTTCGTAGAAGCAGACTGAGAAATAATGAGAATGCAAAGATATATGGGACACGGGAACTTTAGGTTATGTTAATGAATGCATGCAAGCAATTCTATTTCAGTGGTAGAAACGTAGAAGTTTTCTATTGTATACAGTTAAGTCTCCATTTTGTCCAGGGACTTTGTAGCTATACTACGTAGCTGCCTTTTCACCTGAAGCTGATCTATGTTAACTGCTTGGTAAGCCAGGTTTTGTCTAGTAAAGCTCTTTGGCTCAGATTCAGTATTGGGCCCGCTGGATTTGGACTAGTTCTTATATAGATAAGAACTAGCTGCCAGCCTGTAGATACAGCAGCTATTTTGTCAGATCTACCTGTATTATGTTTCTGAGCAAGCTTGCTTCTAGGAGGAGCTATAAGAAGTCAGTTATATAGGTTCTGGACCCATCTGGCTCCACATGTTTTGCAGTATTGGATACAAGCTTAAAACCATTCTCTGAATCAAGAGGAAAGTGTAGTTATTAAAGTACTTCTGTGGGAGCTAATCCCGGTCAGAAGTACGAACTGGCATGATTGTTTCTCTGTTGCCTGGGAGGAAAAAGTGTTAATTGACTAAAACTTTAGGAACGTATTTAATAGTTTGGAGGAATACTTAAGGAAGTTCAAGTCTTTTGGAAGTAAACTGCCCCACGTGAGTAGCTTTGGGGCAGAACAATTTATAAATTGCCCTTAATCACGTCTACTGAAGAAGCAATTTCAGGAAGACCATGTGTTGCTTGAACCTTAAATTCTGACATTCTCACTTCAGGAGAAGTAAATGGATTCAGTATCCCTTTCATTCTTAACTATGAGTGACTGAGAATCTTAGGAGAATTTGAGCGTTCATGAAATATGTTGTAAGTATGTAGTACGATTTTGGAACCATATTTTCAGATACTAGCCAGACAATGAAATAAAAGACACTTCAGATGACATAACTGCTTCTTTCTGTTGATTGTAGAAGTTATATTATGAATATAATTTAAAGAAACGAGGCAAGACAGGTCTATCGGAGGTAGTGATCAAAATAAATACAAGGAAAGGCACAGAAGTGTCAAAAAGGTGTGTTCTTTGCCGTGTAAAAATGGACTTACTCTCTGGATTTTAAAAGGAAACAATCCGTTTGTGCACGGAAGTAGTGGGAATAAATAAAAAGGATGATGGTTTTCTGAAGAAAGCTGTTAAATATGGGAGGAGTAAACTGGATTGTATTCTGGAGCTTCTGTAATTATCTCAAGATACTAATAAGAATGGAAAATGGAACTTCTCGCTAGTTGATATATGCAGTTTGGGTAGCAGTCTAATGCTAGCATCAGTCATGTTTTCTGGAAGGCCATGTGAAACATTTGTCCTTTATGTTCTCTGGTGACTGTTCATTGCTCTTGATGAACTGATGTTTTAAAGTTGAGGAGTGCTTTACCTCTAGGTGGTATATAAACAACGGGGAACGTTCATCTTGCCTTTCCTTGGCTGTTAACTTTTCTCTGAAGTGCTTGGGAATGTGTAGGGAGCAAGTTTTGAGTCCAAGGAGTTGCATCAGCAGTTTTAATGCTCTTTTGACACTGCTTTTATTGTGACTGGATAGCCGTGGGAATTGGGCAGGGATTTACCTGTGTGAAAACAACTTATCCAGGATATTTATTTGACCTGATGCTTTCTTAATATTTTGCACCTACTGTATATACGCTGATCAGTTATACAGCATGTTTGTGATACGTTCAATTATACCTGGAGAAAGGGATTGTGACATACGGCCGGGATTGTGACGTATGACCCTTCTGTTTGGACAATTTGCTTTATTTTATCATCATCAGTCATGTTGATACAAATTTGAAAATTATATTAACTATTGTCTGGCTGGTTTATCTCTTCGACAGAAAAGTGAATGTTAGTTATATTGTTTAAACCCATTTGTAAAGGAGTAATAGTAGAAGTTAACTACTGTAGTCTGGGAATTGTCTCTGAATTAAGAAAGGGCATTTGAGCTTTGGGGACTGCATGTGGGCAAGGCAAGTATAAAGTAAAAGGCATACTTGTTTATAATGTTTTATTAACAGTTTTATAGTCTCAGAGTTACCTGCCAGTAAGACTGCTAAATTTGAAGCTATTACCATGTATTGGTGCTGTATGCTTTGATTTGATTTAAAACATTTTTGTTCATCAAACTGTCGAATGTTCAATCTTGATTTTATTTATGTGTTGAGTCACCAGAAATTAACACCAAAAGCTGAGGAAAATATAAAACTCTAATATAAAACGGAGGTGGAAAAAATGACAAATACTATTTGAAAACTTGGTTTACGCAGAGTAAATGCAGGGATTTGCGCAACTCAAAATATGCAGTGGGAGCACGCTGCCCAGCTAAAATCTGTGAGAGGAGCAGTGTGCTTTAATTTCTGAAAGCATTAGAACATCTCAAAACCCAGTCATCTTGTAAGTACGTATGAAATAATTCATACTTGATTTGGTCTATAATACCTTGTTTTGCTTACCTAGAATTCATGGAGGCAAGGAAATGTCACTCTGCACACAGTTCACCCCTTATGTTACAATTTACAAAATAATATGAAAAGAATGAGCTTTAACTCTGTGTCTGATGTTACTTTGTGAACTCCCGTTGTATATAAGCAGTTTGTGTAAAGTATTTTTGAGTAGAACAGAGCTAAGGATTCCGGTAATGATAGTATATTACATAGTTCATGAATTTTTTTAAATTTTCGGTTTCTTGAAGAAATTCTATGCATTTTAAATTTATAGATTTCTTCATGCATAGTTTTAAAAATTGCCATATTATATAAAATGTTTGCTTTTTTGTTTTAAAAAGGTACATCTCAGTTGCTCTGTTTTTATTACATGAGGTCCTTAGTCACTGAAAATGAAATGGCCTGCTAGTTAGCTTCTAGTCGCAAACTTCTCATTGCTCACTGGCTATATAGGTTTGAGTATCATAATCTAATAACTGTAGTTTGAATCGCTGTCTTGTGTTCTCTTTACAGTTGTGATGCTTTAATCTGGATAAGTAAACTGATTTGGCACTTGAAGTGTTAGAGCCTTTTTCAACTGTTGAAGTGAATGTATGAAGTAGCTAATGTATCTTTTCTCTGGAGTAATTAGAAGAGTCTTCGGAGGGGTATAAAATGTGATGTAAAGAATATACATCACACAGGTGCAGGGAATAACTTAGGTGAACTTTTGGTGCATATTGAAGATGAGAGTTCTCTTACTGTATTTCAGTGTGTGCCACTTCAGTCTAGTGTATCATCTTTCTCCTGGATGGCATGCATAGCTGTGCAGTAAATGGGGCCCGAATAATTGAGTGACTGATTTTGTGTACGTGCCTTGCACATTTCAGAATGGCTGAGGTGTACTTCTACCTGACAGGAGAAAAGAAGCAGTCATTCCTTCATGGATGGAATATTTGGTACATACCATTTGGTAATTTGTGATGTTGACACTGCTTTGGGCTACGCTGGCTAAAAACTGAGCTTCAGCTGCCAAGTGCCGACAGCCCCAGTTATGCCTAGGGGGGAAAACTCGTATATTCCTGTAAACGTAGTTTTGTAATGTTTAAAGATGTGGGAACGGCCTTTTCCCCCAAAAGTCAGGGCATCAGCCTTTGCAGTATGCTTAAGAAAAGAAGGAATTCTTGGTGTGTTTTTAGTTGGTCAGGTAGAAGATGCTAAGAAGCACTGTCCTAGTACCTTCTAATAGTTTCCCAAACAGTGATGTGTCGCAAAGTCCCCCTTTTTTCTGGTCGCTGAAATTTAACATGGGGGAATATAATAGTATGGGGGAAGGGCAGTAGCTAAAATTGGAAGAGATACGAGCTCATGGAGAAAAGGAAGAGAGCATAAAGTAGCATTGTCTGTAAGTAAGTACTCTTGAAGCATTGTGCACTTTTTTTTTTTTAACTCAAGTTCTGAGGGGTAATCGCTTCTCTTAAAAAATTACAGAACACTGACCCCTTTTTTGCTAGTAATAACTGAGACTTTCCTTGTGGTGGAAACAGATTTTGTGGATATATTGTGACTTTTTATTTGACCTGTACACTGTATAATGCAAATATGTGTAGAAAAAAGTCAGTTAGAAATTCTAGCAAGTTTTCAGAAGATAAGTTTAGTCTAAACTTAAGAAATGAGAAAACGCATTTAAATAGCTTTTTCCTTTCAGTTTCTTCTTCTTTTTTTCCAAAATCTATGTTGTCTTCACTGTCATCATTCTAGATACTTAAATAAAAGGGAGGGAGCGGTAGGATAAAAAAAAAGTTTGACTCATTCATACAGACACATGCCATGTGATGGTCTGTTTTATTGTATTTAAAATATCAGAATGATAGTTTTGAGCTATCTTTGCATGTCTCGTATAATTACTAGTAGAT
The DNA here is from genome assembly GCF_000699105.1 of Pygoscelis adeliae. Taxonomy (NCBI): domain Eukaryota; kingdom Metazoa; phylum Chordata; class Aves; order Sphenisciformes; family Spheniscidae; genus Pygoscelis; species Pygoscelis adeliae. Next base: position 3,054,783 of record NW_008824053.1, on the reverse strand, counting down.
TGCTAGTAGATTAGACAAAGAGTCTAAGGGCAGTGATACGAGAAAAACGGGTTGTTTGTGAATTGGAGGAACTGTTTTAATTTTGTGTTAGCTAGGATAATGTTTTTAAATCAGCTTTTGTGTTCAATAATACTTAGTCGTAGCAACAGTAGACAGCAGAAAATGTGCAGAACATTCTAGCAGTGAAGTAAGAATGAAGTGTGACCATGTTCAGAAGTTTAGAACTGGCATCTGGATTGGCCTTTTCAGCAGTGGTACGGGGAACATGTCCTTGGTGACAAAAAATAACTTCTTACAATGAAAAACATCTGCTCTCTTTTTAACAGTAACTTCTGTAAATTGACCCTGTTTGAAATGACTTTCATATTTATTCCCGGAACAGTCTACTCCAATTCTTTCTTCTTTGTAACTTTGGTTTCTTTCCTTAATGCTCATTCTGCCACCATACTATCTGTGGAAAAATAAGGACAGCTGAAAATGGAGGAAAGGAAAAATATTGAAAGGTAGTGCTCTGTCACAAGTATGCATCAATGCAAGGAAGACTTAGTATACCTATTTGATATGTTTTGATGTCTGTCACTAATTGGAAATCACCTATTTTTCATTTGTAACAGAACACCTATATCTGCATCTTAATTGAGGGGGTTGTAGGAAGAGAAATGTGATCACCTGCACCATCTGAAAAATATGAGCCAATACCAGCATGAAAATACCCTTCCCATTTCTTAGAGCTTTGGGCCATGTTTTCACAAGCAAATCAAGCTGCATTCCAGTTTTCTCTGTCACTAATACTTGTGCAACAAATGTTTGGGTAGCCAGTTCACAAACCTCTCTTGGGAACTTAACCAGGATAAAGCTAAGCTGACACAACAGTGAGTTGCATCTTTTTAGTCAGATTTGTACAAAAGCGTGTGGTTGCATAAATGCTTGTAGCAATATAGAATTGGGGAGGACAGAATAGGAACAAGTTGCTGGGGCCAGGGAGAAGGTGGTAGTGCTCTGTCAGGTGGTAGTTGGTTCAAATGAGGTTGTGGTTTCACAAGCTGTTGATGGGACGGTTTGATTTAGGGGCTTGGGTGTTTTTTATCGCTGCAAGTACATATAGCTGTTTTTAGCTTTTCCTAAAATCAGTTTTTCTATGAACGTGTAACATGAGTATCGAGTTATAGACAAAATAGCACTAGTGCTTTTAGTTTATTATTGCCAAATAGCAGAGAATCAAGTAGAAAATACCTTCCTCGTGGATCTTGAGATGTAGAAACTGCTGCTGAAGGACCAAACCTGGACATACGGGTGCCATCATTCCCTAACCAGAAAGCGAAGAACACATCTAGGTGGTAGCTCACCTATTCTAATTTACTACCCGTTATGTGCAGCAGCTTCAGAATAACACTTTCTTTCCTGGTAAAAGTGGAATAGAAAGTCTGAAATGCTGGAATAAATTCTCTTGTTTGTGTACTTCTTGCCTGCAGTCTTTCATTACAATTGAAAGTTTGAAGGTTTCCAAATGAGCCTGGGTGGCATGGTTTAAGTGGAGATTTGATTCTTTACTCTTCAGCTTTCTGGTTTAATAGTCCATCTTGCTCTTCAGATGCTTTGAGAAATTTGGCTCTTTTCCTCATTGTATTTTGAGAACCTTGAGGCTTTTCAGAGGAATGAAGACTTGTCTCCTTTCAGTCTTAAAGACTTTTCAGATTCCCTTGATCACGCTCTCTCAATTTCTACAAACTTTGTGTGTTTTCATACATGAGGTACATGGCATATACGTACATGGCATACGTGTATAATTGCAAGAAAAAAGAAGAAAAGCTTAATTTTCTCCTAGATCCTTCCTTACTGAAAAAATATGAGTGTAAAAATGGTGAAGTTAGTTGTTAGGATATATAAACAATATATGGTTGGCTGAGGACAGCATGAAAAAGACTAGAAGTGGGGAAAAAAGAGAATACAGAGAATAACTATGGAAAGGTGGTCATATTGTGTCCAGTTAACTTCATACTGGATTAAAAGCAAGTGATGTTATAAGTGAGTTATTAAGCACCCATGGAGTTCACGGCCTTATTTGATAAGACTTCCTGCTAATATAGTTAAGTAGTGTAGTCTTTAGAAAAAAAAAAAATCAAGTAGATGTGCTCCTTGTATTTAAGGTTCTGATGAAGTGATGATGAGCTTATAGTTTAAACTGTATGCTTTGTAAAATACCTATGAACCTGCATGGAATTTCTTTTGGATTGTATCTTTGGCCTTGGCTTGTCCTGTCCTGAATGAGGCTTCGGTGATGCTGTACGTATGAGAGGTGTGACAGTCTATTCATTAGGTAATTTGGATTATGTGTTTTGACAGTAGTGCATCTAGTCAGAGCATAAGGCAGATCAGTGTTTCTTCTTCACTAAAGAGTGTGTGAGGGTGTATTTATGCAGTGTTTCATTAAAAATTTCACCTGTTAAAAGTGAAGCATTCATCAAATTCTGATCCATTGCACGTAAAATCCATTGCACAGTTTATAAATGCTGTGTTTGGGGGTTTACAGTGGGTTGTCCTGTTGTTTCCAACATCCAGTCCGCAAAGTTAATTCAGACATTGAATATTGAAGCAGTGTGTTTACAAGTGTGTTATCTGTTAGAGGGGAATGTTTAATGTCTGGGTTGGAATTCTCCTATGCTTTTATTCCTCTCCCATACCATCAGGTTTCTGGCTTTTTCTTTTAAATTGTTCCCAGATGTTGTTAGAAATGAAGTGTTTTACAATGCCGTTAGATTTCTTTGAATCATGAGATCTGTCTCCTGGCTTGTCATACCCCTTGGGAAATTCATGCCTGTAGGCTGAGAATGACTGTGGTAAATGCGCAGTGCAGCTAAAGTTCTCCTTCTCTCTTTCATCTGGGAGAGGGAGGGGGGAGAGGGGAAAGAAGGGGGGGCAAAAGCATCCTGTTCTTGAGAGAGGTTTGTAATATCAGTGCTTTTGAATACCACAAATGAGAGGATTTATCAGAAAATGTATTTTTCAATATCTTTGAGTGTATTCTTTATCTTTTCTGGTGGGAATTTAAGAAATTATTTTAGATGAGGCTGTTGACTTTTTTAAAAAAGTGCAGTTTTGTCACTTGTTTACTGTTTCTAGTAGTATTGGTTTAGTGTTCTTGTCGTATTGTAGTGCTTCTAAAAAGCCTTCTGTAATACACTCCGTTATGTTAGGTTCAGCCATAACTTCTGATCAGATCCTCCATAGCCCTGAATAATTGGGAAAAGAGCTGATAATGTTTCTCTTTCATAAGCATCAAAGGACTTTTTGACAATTGTTTAAAAGACTAAACCTCTTTGGTAAGTCTCAAGCCAAAGTTGTTAGTCTTTGGGTTGTTTTTTTTAACCTTGGATGTAATAAAATCTGGGGAATGTTTGAAATATTTAAAGCCCTATCTGGAATGTGAGGAAAATAGTTGGCAAAGACCTCTAAATAGTATAGTTTTGATTAGCCTGGAAGGATGGTATGACTGTAATGACTTCCTGAAATTACATAGCTACTTAATATAACCTGTGATAGCATGAAGCTTTATAGTAGTCTGTTACGGGGGGGGGAATCTGAAATCCTGCTACATAAATCCAGCTTGTGTAGTGAGGGATTCTGAGTTTAGCTGTGAGCTTTATAGTAGTCTGTTACGGGGGGGGGAATCTGAAATCCTGCTACATAAATCCAGCTTGTGTAGTGAGGGATTCTGAGTTTAGCTGTGACTGTTAAATCAAGGAGCTAGGAGATTAATTTGCCAAGCTAGGGGCTTTTTCTTTCTCTTTGTATAATTGATTTCATAAATTGTAGAAGAGACAGAGTATATACAATAACTGTATTTACTTGTAGAAATTAACTGAAATATTGAAGCGGTATCTCCAATTTACAATATATGAAATAATTTTTGTATGTATAATTTTTAAGTTTCTCTGAAATACCTATTCAAAGTCTGAGTTGGTATATTCTTCATCTTTTTCTGAAAGTGATCCTACATGTCAGTTTTACGTAATTCCGTTGGTTGAAGCCATACGCTAACACGCTGTTTTCACACCACGGATGGAAATGCTCTCATGGGCGCAAGGGTGTGATACCATGGGCTTCATTGAAAGGGCAGTATTGACTTTGCAACAAATTTAAGGTTCGCTCACTGCAAGAAGTTAGTTTGGCAATTCCCTTGGTTTTTTTTGTGTAATAGTATTTTGGCAGATGCTGGTTTCATGAAGAAATGTTCTAGATAGCTCTGATGGGAATAGTGGCTTAGCTTTTATGGAAGATTAATATAGATTAATGTTCTTGACATTGGTAGGAATAGAAATATGGCATTGAAAACTTGTGCTGTGGAGGACTAGCTGTCGGAAGATGACCTATTAATAGTATAATAGCAGTTTGTACTTCTTATTTTGTCCTTTGTAATCTCCTTCCGTCATGCTAAAATGGATATTCAATTAGTCTCTACCATGTTGCTATTATGGGAACTTCCTTTGCAGCCTATGATGAAATAAAATCATTGTGGTGTTTGTTTGTTATTTTAACTTAGATTTGGACATTTCTGTGACTTGTGTGTTTCATCTTCAGTCTTGTTATACAATCTCAAACTTGCTTTGATTCTTTAGAACACAGCAGTTTGCACAGATGGGGAAGAGTGTTAAGTGAACGTTGCTCTTGGATCTTCCATTCTTCACTGAATCTGATTCACTATGTTCTTCAAAGATCTGAGTTCAGTTTCCTTATCTCTGAAACACTCGATAGAATTTACCTAAATTAGTTTAAAGGTTTCTTTGCTTTGCATGATTTGACTAGCAGAACTGGCGTGCTTGAGAATAAGACTAGCGAATGTTCAAGAAGCTTGGGAAATGAGTTACGATTCTGAAATTTGTGTGTGAGATAGCGGAGTGATGAAGAGCTTTGCCTTTGGAGCAAGATGCCAGTCCTTTTTGGCTTAGCACCCTCTGAAAGAAGATGCACATAAAACCAAAGCCAAGCACCCCAAACCACAAATTGAATAAAGTCTTACCTCTGCTGAATAAATGTAAGTAAAATAAGTATTTATGTCTATGCTGTAATTCAGGAGGAGGTGCTTGTGTCACATAGTAGTGCCAGTCTAAGAGTACGCCTTGGCTTACTTGAAATGCTTATATTAAATTGCTTTACTAGACAACTGTCATCTTAACCCTTTTGAAGTAATCGGCAATTACCAGGCAGATACTGCTTCTGATTTTGTAATTTAACCGCTCTGTGTCCAAGTACATCATGTGTCTTCTGCTGCATAGCTGGTTTTAAAGTTACATACCGAATGAAGTGCAGAGGTGTCTAGGCCGCTTAAGAACCCGTAAGGAAAAATAACCATGTATTTCTAATATGATGATTACTTACACGGTAAGAGATATCTTTGTCTTTTACCAAAAGCTTGGCAAGTATGTATGGGAGCGAGTTAGCAGAGGTTTGCTAGATGTTTGTGATTTCATGGTGAACTGGAAGAACATTCCACACGAACCTGTACATCTGTGAATCAGACTTGTGAACACTGATTTATGAGAAGAAACAAATGTAGAATTTATGATACATGCCAATATAAGGAATTCACATTTACTTGTTCTTCTGAAGCAAAACTGCTAAAACTTTTTCAAGTGTAATGACAAAATCTTGTGATTGACTCTGAATGTATTCATGAAATGCAAAATGATATGTTTCAAAATGAAGAGAAAACTCTTTTAACTGTTCATGAAACACAAATACAGTAACTGAATATCCACTCTATTGAGTAATTTGTGCTCCTTTTGGATTTTTCTGCTGTGGATTAAGAAATTAACAGCTTTTTGAAAGCCTGATTTACTAGGAACCAGAAGTTTATGTAATCACTCTTGCATTCTGCTAGTCAGCAGTTGCTGATGTAAGTAACTTTTTGAAGCTGAAGAGAACTCAAATTTGAGATATTTCAGAATTGTAAAGTTCCTGCAGGTTTTGGGAAGAGCATTCATTTGGTACTGGGGATGCTTCAGCTGTTTACATAGTAACTGCTGTACTGTTGCAAATTAATGCCTGGCATATTAAGGAAAAAAAAAAAAACCTGCTGCTGAATTATCTTATATGATATCTTATATTATATGTCTTGACTACGAACTGATTCAGTCTCTGCTGCTACTTCTGCCTCTTCATTTGAGCTGTCCAGGCTACAGCCAAGGGCTTCCAAGCAAGGCTAGGTGGATAGCTGCGAGCAGAAATAACTGCAGTTACGACTGAGTGAGCTAATACTGCTAGTAGTCTTGAACTTTGCAATATTCTACCCCTGTAAATGTTATGTTAGAAAAATAGAACATTAAGGAGAAAGAAGAACTTACACTGAGTGCCTGGGTTAGTGTGTTATATTTACACTAGAAAGCAATGTGGTTTGAATAACGGAGACTTGCCATAACTTCTCTAACTTGTTTCTCAGTTTTGTCCAGCTAAATTTTTCCTTAGTTATATCTGATTAGAGATCTGTTCTTACATTGAGAAGGACAAGACCTAGTCCTTCTCATGGTCCTACCTAACCTTGGTGTTAGGCATTACTCAATTTTAAAGGAAATCTGTTGTTGAATTGATAGGCACAGCTTTGTTGGTTGCTATGTACCCTTAAGAGCTTAGAGTATTCAATAAACTGTATATAAAGATTCTTCAGTGCTGATGTTGAAAATGAAGTAAACTTTAATGGCTCTGTGTATGCATACATATGTATACTATTTTTAAGAGCTTCTGGATTTCAGGTCTGGATTAAACAAACTTTAACATACTGTTCTGTGTATGGACGCACATACAGTGCACTATGATAAAGTTGTAAAGGTTTGATTTTATGCATCTTGCAACCGTGCTGCCTAGAAAGGTGATATCCTCAGGGTAATTTAGTATGCAGTACTGAGGTGCCCTGTAAAACGTATTCACTAACTGTTCTTGAGATGCTATTGTAGTGTCCACAACAGAATTAAAACCACATATTTTTATAAAGGTGGGTAGTAACTGTTTTCTTTCCTCATTTCCATTTTAGCAGTGACCTGGATTAGTGTTAAGGGTGCTGGGGAAATACTTTTGAAGTGGGGAAAGAACCAATAAGAAATTAAAGATAATCTTCAAAGGATGTCAGGTGTATTCCCTTTTAAATTTCTTTTTTTTAATGAAAGATCACCTAAATATTTTGGGGGCTTTTTGAAAGATGAAGTCTTGAGGGATGGAGGGGGTTGGGGGGTAAAAGAAAAAAGAAAAAAAAAAAAGGTGTGAAAAGAAGCAAAAGCCTCTTCAGCTATCTCAAATGCCCATCTTGCAAATAATTTGAGAGGAAAAGCTTATCTTGTACGTTTTCAATATAAGCCCTCCTCTGATTTTTGCAGCCCACTTTCGAGTCATTTTCAAAACGACCATTTACTTGATATTTGTCATGTTTTAAGAATTACAGTGAAAATGTAACTCCCTGCCCTAAATGGTGTTTTGCAGGACAAATGGATGTCCCCAAAATGAAAATAGATCATTTTCTATGAAGACAAGTCTTTTTTTTTTTTTTTAAATAGGGGTGTTAGAATTGAGCTAATTTGTATAGATTTCCCTTGTAGTTTCAGCGAGATATAATACTTTAATATATATGTATATTAAAATATTAAAATAAGTTAATTTAAATGTTACTGAAATAGACTAAATATATTTAATTATAATAATATTTTAATTTGAAATGCTGGACAAAATTATTGTTCAGCAGTTCTCATTGTGTCTGGAGGTGGCTACATTTCAGTGGTGGGTGAAACAACTGTGCTTAAGCTGCTCTCATTTCCAAGATTGCCATGTAAATATACTGCTTTACTTAGATTTCCAGTTGTTGCACTTATCTGAAAAGAGGAAGTCTGCCAAATCTGGATAGGTTTGGTTGTGCTTGCTTAAGTTCTTCTAAAGGTTTTCCCTGTCAAACTGACATTTTTAATATCATCTTTAAAAATCACAAAATAGAGGAAAAAAATCTCTTACTGTCTCTTTCTTTTTAGAGAGGATCTGACGAACTTCTTTCAGGCAGTGTACTCAATAGCCCGAACTCTAACATGAGCAGCATGGTAGTTACTGGTAAGTGATGCCCTTTCAAAGGAGAAATCTATCATTTATACTTGGACTCATTTCCTGTTTACAAGGGGAGAACACTGAAACAAGAATCCGCTGTGCTATAGAGGGATAAACTGTTGACATACATTTTTGTATGACATTTGACATACATTAGACTGTAGTGACCTTGTATATACTCACAAACCTTGGGTATCTGATAAGAATAATCCTATAAAACAAGAGGCAACTTTCAGATGTCTGTACACTAAATTGTTGGTGGGTGATGGGAAGAAAAATTACACTTGTATTGTACAGCTGCCTTCAAAGTAAGGAATCACAACTACCAGGCAAAGGTAAACGGCTTAACGACTCCTGTATGACATCAGCTTTTTCAGACATCTGCAAGTCTGGATGTTACAGGGAAGGACACCGTGCCAGTTTCGTAATATAGTATGGATTCAGGAGAACAGAGTTTTGCTCTGTTCTGGTTTAGACTGCTAAAGCAGGAAACTTCCCTCTGCTACTTCAGTCTCAGATCGCAGCAGTAGAATCTCAGAATGTCAGTGCAAAGTGAGTGTGGTTGTTCTTTAGTCAAATCTCTGGTGATGCTGGATAGAAAGGCTTTTCGTGAATTGGCACAAACTAAAAGGCCTTCTATTGCAGTTAATGCTTCTGTATGTTGATCGTGCATTGAGTTCCCGTGGAGGGCTCACTTCAGAGGTCTTGCTTTTTCTTTTTCCTTTTTTTCCCCATGTATTTTTTTCCTTTCCTCAGAGATGTGGAGGAATTGCTTCATGGCATCAGAGTGTTGCTGGGCTTTCCAAATAGTTGCCTGGTTCGCTGCTTTAAAGAGCCTGATCAATTTTTCCATATTTATGTGCTGAGCAGTATAGTCACTGACATTAGTGGCAGACTCTTTCCTTTTAATCTAGTAGTAAAAGATTGGGATTCAGGGTGCAATTTCATGTTATGTTTAGGGCGCTGTGGTGGCAGCTGTTGCCAAAATGGGTAGTTCTGTGCTTTCTTATCTTACATCCTTAGCACAAGCAGAGACACCCCCCCCCAACTCCACATGCTTCTGCTCCACTCTATGTTGGAGTGCTCATACACTTGCAGAATGAGCTAATCCAGCATGAAACCGTACTGCCAAAAAGTGTAGTTTTCCCTTGGAGCAACTTACTGATCAGTCATGTGGCTGCACAATTGCTAGATTAAGTGCAATGCGGGGTGGAGGAGTGTGGCAGCAGAAGAGAGGAGAACCACTTCCATTGGCGGTTCTATAACCAAAGGTGAAGAGGTGATACTTCTTTGGAATAGATCAAAAATGCAGTGCAGTGCATTCATAGCCATTTTAGAACCCCAGAACATTTGTTTATCTCCCCTGCTTTTCTTACTTCCTTCTGGTTCTGAAAGAGGTCCCTCTTCTTGTTTTCGTTTTCTTGATGTCCTGGATATTAGTGCTTCAGCAGTTTGCTTTACTTAAATGAGAAACTAGAATGAAAAGGAGTTTGGGTTGTGTGTGTGTGAGGGTTTGGATTTGGGCAGTGGGAGGGGGAGGGAGAGCACTGTTACTAGGACAAAGTCTTGAATGTTACCAAATTTTCCGTATATTTTCAGAGAAACTTTTAGTTCAGGAAAACTGAGTGCAAGTTAATTTATCAAAGGAAAAAAAATTAAAAACTAAAGAGAAAAAAAATTGAAATAAGTATTATTATAATTTTGAGTTTTCAGAAGAAAAAATACAGAAGCTTGTCTAAGGAGCCTCAAACTTTAAATAGAAATTCTTTTCGCCTTGAAAAGTTCTTAAAATGGAAAAGAGTGCTTTGATTCCATTACGTGGACTTGGGAGTTTGATGTATTTAACAAATACAGATTCTCCTGCCCACCTTTTGTTTCCCCCCTTTTTAAGCTGATCTAGGGTTTGGTGTTTGTGGTTTTTGTTTTTTTTTTTTTTTTTTTCTTCTTTATTGTTACCAAAGAATAAGCATTTGTGAGAGTTTTCAAATGAATTGATTCTTGACATTTTATACAAGTAAGACCTCTTGATGTGTCTCTAGGCATCCAGAACCATAAATGACTTCTCAGAAACGATCTCACTAACAGGCAACAGTGGTCCGAGTAGTGGCCTGGTTCCTGTAGTATCAATTGCCTGTTAAAAAAGTTTTCATATTAATTGAGTAATATATAAAGGAGGTTAGTGGAAAAATAATCCCAAACAAACAAAAAAAACCCAATCTGAATGCAGTACAATAATTCAAGCCATTCTCTGCAGAGGTCAGTGGAAAGGAGGCTAGTTTGGTTTGGGGTTTTTTGTTTGTTTTTAAGCAGTTTCTTGGGACTGCGTTCAAATTTCTCTTCTGCCTGCCTGCCTTTGTTAAATAGCATAAAAAACACTGTAGAATAGGCTAAATCCACAGTCCAGTGTTATTTCTGAATATATCCTCCTGTAGCTGTCGTCTTTATTGTGAGCCTGGAAGTACTCTTTCTAGACTTGCATGGTTTACAAGTTCAGATTGTAGACTCAGAAGTAATTAGATCTGAAACGGAAACCCATATGTTAATTTTTCTCTACCCATCTCCTGAAGCCAAATGAGTTCAAGTATTCTTTGTGTCCGAATTAATGTCCTCCTCTTGCTTCAGTTCTGTTGTTACTTTTCACAGAATCATAGAATCATTTAGGTTGGAAAAGACCTTTAAGATCATTGAGTCCAACTGTTAACCTAGCACTGCCCAGTCCACCACTAAATGGTGTCCCTAAGCGCCTCATCTACACGTCTTTTAAATACCTCCAGGGATGGTGACGCAACCACTTCCCTGGGCAGCCTGTTCTGATGCTTGACAACCCTTTCGGTGAAGAAATGTTTCCTGATATCCAATCTGAACCTCCCCTGGCGCAACTTGAGGCTGTTTCCGCTCGTCCTATTGCTTGTTACTTGAAAGAAGAGACTGACCCCCACCTTGCTACAACCTCCTGTCAGGTAGTTGTAGAGAGCGATGAGGTCTCCCCTGAGCCTCCTTTTCTCCAGGCTAAACAACCCCAGTTCCCTCAGCCGCTCCT
>NW_008824053.1:3039279-3043132 GCF_000699105.1 Pygoscelis adeliae | reverse complement strand
GTCCAGATCATTGATAAAGATATTGAACAGAACTGGCCCCAGTACTGAGCCCTGGGGAACACCACTTGTGACCGGCTGCCAACTGGATTTAAATCTCTTCACCACAAACCTTTGGGCCTGGCCATCCAGCCAGTTTTTTACCCAGAGAAGAGGACACCTGTCCAAGCCATGGGCAGCCAGTTTCTCCAGGAGAATGCTGTGGGAAACTATGTCAAAGGCTTTACTAAAGTCTATGTAGGCCACATCCACAGCCTTTCCCTCATCCACTAAGCGGGTCACCTTGTCATAGAAGGAGATCAGGTTGGTCAAGCAGGACCTGCCTTTCATAAACCCATGCTGACTGGGCCTGATCTCCTCGTTGTCCTGTACGTGCCGCATGGTGGCACTCAGGATGATCTGTTCCATAACCTTTCCCGGCACCGAGGTCAGACTGACAGGCCTGTAGTTCCCCGGAGCCTCCTTCTGGCCCTTCTCTTTAGAAGTATTTAAAACTTTTGTGAACAAAGTTTTTTTTGCTGTAGCCAAGGCATATTAGCGATGAATCTTCCTCAGATTTTCTAGGACTTAAGAGAGTCTGTAATCATTGATTAAGTCCTTTGTAAAGGAGATGTTGTAGAAATTGGCCTACTCTCTGACTCTTAAAACTAACACTTGTTCTTGCACTTTTCATTCTTAGAGTTTGGAAGTGTCGTGATTTTATGAGACCTGGTCATTGTTTTCTGGAGTACGTAGAAACATATTCTGGTTTTGACTTTGATATTTTCAACAGCTGATCCCATGATATTTTTCCAAATAGATACCTAGATGAACAGAAGAGACAGTTTGTCTTTGTAATCCTCTGGCCTTATTGGTAAAAGTACACACAGTCAAAAAACCAGTTGTCACTAGCAGTGCCCTGCAGGCCTAAACTTAGAGCAAAAACTTGTGAATCACAGCCTCCTTTCTTTCTAGATCTCTGCTATAGAAATATTAGCCTAAAACACATTGCCCAAGTTGTCCAAAAAATGACCTTTTCATGGAAGTGTGTGTTTTTGGTAGAACTGGGGGCTGTGTCTTCAGGGGCGAGACTGGAGATGAGGTTTTTAAAACTGATCATCCTCCCCTTTTATTGTGGTAACAGTTCCATTAGTTTTTTTTTGGTATTCAGCTGCCATTCAGTTAGAATACTGTAGTACTTTAATGCTTTTATGAATACTGTTGCTCTCATTCTCTTTCTTAGAGAAAGGCGTGAAAAATGCATGCTTTCTCTGCCCTATAGGCAGTCTTACATATGAATCCCTCCTTATTTTTTTGTGAAAGAAACTTGCAAAATTTTTGGACAAACATTTGGTTTGCATTCTTATTCATTATTTGAACCACTGGTAATTTGATAAACAATATAGAATTAAGGAAAATGCTAGCATGTTGGACTGTTGTCCAGAGGTCATTGCTCAAAATGCAAGGCCTGATCCTTGAGCATTTTCTAAAGAGCTTTGTCACCAGTATCCATCTTCAAGACTGTATAGATGAAAGGAAATCAACGGTATATTAACATTCACAACAAGTCAAGTTACTGTCTTAAGTACTTTGTGGGTCTTTTGTAAAAGAACAGTCTTAAAAGAAAGTTAGACTTGGATAATTGAGGATGACTTCTGTGTGAGTTCTTTTGCCACTTAATTCTGAACCCTTGTATCTCTTATTTTGGACATAGCTTGATTACTGTCCTTATTGTTGTGGAATTTCATTTCAGTTAGGCATTTATATGTAAATATAGAAGAATTCCCCCTCCCGCCCCCCCCCAATTAGTTTATGAGCAGTATGGCAGAACATCATTCTGTAAACATTGAGGGAGGAATCCCATCTACTAGATCAGAATTTGTTGCAAGGGAGGACAGCTTGTAAGGTTCCAGGTCAGCAAATATCTAAGCTTTTCTAAGAAGTTCTCTTTTTGATGTTAGATGTTTAAGCTTCTGAGCTTTTTAGCACCAGCTGACATTGATATGTTGAAGTTGTATTGTCAACCACAGGCCTTCTACTACTGCTTGAACTACTGCTACTGTTTTCCTTCAGCTTTTCTGAAAATATTGTCAAAGTCTACTCTTACTTTCTATCATAATCTTACTTGGTTCCGATCTCTTTGGAGAGCATAACCCTCTCAAAGATCTGTGAATTCATTTTTTTCATGTTGATGCACAGCAGACAATGACTAGAAAGGCAGTTTAGGTAAACTAAAATATGGTTTCGTAACAGGATTCTGAGAAACCAGAGCTGAAGCCAGGATATTTAAAAAATATTTTTTGACTCTGGATGTTTTTAAAGACATTAGTTATGCACATTGTAAATGATTGTATATAAATAACTTTTTTCACCTTTCAGTGCTGTATGTTCAGTAAATACCTAACTGCAGTTGCTTATTCTGCAGCTTTTAAATTAAGAAAAAAGTCCCTTCTCTTTAAGAACTAGAAAAGGCATTGTGTCTGTGGTGGGTTACTTTTATGCCGGACTTCTTGTGAAGCTTTTTTCTTTTCAGGTGGAGGACGGCTTAATGGAAGTTTTAGGAACAGTTAGATGTATGAAGATGCTCATGCCATGAACTGTATTTCTGAAATCCACACAAAAAAAAAAAAAATTTTAAGGGATGTAGATCCCTTAAGTTTTATGAAAATTGGCTTGTCAAAGACGAGAACAAGAAGAATTGGCAGGTTTTTTTTACTATAGCTACCACCAATTTCATTGTTCACATTTGCGTGTTTAAGTTCAATCACTAAAAACATTTCAAAAATCATTTTGCAACTGAGCTCGCCAAGCTCCTGGAGCTTTAAACGATACTATTAATCTTGATCTTGTTCTTACTTTGTTAGCAGAGAATGTTAACAGTGACTTTGGTAGGTAATTCATTGTAGTAACAGGATCCTTCGCGCTGAGGTATACAAGCTAATGGTATTTCAAGTGCTGTGTTTAACTTGGGGAATAAACATAGATGTGCTGTTTTTGATGGCACATTAAGTAAAATTGGTTATTAGTTAACATTAATGATGCCTAAACATAGGTAATTTACTTCTGAAGTTTGCAAATAGATTACAATTAATAGTAATTGGAAAATTTTGAAGTAGTACAGCACGTGTGATTGGAAAGTATAATAGTTTAATAATAGGCTATAATTTACATTTTTCTACAGGTATACATGGGCGTGTGCATATGGATGAACTAAAGTTTAATGCTCTGAATGCCTGAACAATATATCTTTTTGTAAATTAAGAAACTTCAAAAAAACAAAACAAACCCTCAAAAAACCCTATGATGGGGGAAATAAAATGTGGCTGCTATTATTAATTTAGTTCATTTCTGTCTGCATCACTATGCCATGGTAATTCAGTTTTGTTCCATTTTAATTGCATTTCACTCTAGCCGTAATATTTTTAAATATTTTAAGGGCCAAAGGGAAGTGCATTAGTTTTAGACTGTGCAACGTTGAACAGCCGCAATGCCATGTTGTAAGTGTGTTACCATAGTTGCTTAGAAAACTTATGCAGTGCTCAGCAGGTTTGAAACAAGAGGTGCAGCCTATGTGCAGATGTGCCAGTTAAAAGCTGTGTAGTTAATTTTTTGATTGCTTGACCATGTTTACTTAAGCTCAAATTCCTGATAGGCTTTGTTCTATAAGATAGTGTAATTATTGATTGGTCGAGATTTTCCTTTGCACATGGCCCGTGTCTGTGGTAAAAATCCACCTATTACTACTGGTTAATGCTTTAGTTCAAGTGGTAAGACTTCCACAATGTAGTAGTGGCCTAGCAAGGCAAGGATCATGGAGTATAAAGTACTTCGAAGTACAAAGTCTTGCAGAACAAGCTCCCCCCCCAAGCCCCAAAAC
>NW_008824053.1:3038083-3039235 GCF_000699105.1 Pygoscelis adeliae | reverse complement strand
AACCAAACAAGCATAATTAACACTGGACATGTAACCTTTATTTTTAAGGTTAATAAATGCAGACTTCAGAGAACTTCACATTCTTCATGTTTTTATCTTCTTTTTGAGGGTGGTGTCTCCTTTTTTGCTCTTTCTCTCAAAGATTTTAAATTCCAGATTTTATCTTTAGCTTGAACTTTTGAAGATGTCCGTACTAAAACAAAGATCCTTTTTTCTTGTTTTGGGAACCTGTTGGCACTTGAGGAAAAGCTTGTCACTGGATGAGATCAAAGGTCTCCTCGTCCTACATTCTATCTGTGACATCAGGCTGGGTGTATATAGTTAGGGAAGGAACCTCAGAGACGAAACCATAATGGTCTCTGTTACACGCTCCCAATTTGTGGTTGTCTGTGGTTTCCTTAGCTGGTTGTTTTATGCAGATAATTGTGTTCAGTAATATTTAATCTTTCTGTCTGGTCATAATCCACAATTGTAAACTAGGTATCTTCGTAATTCCGTTGGCTTTCTCTTGGTCAGATATTTCCTGTGTGGATATGTTCTACTTGTTGATAACCTTAAATTTCATATATTTAGCTAATGTGAAACAAGAAGTACTTTCTACATTAGCAACAACAATGAATAATACTGTTAGTAAGCTGCTTGTCTTTAATGTATAAACTGATGGTATTGGAGGATGATGTGAGTGTTTCAGGAAAGCCGAAGTATTGACTTTTTTCTGTAGTTGGTTGTTGGTGTGTACTGACAGTTGTGAACCAGAGATTGACTCCTGTAAAAAGGATGCTTATTTATCAATTATTGCACTACTGCAGATACGCAGGGATTTATAATCAGCATCTTGTGACGAATTTTTTTCCCCTTCTTTCCAGGAAATAATAGGTGAAAGCAACTTTTTATTGTATGCAAAATCTTTGCCCATAGGCACATAGTTACATTTCTATATTAGGAGATCATCTGAATATGAAAGAAGGTTATTGTAAAGGAAAATTACACATCTAAAATAAAGGCTTCATATATTTTCAAGGTAAATTATGTATTTTTAGCCTCAGAACACTTTAAGTCGTATTTGTGTATTTCTTGAAAAATAAACAAAAAATTGTGTGCAGAGAAAAAATCCTCTCGGATGAAATCTTATTAAAACATGTTTTCAAAAAT
>NW_008824053.1:3031104-3038071 GCF_000699105.1 Pygoscelis adeliae | reverse complement strand
GTAAGTTATTCACTGTTTGCTAGCAGTTATGCAGAACTTTAAGATCAGTTTTGCTGCAAAAACTACTTGGGAGCATTGAATCTTCATCGCTTGAACGATTGAATGCCACGGGCTTAAGGTATGCCTTGTGTACGTTGCACTTCATTCTGTTGCTTATATATATAGGTTTCTATTTCTGTGTTTAACAAAATAGGAGTTTCTAACTAAAAATGCCAGGGACCCAAGTTGTTTAGATAATGGCCATTTATAGGCCTTGTCAACTTTTAAGCATTCCATTTCAACAACTTGATTTATGCTAAATTGAAGGAACTCTGTGCAACAGGGATGTGGCTTATGTATCAGTTATGTTCAGACTGTAGTATCCTACTTAGGTGGGAGAATAATGCTTTGAATGCCGTTTGTAGAGGTGAGATTTTGTTTAGAAATGGACAACTGATGTCATATGGAAACTGGATTTCTTTTTTTTTTTTCCTCCTTGGTGGAGAGCCAAAGAGGGCTTACATCAGTGCAATGGCTGTTACAGAACAGGGTTTTTCTTCGGTAGTCTGAATTGAATATAATGAATATTCAGGATTAGATTTCTGATTTTTTTTAAATTTTTTTTTTTAACTATAGATTTAAGGCTGTAACTTGATTAGTAAATGAACTAATACTAACACTGTGTTTTAGTCATGCTATTCTCACGGTGATGGTTTTTGGTTTTTTGGTGTTTTTTTTTTCCCCCCAGTGTAGCTATTGTAGCATATTAACGCTCTTCAGTGCATCTTTATATTTGTTAAAGTGTGAGCGGCAAGAGGTTTGAATTGGATCAGGCTTTTCAAGTCTGGTGAAAGCCAAACTACATGATGAAATAGCTACTTGCCAGTAAGCTTCCAGTTTAATAGCAGTTCCTCAGCAGTAGTCAGTAGTTGGCTTGTGAGATTTCCTCCTCCAACATCATCTTGCCCCCCCAGTTTTCTGCAGTTTTGTCTTTCTCCTGCTGCATAGGGAAGGATCTTTTGGGTTGCATGTTTATCTCCATAGACTCCATTTCTATCCCAAGACAATGTTATTCTTTTAGTACCTTGCTCTTCCTGACTCACGGACACCGATTATGCTGATACAATTTGTTAGAGAATGAAGTTGTTGTTTTTAACAGTAGCTGAATTCACCTTTGAGTGGCTCTGAACAAGTTGTGTTCCCATGTTTCAAACGTTGTGGTTTTCTATTCCCAAGTGCAGTTTAATGATGTGTCTCCAGCTGAGAAGTACCATTTAAAATGGCAAACGAGAGACTAAAGTTAGGGAGAAAGGCTTCATACAGTGCCAAAACCCCTTAAAAATTGTTCTAAAAGCTAAATTTCATTTGTTCCACAAATGTTTTGAAAAAATTCACTTGTGTATGTGCATGCATATTTAGTATATGACACATACACTTTATTACTGCCATTATTGAAATAGTAAATTGGTGTTAGGCTATGCTGGCTGGATAATCAAAAGTAGAAACAGTACATGTTCTCTTGGCTTTCCCGAAAAGCAGTAATAACCGATGGTGTGTTAATTTCTTCCATCTTCTTAAAATCCAGGGTTAAATGTTTTGGGGTAAATTTTACTTTAAGAAGGTGGGCTTCATTTTTTTTATGACTGTTACCGGTTTAGCTTTCATTGTGCAAGGTCTGCTTCTGCCAGTAAGTAGTAAACAGCTTTTGTCATGGTTGCTTGCCCTACTGCTGAAAACTTTCTTTGGGCATTTACATAGCATTGAGAATGCTTGTTGCCAGTCCCCGTTCCGACCCTCGCCTGGAAAAACACGGAACCCCCCCCCATTTTTCTGATTGCCATACAGTCTTTAGTGCATAATTCTGTATCTTTTTGTGTTATATGTCTACTTTTTCACTTAAACGTTTTAGCACAGGCACTTGTCTATGTAGCTCTTTTTGACAGTAAGTAAAGTTTAAAGAATATTTTAGTAGATGTTTAGTTTAAGATAGTTTAAAATCGTGTGAGACACTTGTATACACGAGTTAAGTTAAAACTGTTGACTGCTCTTCAGGAAAAGAGAGGGAGAGATAGTACACTAAAATATTTCTTTAAATCTGTTCTTTAAACCTACTGCAGCAAATGTTGAAAAACTGTATAAAATGCAGATGTTAGATAGCAATGCTAATAGGTGGAAAAACAATTTATTCAGGTAATACAATAATTATTAAAGGAACATTTCTTTGCAAATACATATATACGAATGATTATATATTGGCCAGTGATATTTTTTACTGGTAACATTGGGATTACTTAAAGCCTAATCCAAATACAAGCTTTAGTTTTAAAAAAAAAATAAAATTCTTGGCTATTTTTCTGTGGAAAAGTTAATATGTCAAAATTATATGTTGAAAACCACACAAAAGACAAAACAGCTCTGTAAGTACTGATCTGAGCGTTCATGGTATATGCTTTTCTGGTGATGTAATAAAAACAGGTTTTTTACTAGTTTCAGAAAATCTTTTAGTTTAAAAACTTTATTTTCACTTTCTCATTTCTCATTGTTAATGTTTCATATTTAATTTTTGAAACTTGTAAGGAATTCAAATTACTTAGCCTAAGTACGAAAGGCATTGAAAATCTAGTTTCAGTATCACTGTAATTCTCTTATTCTTTGCAAGTTTGTTTGTAATGTGTTGTTTGTAATACATTGTTAAGCCTGTCACACTTTACACTGTTTTCTTCTAGTTTTTTGTAGAAATTTAAATTGAGAACTAGGGAAGACTTGTGTAATGAGCTTCAGGTGAAAAATAAAAGCACTTTTTCCATAAACTTTGGCTGTCCGTCGCTTTGAGGATAAAGCGCTACATTGTGTAATTTTGAACAGGTGAAATCTGGCTACCTGGAAGCCCAGTCTCGCCACATTTTCCAAAATGGTACAGGTTAGAGCCTTGTGTAGACTAAGGATGGACTTCAGATCCTAGTTCAGTGTGTATTTTTGAAATTTTACTCTGCTGTGTTCCATCAAAATTTGTCCTTCTGTGCAGCAGACTAAACTAAATACATTGTCTTGCTTGAATTACGATTCAACCCCTTCTAGCATTGCCAGTTGGAGATACTGCTAGCTGAATTTTGACCAGTTCCGATGTGGTTAAGTTTTTGTTGTTTTGTCTGCTATAGTAAGTTGGAAAAGACTGGAAAGTGTTCTGTAGTGCAAGAACTTCATAAAAAGCTCAGTCCTGTTTTTTTTTGGGGGGGTGGGGAGGGGGGAGTTAAGGGATGACCTGCTTCTAAGGCATACTATTTTTAACTACGAGAATATCTTGAATTTTAGATTTAGCTAAATCTAAAGACAGATAGCTGAAGTGGAAGGTAGAAACATTCAAATTAGAATGAAGAGGTTTAGCTGTTAGAAAAAGATATACGGGAGTGATGGAAACGGTTCCTGATGTATAGGTTTATCCTTTTTCCATCAACTCTTTTAATGGAAGTATGGAGAATGACCTTATTCTTGAAAAAGTAAAAAGGATGTTCATAGGTTTGGTCAGAGACCCCGAGTTTGCCAATTTTCCTAGTAGCATTGAAAAGGTAGTTAAATGTCATACCTGGTTTGGCTTTTCAAATTCAGATCTGGAGTGTGGATGTTCTTGACTTGTAAAAATAAGAGTCTGTTTCATTCTGTTTTTAATCTTGAGTAAGTTGGCTTGGTTTAGGCAAACTGAGTTAAGAACTTGAATTCTTGATCATGATTTAGGCATACCCTTAGCAAAACTTTCTGTGCTCAAGTCAGTCATAAATGAATGCAATATTTTTATGCAGGGAATCAGATTAAGTGTAAATGACTTTACTGGCACAAATTCAGAATTATATTCTGTAGTTACAGCTGAGTGATAATTGAGGACTTCTTTATTCTCTTCCCTCTGGAAATTGCAGCCATCAACTTTCTTACAAAGATGAGGCTTTTGGAGAATTTAACATACAGAAATGCTTCCTATTGAATCCCCCCCATTTATTGTTTCTACTTTTTTAGTGAGTAAATAAAAGTAGTCTTATTCATATTTTTTTTTTTTAAATCCTCCTTGGTATAAGCCCTCAACCCATGAATTTGAACCCTAATAATTACAAATATTTTTCTACTAGTCACAATTTGTGTGTCTTTTGGAAATACAGGTAGCTATTGAACTGCTCTTCTAACATGAAATTAGAGGCTGAATAGCTCACACACTGACTTGCATGTTTTATATCCAGAAGTAGAAAAAAGGAAGTCTTAACACTTGCTTCTCCCATATCTAAATGCATTCAGATTTCCAGCATTAATTCATTAATATCCATATATCTTATGACAGCGTTGTTCTTTAGCCCTTGACTCTTTCTGATGTGTACTCCGCTGACATATTTGTAGGCAGTGGTTGTATTACCTTTTAACCAAAGTAAATAATTTTTTTCTGGCCTTCCTTCCAAAGCAAGACTTCTTCCATCCAGCTGGCTAGCTCTTTATCGCACATGTTCAAGAAAGAGGAACTCAAGCTGGAATTTTGCTGGAATTCTGTACAAAAATTCCGGACAATATTCCGAACAGTGTCTTTCTGCTGCTTTGTACAATGATGTTACCCTGCTTCTGCGAGGAAAATCTTGTCTGGCTCTTCCCCCTTCCACCCGCCCATCCATGTTGGCTGCATCATGTTTATTAGTTGGTTTTTCCTTTTCTGTGGGTGAGCTCGTAGTTCATAATGGACATTTTTGTACTTGGCCCTTAAATTCTGAGGTTGTGGATTTCATCAGACTTTTGTGATGTCAGTCCTCTGGGTCATCCCCTTTCTCCAGTGTGATCCTTCTCAGCATTAATAAAGCTTCCTGTCTTGTTTTGATACTCTTCTACTTTTTCTGTCTGGTTCCTTAGTGCAAACAGGCCTTAAAGCTTTCCTTTAAGACTTCTTCTAGTAAAAATGCACCACCATCTTTCTCCTTTCAAAAAAATTCTGGGTAACCTCTAATTGTTTTTTTATGTACTTTAAGAGTTCTTATGTGAGCCCTTCTGAGTCTTAGTTAATACTCTTACATGGTATTATATGAGATACTTCACCGAAAGTGAGATGAACAGGGTTTGCTGTGGTTTTTGTCTTGTTTAGAAAATGAGTTATCACAGAGGGCTATTGAGTTAGTCTTGAACAGTCCACCTTTCACGAAACTATGTAACATTTGTCTCTTCAGAATTTGTTCTGAACCCTTGGATTTTATTTAGATCGAACTAAGAGATGGCTTACATAAAAATTATCTCATATTTATGATTAAAAGCATTTTTTAATAGAGCACGAATAATATCAGTAAACTTTTCAAATAGAGTCTGAATATGTCTTTCAGCCAATGGTAATGACAACAAGAAATTCAAAGGTGACGATAAAATGGATGGGGCTCCTTCTCGTGTTCTTCATATCAGGAAATTGCCTGGGGAAGTGACAGAAACAGAAGTTATTGCTTTAGGATTACCTTTTGGTAAGGTAACCAACATCCTGATGCTGAAAGGGAAAAATCAGGTAATTTGTTGCTTTCCATTTTTTTAGTGTGCTTACTGTCTAATTTCAAAATACGCTGTTAAAATACTATTGAAATAAGTCATATAACAGTAAGTATTAGGGAAAAAAAAGAGCCTTTGTTCCTTTCATTTTGTTTATGAACTTATACTGTTTTAGTAAATTTTTGGGGGGGAACAGGGGATGGTTGGCAGCTACATAAAGTGAAAAGTTAGCTGTAAGTTAAATAGTCCTGCATCTTCACAGATGAATTTTTGGAGATGAAGTAGGTTGGCAAATAAAGTTGGTATGTAGAGAATGACATCTTCTGAAGACTGATATTTGTTAAAATGTGTTATCAAACCCTTTAAGTGTTTTTATATGAAGGTTATCTGCTTTGTAAATACTGAACAGTAACTGTTTAATTACAGGCATTTTTGGAACTTGCTACAGAAGAAGCAGCTATCACTATGGTTAATTACTACTCTGCTGTGACGCCTCATCTTCGTAACCAACCTATCTATATCCAGTATTCCAATCATAAAGAACTGAAGACTGATAACACACTGAACCAGGTATATTTACTGTTACGTAGTGTTACAAATGCAGACAGTAGAAAATGAGGCCTGGCATGTATTCTTGGCTCATGTGGCATATGTTGAAACCGTTTGGTTTTGTCCACGTTCTAACACTGCTGTAGTCTTACCTATGATCATTCCATTTTGTGACATTGAAGGGGATTTCCTTTCTGTGTGTTCTATCCATTACGATAAATTTTCTTAATGTAAAAAGAATAAGATTCTGAAGTGTCTTTTAACTTTAATTTTTTTTCATAAAATAAGTTTTCATCTTGGAGACTGTAGGATGAAAGAGTTAACTTTCTGACACCTGAGATTCTAATGCCAATTTGAATTTGATAGTGACTAATGCCAATGCCTACGTTTCAGCGCTTTGAATGATCGCTCTGGTAACACTGGTAACCTCAGCTTATGTGATCTGCTGTTCCTGGAGAAGAATACCTTAATGATCGCTGCAGAGACAAATATACTTAATAACAAAAAAATGTTTTGCTCTTGCCTCTGCAGAGCCTATTTCGCAATAAACAGATACATGTGTCTGTGTTTAGCAGAACAGGAAAGTTAGCAAAAGTAATGTGGTGACCCATTTCATACAAATTATAGGGGGAGAAAAGAGGCATCAATTTACCATAAGTCAGATGATTATTTTAATGTTAATTTCTTATGTTTTCTTTTTGATGTTACAAAAGACAGTGTAAGTACCAAGTTACGGTTTCTGTTGTTTGTGTCCTATTTTAGGTAAGGTATGTAAATAATAAAATTATAGCTGTTACCTTTAAAAACAATTTCAGGCTAATCTGTTGAAAGACATCTTGGTTCAGATCAAGTATAGTGTTGATTTTCCTGTTGATCTTTCTAAAAGTTCCAGTTCCTTAGAATATTTTGATCGTTTGTCTGCTAAAGGTGATTTTTAAAAATTGAG
>NW_008824053.1:3025160-3031039 GCF_000699105.1 Pygoscelis adeliae | reverse complement strand
TAAGTCAGTTATAAAGAAAAATAAATACCTTCATTTACTTCTGAAGAAAGAGAATAGAGGATAAATTCTGTCTGCACATATAGTAAGTGGACATACTCCCTTAAGAAGCTTTCTCTTACATTGTCCTCTGGCTTCTGTGGTGTTTGTAAAACCGATTTTGTACTTCATGTGTCCACCTTTTCAACGTATAGGATGTGCTGACTTTGCAGCAGCTTTTTTTATGCCATCATATGCATTAATACCCAATTCTGACATATTCCCAATCTTTCAGGTCTCCATTTCTTTAATTTAGAACTAAATAATATAAATAGGTACTTGGCAGTACGTATTCTGTAACTAGTATCTCGTGAGGCATTCTATAAAACACAAGACGGTTGGATATTCTTTTTTCTGTAAGGAAGAATAAAGGTGGTGCAGAGATGGCTTGTAGTCTGCTGCTTTTTTTTCTTTTTCTTATACTCAAAACTTAGATTTTTAATCTGTATTTGAAAGCTTTCTCATCCAGCCAAATTAATTTTGAAATTGTCTTTTTCTGGATGTTCAAGCAGGAAGATATGAAGAAGTCAGGATATTAGTACATGTAACTGGAAAGATAGGATAAAAAATTGGAGAAAGGGGCAAGTATCTTAAAAGACGAGAGGAAAAAAATGTATTTAACCAAGGGGTACTTTAAACAGCCAGGACTATTAGAAATAATGAAAGTAGGAAAAGTTCCATTAAGCTATGCTATTCTGAATTTTCCAATAATAGTAGCTTCCAAGATTATTTTTAATTATGTACTCAGAATGACTTGGCTCTGAATAAACAGATTCAAAAGGGATGATTTAAATTTTCATCTCAGCTTTATAATTCTATGAAAATCCTTTTCCTGTGAGACATCAAAACACTGAGAGGAGCATCTAAACTCAGATTTAAAACAAACATCTCTTACCTTGTTTCATGCAGTATCTAGACTCAGAAGAATTGCGACTAGAATGACCTCTGTAACTGTAATTCTCCTTAATCATCAGCCTGTCATAGATACATGGTTTTAGTATTTCTGCACAGACATTGCAACATTTAGAAATAAATAAATGTTATACTTCAAATGGTGCAGCTGGTCTTTTAAAATTAATTTCAATTTTGCAAAAATAAGAAAAAAAGCTTTACATACTACTCAAATGTCTTCAAAAGTGGCTATTTATATATGATACTAAATGTAATTTTGAACTTGTTTTGGCAAAATAGTCACTGCCATAATAATGGTATAGATTTTGTCCTTATTTACTGATGTTAAGTCATGTATTCCTTCATGTATTCACATTAACATTAGTGGAATGAAATATGATGTGTAAGCATAGATGGATAGTGCTAACAAGGGTCGTATGTTAAAATTGAATTCACAAGTTTTGGTTCTTTGGGTTATGCAGTCTAAACTTTTCCAGTCACTTTAAAGAGTGAGTTTTAATTGATGTGTACTTCTTCTGAACTTACAGAAGGAGTAGGAAGTGTTTTTGCAACTCAGCCAAATACCTGGCCAGCTTGAAAGTTGTGTATTTCATACATTAGGGAAGAAAAAAAAAATGTGTTGTTATCAAAAGATGTTTTTACAGAGTTACAGTAGCTAATGTTAAACGTAGAGGTAAATTTTTTGTTTTCCCAACTAGTGTTCACCAGGTCTTTTTTTTCCCCCTCAACTTTCCTTACTCATTGATTGGTTTCCATATGAGGAATATCATGCAAGTTGTGAGACATGAAATTGTGTAGTAACTCTAATACCTTTAAAATATGCATTATGCGTCAATATGGTGGTTATTATTTTTACCTGGCATGCTCATTTGTCTCTGTTTTGTATCGTTTTGCTTCATAAGGGTACTGTAATGAAAGTATTAAATGGAAATCCTTTTTTCTGCACTTTTCCTTTCTCAGAAAAGGACATCTAATCTTTCTGATACTGTCAGTTTTGGCAGTGGAAGTAGTTACATAGATGTGTGTTCTTGTGATGTCATAATGTGGTTACCTTTTGAATTTCTAAAACCCTGCTTGTGTTTAAAAATCAAAAAATCCCCACACATGGAGAGGATTTTGTTTTTCTTTTTATGAAAGAGGGTGGATAATGTTTGTTTACCTTTCTGTGGATACTACTTTCCTACACTTGTCAGTCTTGTGTACTATTTCATCGTGTTAAAACGGAGAAGTTTGGAAGTGTTAGTTTAGCATTATCCCTTCCTATCAGAGCCTTCTACGTAATTAGAAAGGCAGTGAAATGTTAACTGTAATACAATCTCTTGAAAAATAGTATATATACTTCTGGTTTCTGTAGGCTTGGGTTTTTTTGTTGGTTGGTTGGTTTGGTTTTGGGTTTTTTCTTTAAAGGAGAAAAAAAAAGTCTGTAAAGAGTCGTGAAACCTACAAAATCCTCACTTTCTTTATCCTTACTAGTAGAACGATAAGCTTGCTACTAGGAAGATTGATATTGGTGCCTTTTGAAGCCCCTCCTTGCTGTGACACGGATTAATCGATGTTTTAATTTTTATTGTTTCTTCTCACAGAGTTGGACTGCATTGCACTTGTTGTGTTATGTCTGTAGCTCTGAGTTTTAAATAAGTGGACTATTTTATGTTTCTGAAGTTAACTATATTAATACTGCTAATTAATTTCTAGCTATCATCTTAATGTTAAAAAAAATGTCTTCTATCTTTTTTTTTTTTCTTTTTTAAGCGGGCCCAAGCTGTTCTTCAGGCAGTGACGGCTGTGCAGGCGACAAATGCTCCCATTAGCGGGACCACTGTTAGTGAGAGTGCAGTGACTCCAGCTCAGAGTCCAGTGCTCAGAATAATTATTGACAATATGTACTACCCGGTAACCCTGGATGTTCTTCATCAGGTAAGCCAAATTTCATTTTAACTTGAGCTATAATTGGGAGGAACTTCTGTGTAAAAATTTACAATGTTTTTGGCAGATATTCTCTAAATTTGGTGCTGTATTGAAGATAATCACATTCACAAAGAATAACCAGTTTCAAGCTTTACTGCAGTATGGCGATCCAGTAAATGCACAGCAAGCCAAACTAGTAAGTATAGTTCTCTTCTAAGGCTGGAGACCTTCCTGTACTCTAAATGTTTGTAAAATGTTAATATAACAGAGTACTGACCATAATAATGTGTCATACTCCTCCACCACTTCTGTGAATTTTTTCAGACTAAAAAATAACTGGGAGTTATTATATAATGTTGTTATATTGTGTAAAATCAGTGTTTAAAGATACTGTGTTTAAGGATACTATCTCTAAAGAATTGTATACATCTGTAATTATGAACAAATATTTTAATAAGACTGCACAGAGTTGAAATAATACGCAAGACTGCAACAGTGAAAATGTCAACCAGAAGTAAAAACGTAGGATGTAATGTTGATGCATAATTAATTCACTGTAAGCAGCAAATTTGGTAAGCCCATTGGATTATTGTTGGTAGATACTTTCTAAGCATCAAAATAAAGATGTCATTTGTGGATTGGATATAGGTTTGTTAGGGTACTATAATTAAAGTACTTTCAAAAGACCCCAACGAAACACCCTAGACTTCATTATAACCATAAATGCCCAGAAGAGAGAGTGCAGTCTTACTCATGGAACCAGACTATGAAGAAGCTTTGCAGCAGTGACAGGTGAGAGCAGGATCTTACTTTTATTTTATTGGAAACTCTCCTATCCTGGGTAGGAGAGGCAAGAACAGGTAACTGGTTTTATTCATTATAGCAGGAGAGAGCGTGTGGATAAATTATGACAAAGATCAACAGCGTGTGATCTAGACCAGATGTTTTGAATTAATTTAATGGGGTATGTTCACATCTGTGGCAATAGGAAAGTTGAACCAAAGGGGAAGGCTAGATTTTTTATTATTACTTTTTTTTTTTTCCAAGAGATAAATGGAATTAATTTATATTTTCAAACCTTCACATGCAGTCTGGGTTTGTGGAAGGCTGATTAAAATTGATATGCTGGTTAAGTGTTGCTTGGCAGCATAGAAAGTGCTTATTGCCCATAGATGACAGAACAGCTGAGAACTTGAGGAAAAAGTGAAAAGCTTGCACCTCAGACTAAGTTGGCAATTAATATCTCTTAGTAGAGGAAAGAAAAAATAGGCTTAGTTTTCTGTTGTAAAGAATGATGACTATATTGAAATAAAGACCTTCATTAAATGGTGGAGGATGGTCATTTTTATCTTCATTGCCAAATGAAATACTGGGTATTGATTGAAAAACTGCGAGGTGGTCAAGACAGGAAATCACAAAAAATAGAGATGTTTTCAAAAAGCAGAGTGTAAGTTTTTATGCTATTGAGAAAAGTAAAGTTAGCCAGAGACAAGAAGATTTGCAACTTGAGGTATGATGGTCTACTTTAAGATAATCTACTCCTGAGAAGCAGTCTGGAAATATTTGTAGACTTGGAGTACAATTTAAATTAGGAAAATCTTTTTCAGAGATGAATAGTATCAAGTATTAGATTGTGTCTCAGAGCAGAGGGAGGTGCAAATATGTAACTGTAATACATAAAAATTTGCTTAGATGGCATACACCTTTCAGGTTTTAAGTAGGTTTAAAATAGTAATATAGAAACTAGATCTTTAACCTACAACTGCTGCAGAAATCGACTGTAGTCATTTAGATTCATATTTGAAATATTTAATAAACAGTTGGATGCTAATGTGTTCGTTGCAGAATGTTGTAATTCAGTCTTGATTCGTGTTTGGAAAGTTATTTTTCAGTACTAGATGTTAATACTGCTTTTAAAGCGTATTTTTGAAGCAAATTATGACATCAAGTGATAAATCTTTTGACTTCGTTTTTTGAGTCTTACATATATTATCAGAAGATTTAATGGAAAGATGGCGTCTGTGAAATGGACTGTAGTGATTTGAAAATTATCAGTGTAATTCTAGGAATATATTATAAAGAAGTGACAAAATAACAAAAGGATGAGGTATGTAAAAGTATGAAAGGAACCTAAGAATCTCTTGCTGTTGTTGACTTCTGACAAACTGATACTAGCTCGTGGGATACTGTTTTGGTCATAATTTAAAAAAACCAGCATGTATTTGTTTCTTCAGTTTTGCATGTTTTGATTAGGGTAGCTGTTCGCTAGCGGTAGCTCATGTGTGAATGACTAAACTTGATTGAATAACAGTGACTCCTGCATGTTCAGTCATTGTCAGAGTGATCTTGGAGCCTATCTTAGTGACAAATTGAAATGGTCTTAGGTTTATAGTTTCATATTTTAACCAATCTATACATAAATAGACAAAATGCTGAGTAATACCAACTGCAAGTATTGAAGAATGCTAAATTTGAAGGAAGGTTTGATTTCCCCGCTACCCTCCCAAGCTAAATAGAGTAAAATAAGTACAGTTCTTACGGTTGAGCTACTGTGGTAAAACATGAAGTGCCACCAAAACAAAAATACCTAAAGGAAAGAAACAATCAGATGATAGGAGAAACCCCTGCAGTTTAAATACATCTGAAAATAGAGTAGAAGCAAGAGGATGTAGTGGCTACACTTAAGTTGCATGGAGTTCAAAATTAAAAGCATGGTGAAAGAGTAAAGAAGTTTTCACTTTGTTTTCCGTCAGTTGTTACTGTAGAAGATAATGGGGAAATTTAATTTTCCACTGGCACTCTTCACAGGAAATCAGAATGTGGCCTTAATAGAAATTGAAGACTTATTAAGGAAGTTAAAGAGCAATTTGAAAAACTCAAGTGATGTAAGTACCAAGGAGAGATGCTATTCATTTGAAGGTTCTGAGAAAATAGTGACACTGACAAGAATGTACAATACGAAGCCTCTAGCCCTGCGGGACCACTTTTGCTATTTGAATGAGCAAGTAGTGAAAAATTGCATT
>NW_008824053.1:3009895-3025145 GCF_000699105.1 Pygoscelis adeliae | reverse complement strand
TTTGTGAGAAACTCATTTCCTGTAGAAGTAGGTTATGGCTACGCTGATTCATGTTTCATCACCACCCTCAGTTTGGATCATTATAGTTCGTTATACTGGCAAGTAAAGGTGAAGATGGCAAACTTCAGGTTCTGTGCAATGCAGCAGTCTAGCCATCGGTTGGAGAAAGTACTGAGAATGTGCGACAGTAGAGCACATTGAACTACTGTGCTTCTCCTAGTGAAACAGAAGGTGATGTCCTGGAGATGTCTGTATGCATAAGGAGATATTCTAAGCATCAAAAATAGTTCATTTTCATAGTAAATGATCAGTACCCTCAGCATAAGCTGCAAACTTAAATATTTGAATGCCAGTAATCTGGTATACCATAGGAAGATTAGAGTGCCAGTGTTTCTATCTGAACAGCTGGCTAATCCAGAGTGTTGTTGTTGTGTAAATGCACCAAAAGTACTCTTGCCAAATCTTGGATATTGACAGTTATTCATACCTCATCTATGGAGGATTATCTTAGACTCATACGTAGCACATGACAGTCATCTTGACCCAACATGGGTTAAAAATACCACAAGTCTAATTGAGAGTTTCTGTTATAGCTGGCCAGTTGGTCTTTACTTGGCCCGTAGGTGATTCAGAGTACTCTTTCAGAGATTCTGTTGAGGTTTGACTCTACATTCAAGATGTCTTCTTTCCAGTTGTTTTGAGTGACAGCTTCAGGGTGGCTCTGCCCTGGTAGCAGTCTGCAAAAGATCTCTGCTAGGCTACATTAGCCTAAAATCTCTAATAGGAACTTCAGGTAGTTGTTGCCAGAATGGAAAGCAAGAACATCTCCAGATAAGATATTTAGCTTCAGGGCAATTATCCATGATTATTGCATTAAGGATTTTCGGGCGTCTTGAATCCTAAAGAGCACAGTTTGTGCTCGGAAATGATAAGTAGTGTTCAGGTAAACAGAAGAGTGCTGGATTGTATGCATTGTATCAGAAAGCCCAGGAAGTGCAGCAACAGTGTTTGTGTCTTGGATTTTTCCAATTTTGTAGAAAAGAATAAGATATGCAACTGGTCCTTCAGTCAAGGAACTGTACATAAAAAAAAAAAAGTAAAAAAAAAAAATCTTATTTTTGGAGAATGGAATGTGTTTTACATACACTTTTTAGCCACAGAAACTTCTCATATCCAAGACACTTGTCTCAAAAGAAATTAATCTAATTCAAATGCATATCTGTAGGATGCACTTGGGACGCATCTCTCCTGAGAGATATTTACCATATGACCTTCAGTTACTTTGAGGTACTTATTTGAGCTGGAGTATGTTTTGTAAGGATTGTTTCTTTTTTTTAATGCCTTAAATGGTTTTGCCCTTCTAAAGATCTTGTTTCCAGTTTCTCCTGCTTTGTGTGCTTTGGGAAGAGAGAGAGTAGCGACTAAATGTCTCTTCCCCCACCCCCCGTTATGAGTTTGGAGAGAAGGCAGTGGTTTTGTTGCGTTGCCCCTCTCTGCCACTTTTTTCTCTCCACTCTAATTTGATTTTTCTTTATTGGACCTCGGTAAATGCTTTCAAGCTATCCCCATCCTGCAGGAGATCTATTTCCTGTCTTGGATCGTCATCTTAGTGCTTGACAAAGAGAAGGGCAGATACACTATTTGTTGTGGCTTGAAGCCATGCGTCTCCAGAAAATCTGCTAGCTAAATCTCTGGGCTCTATTTCTGGACTGGGAAATGAGACATCAAATCATTTTCTGTCTCCCAAACTGCGTTCTTGTCTGTCTTCCAGGTACTGTATATGAATTAGCTAAAGAATATTGTAAGTGGCATATCTCTTCCTGATTTTTAGAGCGCTACCTTGACCGTCTCCTGTAGGGGAGTTTAATTCCACAGATTCATGGTCTATACAGGCCTTAGGAGAAGCTCATCAAAGCATAGTTCCTATGAATATAGCACTTTTCAAGGGATGACTCTTTCACAAGGATTTTCAGGCATCTTGAACCCTGAAAGTAAAAAGAACAACAGTGAATTCTATCCATTACATCAGAAAACCCTTCATTCAGGTGAGGAAAGCCTGAGCGAAGGAATGATTCTAGGAATGTTCTTCCTCCGCTTCAGAGCCCACCGATAGATCTGACTCTTACCTGCATGGAGCTGCGTCAGTCATTCAGGATGTTACAACATTTTGTAACTGTTGTAGAGTGCTTTTGCCATCTGAGATCACCTTTGCTGCTGTTACCACTTCTCTCAACATCCACAATCACATTGGGAAACGAGATCCTAGTGTCACGAGTCCATGTTGACTGGATAGAAATTCTTACTGTCCTTTTGCAGAAAAGCTTGCATGTGGTTGATTACATCATCAGCAGGAGAAAATACTGTTTATTCTTGGATCGTCATCTTTTTTTTCCCCTCCCCCCTTCCCCTCCTTTTCCCTCTGCCCCTCCTTTTCCCTCTTCCCCTCCTTTTCCCTCTTCCCCTCCTTTTCCCTTTCCTTCCATTGGATCAGTCTCTTGTCTCACCTCTTAATCTGTGGGATCTTTTTTCAGTCAGCAGTTTTCGTCTCTTCATCCTCCTGGCTGCTGTGAGCAAAAAAGGAGGGTGGTTTGACATTACTTTTAAGAAATGGGAGAGTATTGTGTTTTGTGGTGCAGACCTCCATTTTGTCGACATCCCTGTATGGTCATTTTTACTGTCTGTGACAGACGGTCATAGCTCTCTGTTCTGGATCCTTACGACTTTCCAGGCTGTTTCTACTATTTTCTGTGGTGGTAGGCCTTGTTTGCTTATTCTTGCCTTCAGTGAAAGGTGCTGCCTTGAGATTCACTTTGTGACTATAACCCCAGTTGTTCAGACCCTTTCTAAATATTTTGAATGTTTCTGCTGTAGTAGTTGTCTAGGAATTCTAGCTTCTTTCCAGGCAATGCCACTATTTTGGAACTTTCACTAGTATTGGGGATGGTGATGTTCTTTATTTCTGGTTTGCTCCCTTATCTGTTTTAGCTGATGTAGAACCATGCAACATACTTAGTTATTAGAGGTCATCTTTTTTTGTTTGTTCGTTTGGTGTGGTTTTGGGGTTTTTCTGTTTGTTTGGCAGTGGTGGTTTTTTCCCCTCCCACAAACAATCTGAGTGGCCGTAGAGAAACCTGTATGGACGATAGTGTGTTTGCATCGTGGAGTTGAGGTCATGCACAGGAGTACACTGTGGAGTTGAGGTCATTGTGTCAGTTCAGGCATGTGCCTCTCTCCCTGGGTTATGTGTCAGTCTGAACTGAGAAAGCAATTTTTGTTTGTTCTTTTACCACTGTTTTCTGTTGGTCTTCTGCATATTCTTACTAGCCGTCTTGTTTGTGTGCTCCTAAATACCACAACGTGTTTTTTCAGGAATCTGTCTGCTGACAAGCTCTTGGCAGGAGGTGAGCCACTCGTCAGAATAATTTTCCCCCTTGGGAAAGTCAAAGAGGAGATTACTTTTTAGTAACAGGGAGGAGGGAGGGAAGGCAGGCAGGGGCCTGGAAATGATTCCGTATCATTACACTCTCAGTATCACGTGGTGACGTAAGTTTTGATACTTTTGTTGTTGAGGCTTAAGTAACGGGTTTGCTGGCACAGGCAAGATAAAGAATGATACTCACGTTTTGTAGAAGGGTCCCACGATACTTGGATCTTCTTGGTTAGGCATGTGTGTGGTGTGGTACTGTGTCACATGTGAATGTATGTATAGATAAGTGCTCAAAGAAAGAAGTTTCTTAGCAGTAACTAGTTCTTTGAGATGATGTATGTATGTACATTCACTAACAGTATGGCTGCTGTCTTCTTATTTTTTTCAGGATGTCTATGTGAGAGGAACAGGGTTTGAGGGTTTGTTGCACATCCTTTTATTGCCATATAAGAAGGAGCTCAGGACACACACATTCACAGTTGTGACTTTACATGTGAACAGTTAATCTTGAAAAAAGCCTTGTTGCTGGTGATCTTTCTTGCATTGTTGTTGGAGGTGTATGATGCTGCTGGTAGAGGTGGGTGGGGTGAGTTGTTCTGTGTGATGTGTTGCGAGGAGCCTTTCCCAGAGTGTGACTACAAGTGCTCATTAAGAGTTCGTCTCCTTCCTTTCCGATTCAGGATGTTCCTTCAGACTGTGTCCCAGCTACAAGGGATTTCTCTTGTGCAGTATTCTTTTGTATGTACTTTTGGTCACTTTGAATTCGTCGGAAAGAGGAGTGTTTGGTGTTTCAGTATAAGTTTTAGTTACTTTAAACATTAACTACTCTGGAAACTACAAACATAGGCATATTTTGGTTTGCTACTTTTTAAGACTAAAAGATCTTCATCAACTTCACAGCCTTCTGCCAGCCATAAATCAGTGTGTCTATGGACTCCACACAGAGGTATAATATGAATCTTGATTGTGTTTTAAAGACTTAGAGCTTTGTGGCATGGTCCTGTGATTTGGACAAAGCTAAATGATACTACCTTTAGGTCAGGCGTTTTCTTCATTATACGAATGGGTATTTCCTTGATGGCAATGGCATTGTCTTTGACAATAAGTAAGCTTTGGCTGCGTAAACTGGACCTACCTTTAATCCATATCTTAGTGGATTTTAGAAGGTAAGAAGTCGTCTAAAAGTGATGACTGATTCTTAGTGTATACTTTTTTTAGATGTAAGTGTTCAAGTGAGTTTCTTTTCCCAAATACCAACATTAGGAGTCTTGGATTCTGCTTTGCCACTGTGAATAAAAGAGCTAGCAAATTCTGTATTCTCTAATGGTGACACCCGCCACCACCCCAACAATACAGAGTTAATTCTCAGCTTGTATTCTGTGAATCAGGACAGTACATTTTGCTTTGCCAATATTGTATAAAGCATTGTTTAAGCTGAGTTTCAAGCACAGGAGTTTCTCTTTAATTGCTGAGTATTTGTTGAGATGATGTCTAGGTTGTCAGGTTTTTATACTTTTTTTATTTTTATTTTCCCATTACTTGGAAGTTCTAATAATACTGACTGACTTATTCTTGTACATTCACTGCTAATGGTGGTAATACTTTTAAGTGGTTTCATGAGGCCTGGAGATGTCAGCTGTGATAATAGATTTTGTAGGAAGGGATAGCCTTGCTGACCTGGACCTAGCAGAGGGGTGCCTGCAGGATGTTCAGTTTCCAGATGCATCTCTGTATGAAAATAGTTATGTTGCTTCCATACCCAGCAGGCACACTAGGTTCGTGCAGTGCTTAGCTCAAAATAGTAAGTCCTACCAGAACTTGAATGTGTTGGAAAGTGCATTGCAGATGTAACCAAGCTAGCTGTGCAAGAGCTAGCTCAGGTCCAGAAGTGGTACATTTCAGTCCGGCATTAATCAAGAGAAACAAAAGATCTGATTTTTGTATTTGAAAGTGTGATTTATTTGTTGTTTTCACTATGTGTATATATAAGGTAGTTATTTAATAAGGTATATTTAACATAATGACCTTATTGAATGGATTAATTTTTAATAAGCTGTATCTTCACTTCCTAGCATTTCTTAGGAATATAAACCAACTTAGTTACAAAAGTTTCCATTTTTTTTAAACTCTTATATTTAGCTGTTAGTGCTTCAAGTGAAAGGAAGGTATGCCCAAAATGTAAATGGAATAAAAGCCAGGTATATCAATTTGTCTGGTATGTACTGAAGACGGACAAAACACATATAATTAGGCCTTTTTAGAGAGTGTTTTCATAGAGTTCTAAGTGGTGTCATGTTAAGAGTTCGTGTGGATTTCACTGTTAATAGGCATCCTTTCAGAAGTACCAATTAATTGTGAGAATAGGATTTTTTAAAAAAAAGTGTTAGTAACATTAGGTTAGCAGATAAAGTTGCTTTTCTTTCAGTTTTGGCACTAAATACCTTTAAGGGGAGAAGGAAAACGTACAAGAACAATGTAAATATTCTGCTTTAAAAGATAGGTGTCTAACATGGTATTTAAGTCTAGATTTTTAGGGTTTTTTCCCTCAGGTCAACTTTCCGTGTAAAAGAGTACTTCTGTGATTTTTGATTATTTTTACTTTGAGAAATTTATTTGGCATTATGTCTGAATTAAAGCTGTGCTATGGAATACAGGTTAATTAACTACATTCAACGGACTTAACTTTTAAGTTTGACTGCATTAAAATGTCTCTTGCCACTTTGGTGCATAAACAGTTTCTAGGTAAGAGAAGTAAACATCGAGCTTCCTGGAATCATGTTAAGAGAGGTTAATGCACTTTAATCTTAATTGGTTTTAAGCTAGACAGTAAGACAGATAAATCTCTATAAGCTGACCTTGTTTTTAGAAGGAAAAAAAAAAATTGTGCAACCAACCTGTATTGTGTATTTTTTAAATAAATTGACTCCCTTTTCCAGGCCTTAGATGGTCAAAATATTTATAATGCTTGCTGTACCCTACGGATTGATTTTTCCAAATTGGTGAATTTGAATGTCAAGTACAACAACGATAAAAGCAGGGACTACACTCGTCCTGATCTTCCATCTGGTGATGGACAGCCAGCGCTGGACCCAGCTATTGCTGCAGCATTTGCAAAGGAGACCTCTCTTCTAGGTATGATTCTGATATTGTTCTTTTGTATTGCAAAGTCACTCGATGAAAATGTTTATTAATCCTTCTAACAGTTAAAGATCTTAAATTGTAATAGTGTCCAAAGCCCCATTCAGGGTTCAGTCTACATTGTGATCTGAATTTTAGTAACACAATTATATTGTCTTTCGAAGTCCTGCATAATTTTTAATTTCCCACAGTTCATTGCATAAGTTTTATTTCTGCTTCTGTCAAGTTGCTGTTCTTTGGTGAGGACACCTTTCACTCTTCAAAATTTAATAGTACTCAGACATTATCTCATGACTTTTACAAAACCTGATTTAGTATGTTGTGATCGTTGTTCTTCCCACTTAGTCTTTTTTCTTATTTTTTTTTTCTTTCATAATTTCCCATTTTTCATCTAAAGAAAACTTAAGAACAACATAGATTTCATGCCTTGTTTTTTGTACAGGATGGGCCAACTTGGAGTGAGTCAGAGTTAACGTTAGTAAAGAGGGCCCTCTGCTCTCTGTGCGTTACAGAAGTTAGAAGGCACTTAGTGAATGATGTGAGCCCAGGAAAAGGGTGAATATTGTAGTTAAGGCTACTGAATGCTGCGCTGTACCTGCCCTTTTCTGAAATCGGATTACTCGAAGGATACATTTCATATCTAGTTGTAAATTCCACACACCCCCACTTCCCACAAATTTTGGAGTGCTTGACTTCAGATCCTCCAGTATGACTTGCAAAATGGTGTATCACTTGTAGCTACAGCAGAAATTTTGGAAAGTAAAAAATACCATAAGAATCTAAAGTCTCTGAAGAACCCGTAGCTAAAACTTATTTTCTTTTTTCTCTTTTTACCTTCCCATCGTTTAAAAATCAAAATATCTCATTTCATGGATTGATAGGGAAGATGGATGAGTGTTTGTGAAGAAGTTTGATGCCGTAGAGACGAGTACTGTAGAAATGCCCTTGAGGCAGTTGGTAATTCTTCTGTCAGCATGTAATGACTAGAACGCAGACGTGGGGCTGCAGTATGAGCAGAAGGCAGACAAAAACAAAGTCAAGAAGCTGCTTATTAATATGAGACCCATCATATTAGGTGTTGTAAGGCAGGGATTTAAGAGAGGAGAAAGTTAAAGATTCACCATTTATAAAACAGTGCCAAATGCAGCATTGCTTAGGTAACCCTAATTCTGTCATTTTCCTGAATCCTGAGAAGTTGCTTTCCAGTCTCAGGCTTACTAACATATTTCTTTGTATATAATGCTTATAGTGTGCATCAAATCAAGAGGTTTAATTTGCTTGGCGTAGTGGAATCACACTCTGAGGATGCTTGGATCATCGCATCGCTTTGGATACGTTTAATAATTGGGGTTACTATACCTGTTATAGTTATCCAAGTGACTTTAGCTTTAGCAGACATTACGTTCTAGTGTTTTAGGCTTGAAAGTCACTTAGGTGCTTTTGTAATTTTTGTCTACAAAACTACGTAAGTTTTCTAACCTTTTGATTTTAGACAGACTCATTCTTTTGTGTATATTAAAGGTTTTTGCTGGTAAAATTATGAAGATGACAGTCATATTAGCTAATTAAGTATTTTAATTCTTGCTCTCTGGATGGACCTCTTTAAATGCATTGTTTTTCCAAGCAGCAGGAAAATAAAAGGTACATGACATGAGTAACTTTCATTGCAGCTGTGAAACATTTTCAGAGCATCAGTGAAGTCAGTCATGTTTATTTTGATGAGTAGTGGAGATTATATATTGTGGTTGTTTTTTCCTCTATAAAAGCATTCATTGTTTTGAAAGAGACTTAAGGTAGCTGGGTACGTTTTCGAACTCTGCCCGTGGCCAGTTGCATGAGCTTGGTATATTGTAACTCTGCATCATCTGTCAAATGGGGATGATTATACAGTGATGATGATGTTTGGGTTTTGTTTTTTTCCCTAGATGCCTTTTTTGTTTGTTTTTAGAGAATTTGAGCTCTATACCTGAAAAACTTTACAAAAGGCTCCACAGTACTGTTGGTACCTTAGCCATTTGGATAGTTGTCAAAACGGGAATTGTGCTTGTTTGAATGTGGAAGAACAGGGTTCTCGTTCTGGGCTGCTTACTGTGCAAAAAGGCACAAAATACAAGTGACTTAAATAGGAAAGGACAAGGGATAGAAAAAACCCAAAAGCCTAAATGGACGCTTGTGCATGCAATTTATAGATGCATTTTTATTCATATGCTCAAAAGGAGAAGGGTTAGAACACTCAAAAGTTCAGTGAGTTATAAGATGGAGGTGGGCAAACTACGATGTGTGAAATACGGCAGAATGATAGCAGCGACCTTCCTCCTGCTTCTTTCTTTTAACTTAATATTTTATTCCTTTTTATTTGCTTTAGAATTCTTACTTCTGTAATGTCGATAAAGATATCTCCAGAGTGTACTCAGTCAGAGTGTCTGCCATGCCCTATTCACAGATGGTTCCCAAAGGGCGCGTTTCTCCATGAAAGAATGGAGCTCCGTTTTGAGTGTAATGTGATGCTCTTCAGGTTCTTTCGCGTGCTCAAAAAGAACACCAGAAGTCGAACCTGTGGCATTTTTGTTAAAATTCTTACTGTAGCTGTTCTCTTAGACGTATATAATGAGATCACTAACAGAAAATGTGGTAAGGACTCAGTTCTGACTTTTGCTTATGTCACGCTATTATATGCTGGATAGTTGTACAACTTGGGTGCCTTTTTGTTTTTGGCTTTTTAACAATATACTGTAATTCATATGTCAGAAGGTGAGGTTTAGGTTTAAAATAATTTTGCGAGTTGAGTTTTAGTGACAAGATGTGAGTCTTGTTAGTCTTGTTTAAATCTGCATTAATACGAAACCAGTACATATCTTAATTTCCTTCTGGATGGAATTAACCCTTCTCTTCAGTAAATGTAACTTTATGATGTAGTGTAGTAACACTTGCAGCTTCCTAAGCTGTTACGCAGAGATTTTAAAAGAACCTGCTATCTCTCCCAAACCCATTCAGGCTAAGTATAAGAAGCAGGCCAGTAACAAGTACAAAAACATGGTGGCTACTTGACATAAAGCCACGAAAAAGGTTTGTAACAGGACTAGGGACTAAATCTAATTCTCAGGCGCAGTTATGATTTAATTCTCATACCTGCGTTAAGATGACTACTCCTACTGCCTATGGTTTTTACATGTAAGTTCATCATATTTTTTTTAGTATAGCTTTAATTTGCCTCTTATTAAAATGCCATTACTAATTTGCATTTCAGAAGTCATGCAATAAGATACTTTGAGGGGGAATAAATAATGTGACGTGCTGTGTTTAAACTTCATTGAGGAAAAAGACCTCAAAAAGCTAGGAAAAAGGTGTACAGTATTTGTATGTTTTCATTAATATCCGGAAAAAGCAAAAACCTGTTGTTATCTGTAATTGTTGGAAGCTAAAATAAAGCTAGTCACAAAGCTTTCTAATACCGGTTGATCATGTTGACAAAGTAGCTAACATTTCTGAATAGTTTCAGTTAAGTCCTCAAACCTTAAACAGTGTCTTGCATGATAACTAATAATCATAATATAAGTTGTTCTTATTTATTAAAAATTTTTTACTTGCTTAAATTGGAATGGCAAATCGGAGTGCAGTGGAGACCTACAGAACAAGGTAGAATCGTGTTTTCTGTGGGTTTGTAATTTGTCTGACCTTTCCAAGAAATGAGGTCTACGTGTGCTGTGTAATCGGCTAGAAACGTATCAATCAAATAGATGATCCTAGCCCACATGCATCATTACTCATTTGTCCACTACATCCTCAGCTGTGGTGAAATAAAGTGTCAGAAATCTTTGAGACTGTAAATTGGACATCTTTTCAATGAGTCTCGTTATCTTTTGCAAGAAGGTGAAAATCACTAATGGACAGAATGGGCTGGTTTCAGATGAATTATCCGAAGCAGATGGTTGATTTTATTTTCTTTTTTTTTCACATCATATATGAAAATATACACATATTCCCCCCCCCCGCCAAAGTTACAGGAGATCTTACAGAAAAAAAGCTTTGAGTAAAATGCAACTGTATTATACTGAACTGCAACAAACAAAAGATTTTAAATAAGAACTGCTTATAATTGCAAATAGTATTATGTAATAATACTTTAACTCCAATTTAGATAATTGTTTAATATTACAGCTGGAAATATGTTGTTGTGGTTAGGGCTCCTACAGCTTTCTCTCTTGCTGTCATCACTGGCTTTCTTTATTAGTACTTTCCACTACTGCCCCTTCTTAAGATTCTTATTAAATTAATGCATTTCAAAGGTTAATAATTGAAAATAGTTTTGTATGAATGGTGTTGAATTGATCTTTGTTTTTAACTTCTTCGGTGGGTCCTGTAGAGAGTCTGATGTTATGATGACTTTTGCCTTTTAAAGTATGAATTACCCAGCTATGCTCTGCCCAGCTATGGAAAGAGCCATAAACACTTCACTAGTCACCTTTAGATCCTTTTATTCTTAAAAATGCTGGACTGGCTTAAAACTTCTAAGGTTAGGGAGAGGTGCCTAGACACTCTAGAAGATTTGAAATGCTCTAGTATCTTGGCATTTTCTAATACCTAAATGATTGGTATTGACCTAGCATAAAATAGTTGTTTCCCTTCAGATGGAATTGACCTAGTATAAAATAGTTGTTTCCCTTCAGATGGACATCTGTCACACCTTACTGTCATTCTTCACATTTCTGTCTGTATGACCTCAGCTACCTACACGGTAGCTGAGTGTAAATAAGGTGACGTTCAGCATCTGCAATACAAAGCACTCCAAAAGTACATTTCCAAAACGATTTTTTTAGAATGGAACTGCATTTTTTTAAAGTTGTTTGAGGAGTTTAATTTGA
This sequence comes from Pygoscelis adeliae, assembly GCF_000699105.1. NCBI lineage: Eukaryota > Metazoa > Chordata > Aves > Sphenisciformes > Spheniscidae > Pygoscelis > Pygoscelis adeliae. The sequence continues at coordinate 3,013,718 of NW_008824053.1, read as the reverse complement.
TATTTACAGGTTTCCCCGTGTATTACAGTCTGATTTGGGGAATAAACTTCTTTACTTTTTCCACAGGGGTACTTACTTTAACTGCATCCTTTATTAATTGTTTTTTCTTGAAAGTAAAGTTATATTCTTCAGCTTTAACCCAAGAGCAAAACATGCATCATATTTATGTTAGATTTTTGTCTTGCTATTAATATACGTAAGTATATGGTATTACACTTTCACAGAAAATGGATTTTGAGAAACAAAATTGCTCTTCTTGGACTAGCAGTGGTCCATCTAATTTCATATCCTTTCTCTGACAGCTAGTGTTACTTCTGCGTTCTCTGATGGAAGACCTAGCGCAGCCCTCATAACGGATGACCATACAGTAGCATACCTGGGGGGAGTGCTTTCCTAACCCCCAGGTAGCTGGTGCCTGGCTTATGGGATGAAGCATGTTATATGTCCCTTTATTGCCTCTTTAATGTAACTGGCTGTTGTTTCCATAGATCATCTAATACGGTCTGAAATCTATTAAGTGTTTTTGCAGGATGGAAGGGAGAAAGGCAAGATAGGGTTTTTCCTTCTTTTTATGTATTCCAGTCAGTCCCACAAACACCACATATAATGCAAGAAAAGATCATATTTGTTGCCTTTTGATTCAAGTAGATTTTCCCTTTATCTTGTGGCATGAGAGATGACTCGAACCGTCATTACTCAGAACTTTCTATTCCTCTGGTTTGACCCCTGAATACTAACATTTTTAATCTTCTAAACTTTATCGGAAAGCATTCCATATCTTTAATTTCCTTTCTTAGAACACTTACTGTTTTTTCTTCTGTATGTGCTTTGACAGGAAATGACTAGAAAATACTTTTCAATACTTGATCAGTAATACTGTTAAGCACTATCGCAAAGTAGTGATGGATGTCCTGTTCCCTTTGAGAGGTCACTAGTCCAGCCCAACAAAATCTTTTTTTTTTTTAATTATTTGTTTTTCACAAATTTGTGTAACGAAATAAAGAGTTGTAATGAAGATAGAAAACTTTTCTAGGAAATTTAAAAAAAGTAATATATTGTAACCTTGCTTACTCCTCCCCTTCTGTCCCCCTGTGTGTTCCCTTTTAAATTAATGGTTGAATGTATTTACTATTCTCTGCTTAGTATTTGGGCATTGACTGAAACTGAAGAATTTATTTTCTCTTATGACTTCCTTTAAAATAAAACTTAATGTGGGAAGGAAAGCAGTCTTAGGTACATAGCGTAGAGGTTATATTTAGACTCTCTACCTGGCATACTGGAGGATTGGTCAAAAGGTGTGTTAGCTTAGCATGATCATATAAATGTTAGAAATTTTGCAAAAATATTGAAATCTGAGAACCCAATTGCAGTAAAAGAAAATAAAATACTGAAGTTATATTTCTTTATTGTTTTTTACACGTTTTGCTACGTCGGTGTCCTTTTACTGAACTCTGTAAAATGTGCAAATAAAATTTTGATCAAATACGATAAAGTTGTTCCTATATAAACTATGTATAGGGCATACGTATCACAAGAACCTTTCACAGGTCCTGGGAGTAGCACACTCGCCTAGTACCCCAGTGACTTGACCAGGCAAAACCAGCAGGTCTCTACAGGATCTGAGTTTCCTTGGAAGAAGAAAAATAAAAGCACAGCTGAAGGTTTAGCTGACGGTAACATGTTTCTTCAGGGAATTGGATTACAAAAGCCACAGAGCATAATCAGTGGTGCTACCTTGAATCTTGAATTTAAAGGTTGCCTCCTCACCTCATTGATGCTAAGGCTCTGAGAGAGACGTAGGCCTTTTCACATGACCAGCTACAGTGTTGTATATTTAGTCTGAAGCATCAAGTTGAAGTGAGGAATGCCTCTCAAAGGGTGATGGAAAATAAGGATGTAATGATGAGAGCATAATTAGTGTTTATTCTTACTGATTTGATAAACGTTTACTTTAGACCATTTTGACAAACTAGACTTTAAGCATTTTGGAGTACAGTGGAAACAGTTTTGGTGCACAAGAATGTTTATTTGAAAAGAAAGTACATTTTAAAACCTCATCACTTCTTTGAAGACTTGATCTAAATAAAAAAAAAATCACATTTCTCTTAATTTAACAACCCATTTCTCAACCCTTTGGACGACTAACAGCAGAACGGTCAGCTTTGTAGAGTGTTGTGTGCAACACATGTACTTTTCTATTGTATGCAGCACATAGGTACTTTTTTTTAAACGACTTGTGTGTGTTTCGTAAAATATGCTTTATTTTAAAATTAGGGCTTCCTGTTGCAGCTGTTCCAGGAGCTCTGAGTCCTTTGGCTATTCCAAATGCTGCTGCTGCAGCTGCTGCTGCTGCTGCTGGCCGTGTGGGAATGCCTGGCGTTTCAGCTGGTGGCAATACAGTCCTCCTGGTTAGCAATTTAAATGAAGAGGTCAGTGAAACAATTTTACTTTTTTCTTTCCTCTTTAGTCACACTTCATTTGTCAGTATTTTATAATTTCTTTGCATTTGGCCTCTTACATTTGGATTTTAAGCTCAAAGTATTTTTGCTGTTTTTTTAATAATCCCCCAAAGTTAATTTTAAAGCCATTATTGTTAAATACTTTTGTTTTCCCAGGTAGCTAACAACTTAAAATGTCCTTTGATAGTCGGCTACCTATTTTTTCTAAGAAAAATGTGGTAACTACTGCATGTTTGACATTTGAATTGAAAGCTTTATTTTTACAAAATGGCAACTATGCTTTCTTTTGCAATTAAAATCACGTAAACTACAATTTCTGTTTTGTTGCTTCTAATTGTTTGCTGTTTCATTTCATGCTTGTATCTCACATTTTAAGGTCTTAATTTATGTGAACTACTCTAACACATTTTTCTTTGAAGGTTCTCCCAAAGATCTTGACGAGGCACTCTTCCAGTCTCTCTTAGTAATTTTTTTCTTTGCAGTTACTCATTTGTCTTTAAAAAATAATAATAAAAAAATGGTGGCAAAGCATTTTCACCTTAACTTTATCTTTCTTGCTAACTCTGAAATCTAAAGGGGTTTATTTAGTTTTGCATTTTTACTGTCCTTTATGTTTATTTTGATGGCTGTGAAAGCTGGTATGAAATGTGGGAAGTTTGTATCAGTCTAGATGTTCCATTTTTAACTGGCCTCTGTCACTGTAAATCATTAAGCTTTTTTTATCATCTGGTACTATTTTGTCATCCACAGTCTTGCATGTTAAAATGTTTTAGATCAGAGTGCCATTTTGAAAGATTTTTTGCCTGCATTTCATAACCAGCCATGCTTACGCAGTTAAAGTTCAAGGTTTAAAATTTCTATTGCATGCTTTTTTTTATTTATTTTCATGTTGAGATGAAATGCTGTAGTTTACTCTTGATATGAATGTACTTTACCCATATTTGTCTTGGGTGACTACATTTTACTCAGTTTTTCTTGTACAGTACATAAACCAACCATTTTCTGACCAAATTCCTGCATTTCCTATGTACTGACCTATATTTTATTTTTTTTTTGTTCCCCACTTCCTTATTTTTTTTCTTCTGCATTGCTGTATTCCCTTCCCCATTTCATCCTTTTCCCTTTGTGTTCAACTTCCCTTTCCTTGTCTTTACCCAAATTCCCGTGCCCTTCCCTGTCTTACCCTTCTCCTCGTCTTTGTCTACGTTCCCTGTCTTCATTCCCTATGTTCATGCTTCTGTGCTTGAACAAAATGTTCCTCGGACCAACTTGCCCCAATTAACCGCCTTGAAACCATGATCCATGACCACCTCACCATTCTGCGGGAACCACCCTTCGTTATGGATGATCTGTTATCTCCGCTC
>NW_008824053.1:2968981-3009884 GCF_000699105.1 Pygoscelis adeliae | reverse complement strand
TCGACTCTTCTCTCTTCTTGTCTTACGCTGCTTGCTCTTCTCTCCTTCTAAAGATGGTTACGCCCCAAAGTCTGTTTACCCTCTTCGGTATGTTATTGTTAGCACTATACTTTTATTATTGATTTGATTTTGTTTTGTTTTTTGTTTTGTTTTGTTTCACCTTAATTCTTATTTGTAGCTAGCACTTTGGCTTAAAGTTGAATAGTAAATCTTTTGCTATTTTTCTTTTGCTGTTTAAAACTCTCCATAGACACAGATTTTCTTTTAATGCATGCTAATATATTTTGCATGGTCTTTAATTTAATATCATTCACATAGCTTTGAGGGTTTATCAGAAATTATTCTTTTCAAAATTCACTATTCAAAAATCTTTATCTCCTTTATTCATTTGTGAGAGTGTTGAGTTTGAGTGAGTGATCTTGTTGCTGTCTGAATGTTCCATTGATATGTCAAAATATGTTACTTAGGTGACTGGCTTTAAAATGAACTTTTTCTTTTGGGTTACCTTTGACTTTGAAAAGGTGTTTATGGTGATGTGCAGCGTGTGAAGATTTTGTACAATAAGAAAGACAGTGCTCTTATACAGATGGCTGATGGAAACCAGTCACAGCTGGGTAAGATTAGTTTTCTGTTTATATTCCCATTATTCTAAGTACTTGAAATTATGCTGTGTAAAAGCGGGTGAACTAAGCATGTTTACATTTGTCAGTTTGTCTTGTGTCCTGGTTACCCACAAGATCCAAAATCTTACCGCATGCACTTGTATTCCAGAAGGTCCGCACAATATCCTGGAAGAATTCAACAGCTGAATCACATGTGATGGTCTTTAAATAGAATTAAATACTCATGCAGATTCTACAGACCTAGTTCTCGAGTCCAGTCTTCTAGCACATTGACCCTTTGATTTGCTTGGGTGTTTTTCTTGTTTGCTTGTGTGATGTACCGCAAGCTGTTGGAAAAGTAACACTGAATTGAGTAAACTTCTTGTCCTTTTCAGCCATGAGCCATCTTAATGGACAAAAAATGTATGGAAAGATTATTCGGGTTACCCTTTCTAAACATCAGACAGTACAACTACCTCGAGAGGGACTTGATGACCAAGGGCTGACTAAAGATTTTGGTAATTCTCCTCTGCATCGCTTCAAGAAACCTGGTTCAAAAAACTTTCAAAATATATTCCCTCCTTCTGCAACGCTTCATCTGTCCAATATTCCGTAAGTGTTGGCTGTCAGTAAGCCAGTAGTATTAATGTGAATCACAACGCACTGAATTGACTAATAATTTCTTGCTTATGCTTGTTTTCTTTCTTCTGTAGACCATCAGTAGCAGAAGAGGATCTACGCACATTGTTTGCTAATACTGGAGGCACTGTGAAAGCATTTAAATTTTTTCAGTAAGTAACTTTTCTGTACATAGCTCTAACAAAAGACTGCCTAAGTGCATTTTTGCAGCATGTGTTAAGGAAAAGTGCACAGAGGATAGCAAACATTAGGAGCAACCCCTGTAGTGTTCGAGTTCCTAATGCCGTTATTTTGTTTCAGAAGAGATCACAAGATGGCACTTCTTCAGATGTCCACAGTAGAAGAAGCTATTCAGGCTTTGATTGATCTTCACAATTACAATCTGGGAGAAAATCACCATCTGAGAGTTTCTTTCTCTAAGTCAACTATTTAAGAAGGCGGATTGAAAATGAGGGTGTATTGCATTGTTTGGTGTTGTCACCTATTGACTGTTCAGGAAAGTGGGGACCAGAGTTTGTCTTCTGTTGGGGTTTTTTATTATTTTTTTTTCATGCTGTTATCATTCCTTCGTTGTTTTAAAAAATAAAAAATAAAAAAAAATTAAAAAGCAGTGATACTAACTGCTGTTGTTCAACTGTTGTTTAGATAAACCATTATTTTGTTTAAAAGATTTCAAGTTAATACCACAGTTTTTCAACTTAGTTGACGTACGTGCCTTAAAAAGGAAAACTAGTACTGCTGGAATTGCATAACTAGTAAAAAGCAAATTTGGTTGTCTGGGGCACATTGTTACATGATAATTTAAATATGTTTAGGCAGGGGTGTGTAAAAAGGTTAAGCTTTTATTTCTCCTGCTTGATAGATTTTTTTATCTGCTGGCTTGTCACTTTTCTTTTCTTTTTAATTGGATAAGATGCATTACGCTGAAAGAGTAAAATGATGTTGTTTGATTTCTGCTACTTTTTGCTTTGTGCTTTTTTTTCAAAAGGCCTTTTGTATTTCATGGTTCTGGTCTAGATTCAGTTACGAATGTAGGCATTAGTTAAAATTAACAAGGTACAGAATATTAATTTCTTAAAGGACAAAAAGTGACTTCTGTGACTTTGAGCCCTACGTGAAAAGCATTGTGGAATCTTAACCTTTTTGTACACACTCTTGTGGGATGTATCATATAAGTGTCAGCACTAAGTAATGTCTTGTTTGTGGCTGAATATTTTTCGTAGATGTTTTTGAAGTTGACATGACTTATGTGCATTTCAATATATATTGCCATCTTTAGTTTGTAATTAAGATATGGAATATGGTTGTGGATTTCTGAGCATGTACAGACTGGTCAAGCTAGTTCAGGGAATGGTGCATGTATTTTTTCAACGATGAAGAAAGTTTGCTGCAAATGCTTGCAGGAAATTTTGTGGCAGTTTTCTAAAACTGACAACCAGGTGGGACCAAAGTTTATGTGCCTTTAGTCTTAATTTACCTTGCATTGTAATATTCAGTTTTAATAAATCTCTTAAATATTTTGTATTTAGAAATTGATCTGACTTTACTATAAACATGGCTCAGAATCTACAGATCCAGTTAATTTGAAAGCAGTTCTCTGTCAGTCTGAACTGTTACCTTGATTCTGTTTAAATGACCAATACTTTTTGAAATTGATGTACTTAGTTTCAAGATTCATAGATTCTGTTATCTATGTAGAAAAAAAAAAATGGTCATGTATATTTTCTATTAGTTGAGTTTTTACATCTTTAGAATTGTAAAATTCAGTATAGTTTGAAAGTGGCACAATTAAAAATTAATTTTCTAACAAAGTTGGGAGGTTTGACGGTTGTTTAATTTCATTTTGTGTGTACTCTGCTTACCTCTGTAGCATGCTCAATAAACACTTCTGTAGCTCTGTATTCACCTTTTCTGTCTTTCTCTGCTGCTTTCTATCTCTCCTTTTCTTTGTTTTTCACTTCTACTGTGCTTCTAAATTCATGTTTATTCTCTGTCAGGGTGGGAAAAGCATAATATTAAAAAATACAATTTATGGCTTTTTACCATAAATCTGATGCTGTGAAAAATACCAGCTCTTTATTTTCAGAAAGATAGTGACCCCTTTGCAGGCATATGTGCATATTAAACATTTCCCACCCTGTTGTAACTTACTGCTTTAAAGACATAACTTTTATTGTAGTTCGTTAGCTCTCTCTTTCTATCTTTTTAGTTTTTAAGCAGATTTATGCACTAATAGATCTCTCAGGTTTGCCATGCTCTCTTGCTGCAGTTTCATCTTCCATTTTTTTTGTGTCTGCTAAAGATTTTCTACTAATCATACAGTATACTCATGGGTTAAAGTAACACAGTTTTTAACATTAGATTAGTGGACCATACGTATTCCAGACCAGGATACTTCACCTTTTTAGAGACATGGGTTCAAATGAATGTAAAAACAGTTTGGGCACTTTAATAGCGTTTCTTCATATTACTTTGAACTGGGTGTTTTTTCCCCTCAGTTAGAAATAGGATTAGAACTCTTACACAGTCCCCTCTTAAGAGTAACTGTATGATCCTGAAGCATTACATTGGTAAAAGCTGTCAGCGTTCAATTCAAAGCATTTTTCTGTCACTTTCCCAGTACAACTGCTGTAGATTTATTGATGTCGGATTACTTTGTGACCTGATGTCTGTTCTTTGGGTTGGCTTTCAAATCAATAAATAGCTATCAGCTTTTTAAAGGTCATACTATAACGTAGGGAGCTTGCATTAGTCTTCACTACATTAAATAAAATGCATTAAGTTCTTATCTTGGGTGTATTTCTAATAAAACAGGTATGACTTAAGTTATGCTCCAGGTATCACAGTGATCACCCGATCTGAAATGCTAGTAGAGCCAGATTCTAATCCGTGAAACTTGTGAATCAGCATCTTTTTACAACTCAGGCACCCCAACGCGTTGATGTGACTACCTCCCAGTTGACTTGAACAGTAGTTAAGGGTCTGAGCTGATCTTTCAAATTTTTCATCTATATAGTATGATGCCCCATATTTTTAAAAGTAAAAACGTGTCAGATCTCCTTTCGCATATCAGAATGTTTCAAATAGAAATGTGAATTGAAATTTACCATTCCATGGGTTCAGCTTGTGCTGAACTATTTCCACTCTAAAACATCTGTATCAGATAGCATGCAGTGATTGCCGTATGTATAATTTTGAAATAACTTTAAACATCTGCAGTGCTTGACTGTTTACAAATACAGGGTTTTTGTAAAACTGTGACTTACTCATCTCTTGCCAGGCTTATTTCCTTAAAAAGAAGTTTACTTCTTTTCTCGTTTTGAAAAGTTTTGTGGCAAAAACCTCAAGGGAAAGAATATCTATTGAATTTGATTTGTTTAAATTCAGTAACTTTTTATTATGAGGTTCTATTTGTATCAGCCAAAATTAAAAGTAATGATAGTCTTAATTGTCATGGAAGTGTTTTTTATTAACTCCGTGAAGAAAATCACTGTGCAGTTATTGATACTTAGTCTTTAAAGTGGTATCTCTTCAGAAAATACAGGTTTCATGTCCTAACTGCTAGAACGTTCAAAAACTTGTTTTTTTTTGAGATGGTACTGCATTTTTTGTATAGTAATTTGTACACTTTTGTTGTTGAAAAATGTAAATAAGTCTCTGTTGTATTTTTAGCTCTTCCCAATGTGAAAATGCAAAGCATCATTTTTATTAAAATTTTACTAAAAATAAGGTTTATGAATAACTTCTTACAGTCCATGGAATGTGAGTTTTCAGATGACGTTAGCAGAACCTTTACCATAGGCATGTGATACTCCAAACTCAACTTCAGATTTTTTAAAATAATTCTAGTATTTTGACAGAAGGCAGTTGCTGATTTTTATTTTTTTTTTCCCCTTCCTTTGTGAATTGTTAGATTTTTCTCTAATGGAGCAATGAAATTGGTTGGAGAAGTTCAAAAATGATTCTTTGATCAGGTAATGTCCACTGGCAAATACAATATGTAAATGAAGTAAAGCAAGACCTGATAGCATTCTGACTAAAAATTGTGGCGAAGCTTCAAAGTTAAGTGAATGCCCTGGGAAGTATTTCTGTGTATTGTGATTTAACATGTTATTAAAAGGCGCCTTTGCCCTGCAGGAATAACAGCTCATAGGACTATTTGTAGATTGCTGTTTTAATGTTTTACATTAATTTTCAGTTTTATAAGCCATCTTACCCAAAAATCCCTTTGATTCATTGTAAGTTTCCTTATGTTTATTATAGTCTGTTACAGCGTGAAAGCACCGATCGGACATTTACCTGCAGTATTTAAGGCACTACAATTTCATGCCCTAGTCTACTCCAGATAATTTGTCTAATTCTATGCTTAGATAATAAGTAGTTCTGTTGAAACACTAGAAAAAAGATAAGATTTATGTCTTTCTCTGCAAACAGGTATATAAATCCACTAGTCCATCTCAAGAAATGTTTTCCCTGGTATTAAATGTTTCACGGTGAGCAAGGCTTCTTAAAGAGGTTTGATTGCGTTAGGTAGGGACGAGGCTGAAGTCTGTATCTGTTAGACCTTATTCCGTTCCATAGACTGAGACAGCCTAAAGCTCCGAGTTTTCCTGAGGTGAACAAATTCTCTTTTAAATAATTTGGCAAAACGTCCCGTCTCCTGTAATCCTGGTCTGTCTGTACAGACAGGGCTATATAAGCCGTGAACGTGGTCAAGACTGTATCTGAAGATGGGTTTTCCCAGGTCTTGGTCACGCAACATCTACAATGTTTCTTGCCTTCCTGGTCTCTTGGGGAGGAGCTGCAGCCTGCTAGCGCAGTTCTCATCCACGCAGAGGGTAAGGAGAGAGACTGATTTTTTCCGAAACAGTGGGATTTGGCACACTATTTTCTACTTAATGGGCCTTGGTAAAATTAATCGGTGGACTGCAGTAATCTTAACTGTAAAGGATGATAATCTATTATAAATTATTCTGTTAGTCCACAACTAGCTTGCTAGAACCAGTGACAAAGTTCCTGCCTTGCTGAGGAAGTATATGCCACAATAATGAAGCTTTAGAGAATTTCTTTAACTTGTTTTTGTTTCTTAATGTAAGAATTTATTTAGAATTGCCTAATCTGAGTCTCCTGAGCTGTGAAAATCTCTGCAGTGCATCTACACACACGCATGCGCACGCGTGTTTGATCTCTTCAGGATGGTTAACAAAAGGAGATTGGTGAGTTCCTGCTTCACCTTAAAAAAAAAAGTCATTTTTACTGCATGATATACCTTTGTTGTAATTTTCTGAGTTTACTGAACTTTCCCCTGATCAACAAACTGAATTTGGAAGAGGATTATGTTGCTTTGTTTTTCCCCCTTCAAAGTTTACAGCATGTAATGTTTAAAACCTATATTCTGTCTTGATTAGTTCTGCGCGCAGGCAGCAAAGGAAAAGCAAAGAATTTTTCTTCCTCCGGAAAATGTGAATTAAATGTGCCCCCAAAAAAAAAATTAGCTCAAAATAGCACTCCTATTATTGAAGAGTTCTGCATGTTTTATGAGTCTTAGTCCAGTTTCATAAGGAGATGAGACATGCATAATTGCACTGTCTCCATGCGAACGTCCCGTTCCCTGGATAACCCCTGTCTCCTCCCTGTCGCTCCTGCAGCCGTTGGCCGGTGTCCTGTCAGGCAGAGGGGACGGAGGTCTGGCGTACTAAGGTGTTTTCTGCGCTCACGATTAGTTGGCTTGCTAGGTCAAAGTCCTTACTTCCAGTGCTATGGGAAAGGGAAGGAAAAAAAAAAATAAAATAATCTGCTGCCTTCTCTTTTGTTTTGGCAGGAATTGTCAAATGGGCATGCACATAGTTCTCTCCAACAGGCGGCAGCTTGCGAGGCAGCGAACGTGACGGGGCCTGGGGGTACTGGGCGGAGTACACGAGAAATTGGAGGGAAGGGATGTTTTGCGGCAGCAGCAGTATTGGCCAGAGGAGCACTGAGGGAGACTGAGTAGGTTTCTTTAAGTTGTTTTCATGCATAAATAGCCCGTAAAATTTGTTGGTAAGGGGAGAGTTATTGGTTGAATTATTTTGGGGGGTTATTTTACAAACGAGTCTGGTCAAAATCGGTACAGCTTGTGAGGTAAACGTGGTATATTTTCACTTCCACTCAACAGGTATGGAGGTGTCAGAGCTTAGCAATTGCATGCAGAGTGCTGTGGAGGCTGGTTTTCCCAGGATGAGTACTGAGCTGGAAGCCTCTAGCCCTAGGATAGGCTACGTGTCAGGGTAGTTTAGGATGATTGACACTGATGGCTTGCCAAAGAGCCTAGATAAAGCGAGCTAGCAGGATCTAGTAAGAGATTTGTTAGAGGAGTCATCAAAAGTGACATGTTGGAACTGGCGTTTTTTGATGGAAAAAATGACTGCTGTAAAATTTCTGACCATCTGTATTCCATGGAATGGTGCTCCAGTATCCTTTGGGCTGACCCCATCCCCTTTAGTTCCTTAATGCCGTGGGCTTACCTCTCGCAGCATCAGCATACTTTGAAGATTTCATTTGTGCAGCCGAAATCACGCTGGACTAGTCTGTTCTTTTCTGAAGCCAGAGAGGTTTCTTGGCAGCTGCACCTGACAAGCACCAGTGATTTGCTTCGTGTGGTGGGACGCCAGCCTTGCTGCTGCTTCAAAGCATTGACAGTCCTCAGCTAGTAAATAGCCACAGTGCTGTGCCGGCAAAATATTCTCTTCAGCATGCTGTGCTTTGTTGTCTGAACATTAACCTTCAGGTACTGACTTTAAGGTAATTTGGGTACATTTTTTGTGAACAAGGGTTGTGTTTCAAAGTGGGGTCTTTTTCTTTCTTTTTCCTTCTCTTTTTAGAGAGAGAGAGAGAGACTTTCCTGTTGATGTTTATAGAAAATAGACCAGAGGTCATCTTCATTTCCCAGTTCTCAAGCAAATTCTGGAAAACCTTAACCATTTTGGTCAGAGGTGTGTCTAACCTGTTCTTTAAACTCTGAAGACAGAAGTTGCACAATTTCTCCAGTCGGTCTGCATCGCTCCTTTGCTATGCTTACTGTTAGACCTTAGGGAAAAAAAAATAAATCTTGACCTGAATCTCTTGCTGCAATTTAAGTCCACTTTGGTTTTAGAAAGTGGTTATTTTCAGATTCCTCTGTTACATGTAGCTAAACCTCATCATCTTTGGAGTGCAGTTACTTCAGAATATATGGTTAATAGTGGATGACCTTTTTGTCATCGGTGGCTCTTCACTCATGATAGTTCTTAAAAACAAAGGCATTTGTGGTGCCATCTTGTTACACAGAGGTGGGTGCACTTTGAATGAATTGCTCTTTTGATTACAAAAGGAGAATGAGAATGGTACACCAAGCACTTGCGCGTTGCTGGGGATGAACTCTGAATAGTTCAACTATGAAAAAGTCTTTTTTCCTCCAGGTGGTACACCCTGTTTGAGTAAGTCTGCAGCACATTTTGGTTCACCAAGAGATGTGTTCTCAGCTGTGGCAATGGAAGAATTGCCAAATCACCACCCGTTATCACTAGCAAGTGACCGGAGTTACTCAGTAAAATTGAAGTCTATAGAATACAAATATTCTTACTGACAGATCAATATTGACATTTATTTGCAGTTTTCTTGTGGATACCTGGAAATGGTTCAAAGAGTTCCCTTTTCAAAGCAAACATGTTGAAGTATCGGAACTTTTTTCCACAGGAAGGTAGGCTGTTGGTTTGTATAGGCTATGATCTGTAACCTTTACATAGGTCTTCTGAATAGGTTGCCCTAAGGAAAGGGATTCCACGTTTCATTTCTGATTCCAGCTTTTGCAAGTTTTGAGCCAGTTGAAAACTTGCATTTTTCCTGATCTGAAAGAATACACCCGTTAACACTCTTCCTTTTTAAGTCCACAGCAGCGTCCTCGTTTTTGAAAGAAGGGAATTCTGTAAATCGGCGCTTTTTTTCAAGGTGATTTGAAACAACATATACGACATGGTCCTCTATAGCTAAAGAAAGGTGCGGAGATTTTCTTCCTATGTTGGGAGTAGCTATCCAGGCACCTTGTACGCTTAGAACTGCTTGGTAAGCTTCCAGACAGATTTACTGGGAAGTAAATACGTTGTGCTTGGTGTACTTGCACAGCATTACGAAGCCTAAACTTTCCTCAGTGAGACATCACACTTGAAGCAAAACCTGATTACCTACTGTAGCTACTAGGTTTCTAGGGATCCAAGACTTGCAGATTCAGTGGCTTCTAGGACTCTTCTCCAGCATTTTTGAGATCCTTCCATGACCACAGCAAGTTGCATCCATGATTTCAGAACTTTTAGGGTATATGCTATAGAGTGAAATTAGGGCTGTATGCACTTCAAGCTTTTGGATTAAGATACTGAGTAGCCCTAGGAAAATCTGGGAGCCTTCCAGGCTGTTTTGAGACAGTTGCCTCATTGGAAATCCTTGGCTGTTGTTAGTGAAATTAATTTCAGCTTCACTTAGGATTCTAGCAGCTGCTAAATATAGAGTAACCAATGTCCTTGTTATACTAAGACAAGCTCTTCAAATGCATCACGTTTTTTAAATGGTTTAGGAACTTAAACTGTTATGCTCTGAATCATTCTTTTATAACAAAATAAAAAAAAACAATCTTACGTCATACTTGTCAGTCCCCTGCTTTGTAATTTTTTTTTATACGTCTGTCAGTAAATGTTACATTTATGTTAGTAGAACTCAATAATAGTCAATGTAGAACTCGATGAACTTGCAGTAGGATTAGCGCTTGGGACAATAGGCATTAATTTTCTGTGCTGGAAAAACTGAGTCTAGACTTCTGCCATTTAGGAGGTTGTATCTAGGCAACTGCTACTGAATGGTGAGATTTTCTCTTTTGCAGACATCTGCTCTGCCCTGTCAAAACCGTGTTTCTAGGGAGAAGAAAAAGTTCATCCAGATGTAGTGACCGGGTATGCAAGGGAAAGGAAACTGAGAGAAAATGATGTAAATACTGAATTACTACACAAGAACTTCAACTCTCCAGAGATGAGACAGTAGCTGAGAGCTTCCTTTGCATGTACCGGGTGAAAGGTGACGATCTGCAGGGCAAGAGGTCTTGGAGCCGTACGCTTTCTCAGGCAGTTTCAGCCTATGCCCCTGCACCCTTTTTATAAGAATTCTTTTTTTTACTTTTTCAGTTTCAAAAATGAATTTGCAATTTTTTTGAATTGCCGTGTTTAGGTTTTTTTTGATTTGTCAGGCAGCACTATGGAGATGAGCTGTGTATCATTGCGAGGCCAGGTGTGATTCACTTAAAAATGGAAATAATCTAAGACACTGTGAATTTAGCTGAGACTTTGCAGACTGTTGATTTTAATAAAATCTTTTACGGATTAATAATTGTCACAAATACAACTCTGATCTCTGGGCTGCCGTGATCTATAGTACAAAATCTCAACATATTTTTGTAAATCTATTGAGTGAGTACTTGCACATCAAGTTTCTCATCTCAATTTTCTCTGTCAGGCAACAGCATGCCTCTTCACTACCATTCTATTGTTCAGAGACACTAACAACTCCTTCCACTGATAAAGAGCTGATGTTTTAAACTGCTTGATTTAGATGAGTTACCAGGGTTTTTACTGACTTCCTTATTCTTCCGTGTATTTGGCAATTTTAGAAGCGTCAAAATGTCTTACGCTTGTTAACATTTAACCTTCTTCTTCTGCAATCATTTCAAGCAGTAAGGAAGATGGAACAGTTACAAGATTCAAATATTTTGGATGTCAGCTTTGTTCCAAATTTGATTTTTTGCTGCTTGCACTTAGAAGATAATCCCTAACATTGCCTCACTGCTGTCATGAATTTCTTTGTACTGGACACATAATAATCAAACTTATTTTATTATCACTGAAAATAAGTTGTTGCTAAAATCTCCAAGAAATGTATAACATTCCTAATAATTCCGATACATAAGTAGTTTAACATTAGCGAGGAAGACTTGCAGTTTTACATCCACATGCTAAGTATTTGTATATATATTTCCCCGTCCCTGGAAGTATTTAAAAGACGGGTAGATGAGGCGCTTAGGGACATGGTTTAGTGGGCATGGTGGTGTTGGGTTGACGGTTGGACTCGATGATCTTGGAGGTCTCTTCCAACCTTAATGATTCTATGATTCTATGATTCTATTTAGAAGCTGGCTTTAGGTTATCAGTAACTAAAACATTTGTGGCTCCTCCTGCGTGTATGCAGTATGATATACCTGATCTTTAGGAAGACTCATCTGGTGAAGCAGTACTTGTCTTGTCCATTAGTTATCCACGTGAAGGTGACACAGACCGCTATCACCTGAAACTTTTTGACATTATTTTCATAAATGCTGATTCAGTGATGCTGAAAAGTGGCCAGTTTGTGCATCTTGTACTAGTGAAACTGCAGGGATTATAGGAACTGGTAAGTGGAAGGCAGAAGCAATATACTTAATGCTTGTAAAATTTTAACTGGATTTTTAAAGTCTCTAGTGCACACAGCTGCCTGATTCCTTGAACAAAATGGGATGTTATATGAAAGGTTTAGCTACACGCAATAGACATTATCACTTTAAATATATAAATACTAACAACGTAACCTATTTCTCTCTCCTATCCCTTTATTAATATGGCTGTCAAGGACAGGAAAGTGTTCCAAATGCTCCTCTCGCACTGCAAGAAGTAGCCGGGAATCGTTCAGGAGGCGCTTTCGCTTTACAGTTGGGCTGTTCCTATGGCTTGTTGCTGTTGAAGGGGTTAGTCCCGCTCCTCCCATTCTTGGCAAGGTGATCTTCTGCCAGCTCTGATGCCTGTCTTGTTCTTGCCCTTCACCTGGATGATTCAACTTGCTAAATTGGCAGCCTCCCTACCAAAAAGAGTCAAACTTCTCCCTTCTCTTCTCCCTCTCCCCCTTTTGCTATTAGTTTTTGCTCTTCAGTGGACTGCACCTGGTCACTGAATGGTTACAGAAATGACGAAGTAGATGGCGCATACTCTTGGAAGGAGGGGGAAGACGACACCGCCTGCTTCAACAGAAGTCAGACATCAGCTAAAATGCAATGAAATCTCAGCTTTAAAACGCTTCATGCTGATATAATTGTTCCAGCCCTAAAGGCTGAACTGGCATGGATTTTAGATACAGGTGGAAATACTGAGTAGCTCTAGGACTTAAGCTAATACACACTGTGATGTTCATTGACCTAAGTGTGCATATGAACCTCTCTAGTTTCTAGACACTAAAAATTACTGAAATACTGTATATTATACAGAGATGTAACATAAATTAACATAATAAACGCATCACTTTACAGCACCATCTTATGAAATGGTTTACCACATCCTGCCAAAATAGTGGATTACATCAGCTTCACGGGCTATGCTGAGTGTTTTGCTTAAGTAAAGTTATTTAAATTCTTGATGTGGTTTTTCTTCAATGAGGCAGCAAAAAGTATTTGTAATCATGGACTAATGATGATGGTCTCTGGGATGCTGATTATTCTGCACGGGTCTTTTTGGGGTTTTGCGGGTCTGTTTTTTCCCCTACCTTTAGCCTGTCTTGCTACTTTTGTTGTGTTTCTGCCATTGCTGCTCTAGGTCCAAGCAAGATTCTCCAGGCACAACTTTTTTAAAGTCTCTGGCAGTCATCTCAGTGGGATTTTCCTGTTCTTCTGTTTCCAGAAGTGCTTTGTTGAAACAATTTGTTAGTTCCTTGTTAATCATGATGAGAATGATGTTTGCTTTTACCCGATGGAGTTGGGCTGACATTTATACCTTAAGTTTCTTGAGGCAAAGGTTCTCTTTTACTTTGAGGTGTCAGTCATGTTGTAAAGGCCATAGCAATTCTCAAAGAAACATCTTGATTTTTGCCCCTCACTGTAGCGTAAGAGGAGAAAGGCAAGAAAACAGTGCTTTGTGAGCCAGGCTTTTACTGTTTTATGGTGACAGATAGTGGTAATATTTACTACTTATGAGCCATGCACATAAATCTACATATTTATGTAGTAATGAATAAAGGGAAATATTGTGGCATTTCCAGTTAGAACATAATTGCCATGTATATTAACAGAGATCTGGGATCTGGATGTCAAAGAAAGTGAGCCAAAAATAAAGCTGTTTTACTAAATTGATTCAGTACCATGAGAGTATTTTAAGAAGCTGTAATAAGGGAGGTTCTCAAGGAATAGGCTAAAATATTTCTGTTTATAGCTAATGACAAAGTAAAGGTGATAAGCAGTGTCATACTTACAGCTGATTATATGCTGCAAAGTTAACCATAGACTAGTTCCTGTACTAAATTTCTGAAGTGTATTAATAGCTCTGTTCTTTAGAGTCAAAGTGGACTGAACATTAAATTAAAGGAAAGAAAAAGTTCTGCTAGACTTAGCTTACATCTTGTCTGAAATTCTGCACCTCTTTCCCCCTTACTTTCTCGTTTCCTTTCCCATTTTCCCATCTAGCTCAGGCTAGCTACACCAAAGCTTAAATAAAATGAACGTTTTTCTTTTCTCTGCTACAACATCTGCCTGTTGTCGCCCCCCCTCTCCCTGCCCCAACTTCAGAGCATTTACACTCTGCTTGTTTTTGAAAGCCGCTCTCCTGATCTGTTCTCCATCCAGCGCTGCTTCCCTGTGCCTTATTCTCCTGGTTTTGCTGCCTCCTTGTCCTCTGTGCACCATCTTTCCCCCATGAATGATCCCCGCGCGCTTGCTGCGGGCTCCCTGTGCTCATTGGTCCTGTGGCGACCCCGGCTTCCAAATTCTGTTGTTGTTCGTCTGCAGGTGTAAGCGCACTGGGAGCCGTCGGGTAAAGTTTCAGACGCTGCTTGTCTTCCCCAGCCAGAACTGACCTGAGGAGGGCTGAATAGATCTAAAGCTGAACCCAGAGAGCGCTACCTTCCGATGTGCCGTATTCATCCTTCACATCCCGTGTATGGAGTGCTGGCCCCAGGAGTCCTTATCTACAAGTACATCAGAAATTGTGCGATGGGAGACGTGAGCAAGACCCGTTGTGTGTGAGGAACGTCGCAAGATTTAGCAGCGAGGAGTCCAGGTAATGGGCACGGTCTTAATGCTGAAATGGGGGGTGGGAATGTTTGGGGTTATGCTTTATATGGATGTATATACAGGATGAAAATCAGACTTTAAATTCTGATGGATAATGTTACAATCGTGGTAGCAACGCTTCAAAAAAACATGCTCCAAAGCTTTCCATTTTATTGATGTGCATAGCCAAATGAGTTTTTTGGGGCTTCTGACCCCCCCACATCTGCCGGGCCCTTCTTCTCAGGCAAGGTACCAATTGGATATGGCAGAATTGCTAGTTAGTTGGAGTTTTTTAGATCACAGAAATCTACTGGTATACTAAAGGAAGGGCTAGCAATGAGAAAGGATCAATTGACAGGAGAGAGGGTGATTGCTAGTGTCAAACAGGGAGGATGTATGTGCTGCTCCCAGGGTTTTCTGAAAACAGTTTCTTTCAGCCTATTCACTAATGACCTTGAAGGTGAGGTTAATTTGATATTGATCAGATTAACAAATGTAAAATCTGGTAAATAAAAGCAATTAATTAAAAATAGCGAGGAGGACAGTAGTTTGTTGTTGAATGAAAATGAGGGGAGCTTTAACATAAGGAAGAACAAGATGCTACAGAACTGCTAACGCTCCTGAAGTTATGGACTAAGCTGTGACTCCTTGTTACTTGCTAGAGAGAACTTCACTTCCTCCTGGAGGGGCTCTTTGTGCTTCAGCATTTGATGCTGTTTTTAAGCTTAGCAAAAAATAACGTCTTACCTCCCAGGATTTCTATTTGGGTTGCAGGTACCTAGACTTTCTTTACAGGCTTGTATTTAATTGGGCGAAGGGAGCTCTGGAGCTGTCATGTGTATCACACTTGCCAGAGTTGCTTAAGATTCCCCTACCTACAAGAAAAGTGTTAGAGAGATGGATTGTAGCAAAATGAGGATGACAAAACTGGAAACGTGGAACTCTAGAGACCACACTGACACGTAACTGGCATCGAGGCTTGCCTCTAATTTCTCTGAGACACCTCTGGGTCCTGGAAACCAAGGGCTCAGCTCCACAGCAGTTCTTCTTCAGAGTGCTGTCTTCTAGTCATGGCCTCTTTGAAACTTTGTTTAGTCCTAGAAGCCAAAAGGATACTTTACACCTATGTTTTAGGTGAATACGCAGGTCTTAGTCCTAACATGGCCCAGGAAAGCAGAGGAGATTGAGCTCACCGTATCACATGTTAAAGTACTGTAATACCGTGTCATGTTCTAGGTTATTGAAAGAGGCAGAGGGGGGTTAGGATTTAACAGGTCTGTTTCTGAGCCTTGGCTGCTATCTTGGGGGTCAGGCACATGAGTATCCCTATGTTTAATGTTAGTGTTAGTCTTTCTCTCTTCTCTCTGGCCTTCACGGCAGAATATTTTCTGCCGCCTGGCTGAAGATCCTCAATGTGAGGGCAGGATATGGGGCACCTACACATTCTCATTTCCTTGACTCATGCAAATCCTGATTCGTTCCTAATGTACACATCTCTCCAGAGATGCTGACGGGTCATGAGAGTAAACCTAGCAGCACACCCAATGTGCTCTCAACGTCCTCCCAGTCCGCAGGCCTCTTCTCTTCCAAGACAAACCCTGTAGTCTGTTCTTTAAAGCACGCTCTGTTCCGGGAGGTGCTGGGGTTTATGGGAATCCGAACAAGAGGAAGCTCCAGTTTGCATTGTGCACTAACATCTGAGTGGAGGCTTTAGGGAAATGCTTTCTCCTGCTGTTACTACTTTTTGTGTCCTTTACATATAAGCAAGAAGACGTGAGAAAATCAGCAAGTGAACCTAGACCATTAGATTTCATGCAGTGGGCAGAGAGAGATAATGAAGTACTGTTAACTGCCTCCCTCACTGTCTCCCGCGCAGTCCATCTTCATCCCATGACTCCACTGAAAGGCCTTTCACGTTTCTGCATTAGAAATAACATTAGCAGGGGGAAAAAAAACCCCCACACTCCACTCCATACATTGCAGTTGTATCATCCTTTCCCAGGTGCATGTTTTGTTTTTAAGAAAAATGATAATAGAAACACTAGTGGGGAAAGACAGAGCACAAGCAATTCCCACTCTTCCCTTTGAAGTGAGCAGTTTAAAAATGGGCTTATTTTGTTAGAATTCAGGGTAAGTGCTTTTCAATAGATGAGATATACTTTTGCTCAGTTCCAATGGACTCCACCAAATCAACCTCCCACTCAATTCAATTAATTCCCTTCCCCCTGTGTGTGAGGAGCAAGGTTTGGATATAAAAACACTGAATGTAAGATTAAAACGTCTACAGAGATAATCAGAAGGGAGTCTATTTTAATAACCCTCTCAGATTGCTGCGCATGAGATGTGGAAGTAGGAGGTTTAATCTCAGTGCAGTGCCTTTACAATTATAGTCAGAATTGAGCAGAGTATTGGTCAATAGGAAATATGCTCCTCAGGGTAGGGAGAGTACTGTAACAAGAATTAAGTCTCAGGATGTTAGTGAAGGAATCCATCTGAAAAGAATAATCGGCTGCAGTGGTATGGATCTCAGATTCACAGAAAGAATGGTTCAAAACGAAACAAAAACCCATAGCAAGAAGCAGCAGCAAATTCACAGAGACTTAGATCGTCATTGTGCGAGCAGGAAAGAAACACCGGTTCCAAGTGCATAATGCTTTCCTTTGGTGAATTTTTGCTTTGAGATATTTACAGCTGGCGCCAAGGTAAAAGGAAGAAGTTATTCACTCTGTCTTCCCTTATGGCCAAGACTGGTTCCTATAAATCGGCGCACAGTACGCGAAAGTTGTCATTAATTTTAGGCAGGTCATGGGTTGAGGAAACATATAAGGTGGTAATTGAAAATATCATTCTGCAGACCTTTCTCCTTCTTAATCTCCCAGGCTAAAAGTTTGCTGAGTTTTTACTCTTTTGTCACATAATGCATGTCTAGGGTCTTTTAAATTAACTTTGGGCTGCTGGTGGCTGAGTTATTTCATAGAAGCCAAGTTTAAGACCTGTTATTATGAAGTTTTTTGATTGTTTGCCCTTTTTTCCTGTTCACATCTATTATGTGCATTATTTGGAATAAGAGATTAAATGTGATTAGCATGAGTTCACTACTCCTACTTAATACAACTGTGCTTTGTGACAAGAATCTTCTAGTACCTTTTAAAACTCTTGAAGACTGAGGTAAGGTATGACGTTATAAGGTGCTGTAATTCTCTGCTCTACAGATGTCACTGGCTTAAGACACTCTCACAAATTCAGACTGAATTATCATTTCTGAAGTCATCAGAGAGAACTGGAAAATTCAGCAGTGGAAGAGGAGTATTTGCAGTTTTATATCTTTTATTTAAATGTGAAAGATTAAAAGAGAGGCCAAACTTTAAGATAAGGAATATAACCTCTGTGTACTCTTAGCCTTATAATGAAGGAGTATAGGCTCTGCAGGTACAATCTCGTGGAGTCCTTGAACATCCTAAATACCTGATTAAGGGTATCTCTATACAAGGTGTGAAAAAGAGAGGAAAATTGTGGGTGCCCATCTCTGTATTTGCAAGCTCCTGCTAAGACGTGAATTCCGCTTCTTGTATCTTTCGCTACCCTCTCAGCAGGGTCTATACTCAAAGGGAAGACGTAAATGATACAGTTATGAGTTTTGACAAAAGGCACTTGGATTTATTCTTCATACTCGAAAGAGAGGAAATGATATTAGCAAAAGTCACTTGACAAAACAAAATTTACTTGAATTACAGCGCATATTCATGAAAATACATTAGCATTTCTGCAGGTTTTGACCATCTATAGTATTTAGCACTTCAAACTTTCACATCAACGTATAAATATTAACAATTCAGGATGCTCTTCATGCCAAGGCAATTTTCTGTGGGGGTAAGCTATTGCCTTAATGCCTTTTTAAAGCTGAAAGTTTTTTAATATCAGTCATTAATCACAATTGTTAGTCCTTCATGATTTAAATTGTGCAGTACAGATGCCCATTTCTTATGCAGAAGGAGCAAATGTAGAGTGTGGAGCTTAGTCAGTGTTTCCTTGAGTCAAACCTTACTCACACGATAAGGTAGGAATTACCATATTATAGGGAAATATATTTTTTTTAACTTTGCTTTCAGTGCAAAGGCGTATGGTGCTGCTATGTCTCAAGCAATAAATAAGGAGATGTCAGCAATGTAGCCTGACTGTGTTCGACGTTGCTTGAGCTGCCTCTGCTTCCCCAGAGCCCGAAGCTGCACCAAGTACCATGGTGCCTACCAGAGCCAAAGCACCAGCTTGAAATACCAGTGAGAGACTCTGTGGAGTGGCGGGGGGCAGAAGTGCCATAGGTCTCACCCACGTGTCCACCAGAGCTAATCTACCCTCTTGGTAATGAAGGTTTCCCTTCTTCAGAGAAGAGAACAGACCTGGCCAGCGCTCCCGAGAGGGAGAAAGGGCCTGAGCTGTACTTTCAGTCACTCTGACTATCCCGGGTAGATTATTTGGATGATTGCAGGATCATTTGGTGGCTCTCTCTCATAAGGCACCTTTGAACCCAGACTGCCTTAATCTAGTCCTGAATAGAAGTTAATTTAGAGCTATTCAGAAGCTAATTTAGAGAGATTTACTGAGCTCTCTTCAAAGGAGCAGTCTTTTAGGATTCCATTTCTAAATCGTGATTTTTCTTTTTACTGTGATTTCCAGGCTCTGCTTCAGGGAAAAATGTCTTGGTTACTATTGTAGCACATCAGATGGTGGTTACTTGGTGTCTTTTAAGCAGTGCTCAGTTCCTCTGGAAACACGGACGCTACCTTTACACAGCACGGGGACAATCTACGTGTGGCACATCTGTGTGACTCTTGACCCCGCTGGTATAGGCAAAGATACCAACAGTAGCTTGCAGCGGACTCCTGGATTGCAGCAAACACCTAATCTTGTGTATTTTTCCCCCCAGGAATCTCACAGTCGCCATTCTTGTTACACACATCCTACCTGCTCTTTGTCGTCTTGCCACCAAGCAAGCTCCTGAGGTCCAGTGATGCTGCTCGGACGGATCCCTGGCCACCTTCCACCCAGGCCTGCAACTCTCTGATGAACACGTGGGTTATGAACAGCATGTTCCTGGGAGGGTAACAGGAGAGGGCTTACCTAGAGAGGGAACCAGATGCTGTTTAAAAAAACCCCAATATTTGTAATAACAAACCTAAGATGCATCAGAAACATTCCAGAAAACCCAGTGCCAGTTGCTCTTAATTGCCAGCTGTCTGAGGACTTTGGATGAACCTCATTCAAAACTTCAGGCTTTTGTGTCTTGAGGCCATCAGGTGCATCAGATGCTGAAGAACGAGCAGCAAACACATCCGAGGCCACTCAAGCCGCCACAGGATGGGGCACCTGGTCTGTAAGTTTTCCCTCCGGCCTGTGATTTAGTCTGTGAGCGTAGGGCCTTTGGGCAGATTATTGCATCTCTGCCGAGTTCAGAATGAGGACTATATTGCATGAATTGCGGGGCAGTGTAGAAACAGGGAGAGATGAGTGTCCCCTGTGTTGCTACCTGGCTGCAAGGTAGGAAAGGTTACAAAAATACCCTCTGGGGCATTGAGAGGACTACTGCTCTGGGGGATTAATGTGTTTTCTTGCTGGTGCATCAGTGCTTTGTGACTGAAATGACTCTAAAATAATAATTCTTTATACTAATACAGGGTGAGAACAGAAAGGATGCGGTGGTGAACCTGGAGTGAGCAAGCGAGCGTCAGGGCTTCCACCCTGCAGTCTGAAGTGCAGCACCAAGATACCCAGGTGAGCGCTCACCGGGCTACTTCAGTTGCAAGAGCAACATGCGGCTTAGCCCAGGACAACTACCTTGCACAGAGCTCTTGTCCGCTGCCACTGAATTGTATCTACCACCTGACCCCACCTGTTCAAATGTGGCATGACCTATTGGTGGTATGATTTGTGCTGATCTTTAAAATATCTTAAATTTGTATTTAGTATGAGGAAGAAGTAGGACCTTGATTGTTAATATGGCACACCTCGCTATGCCCATGTAACCCAATCTAAGGTCTGACCCTAAATCCCAACTGAACAGCACGTGTGCTGCCCAGGCCAGCAAAAGAGGAGCACTTGCAGACTTGTCTCAGCTCTTGCAGGAGAGTAGGAGGAAGCAAGCCCAAGAGAGCACAGCAGTGCTGTCAGATACATCAGGCTGGTGGGTCTCCAGTTTGGGGAGCACTGCGAAGACTGTGGGGAGGCACTTGGCTACTTGAGTTTGGGTAGAGGCTTGAACACAGAGTTTCTGACTGTAAAAAGGGTTTAATTGCACTTGATAGGGGAGCATGCAGAAATACAAGATTTAGGCCTCTTTAAAAGCTGGTACAAACCTGTCGTGCAGGCAGGGTATATGCGTGGCTCTGGACCGGGTATTGCACTGGGAGGAAGAAAACTAGATGGCTGATTCCCCCGTGATATTTTTAACTCCTTCCTCACTTGCAGGAGAGTCCAGTGGGTGTCAAATTCTACGTCTGGGTCTGAATTTGGCAGCATTTCACAGTGAGTGGTTCAGTTGTAAATACTGTACAAAACATGAGGCTGAGGGTATCCTGACCCAATGCACTTGGGCCCACTTTCTTGCTTGAGTTCGGTATTTTGCTGGGGTGTCAGGAGGGAGCTTGATTCTTGTTTTCAGAGAGAACTTTCTAAAAAAGTGTGGTTGGTAGAGAAGTTAACTTGGGCTGAGATATGTTCTTTCTCTGTTACTCCTTCCAGTCAGATACCTAAATTGATTAAAAAGCTGTTTTTAAAACAGTGGATTACTCAGTTTTTTGTAGTTCCTTTTACAAGAAAAACGTGCTAAATAAAAAGGAGCCTAAGGTTTCCAGTACAGAGATTGGCCTGTAATCTTTGTGTCTGTGTGTGGGAAGTACTTGAAAATTGCCTCCTACGGACAGATTAGTGACTTGGTAGAGGGAATTTTCTTAAAAATTATGCTTTGCATAAACGTTAAATTGCAGAAAACATCTACTTCCCTGTGAACTTCATTATTTAGGTACTATCTGAAACAAATGTCAGGCTGACACCTCACAAATTGTTTGCTACTGATTCTCCTATTACTTTACAGATGTTCCAAAAGTTTTCACACCAGCTTCTCCAGAAGATATCTAAAAGGTGAGGGCAGGTTTCATTCTGTAGCATCGTTGTTTTGGCAGGTACGCAGAAAGTTGAGTGGGCTGATCACGTGCTTCCCATCTGTCAGCTCATCACTTTTAATAGGTGCTTGAAGGAAAATTGCAGTTATTTCACACAGCACTGGATGCCGAAAGTTCATATGCCAAGAAAAGATGGACATGGAAGGAACAGAAAGTGTTTCATAACAGACTTTTTCATCTACAAAAGACATTCCTGTGCTGCCCTGTTTGGGGGTGGTTATCTTTTGTGCGGATGTGATCTTGGCTTAATTTGGACTTGCTGATGCTCATTGAAAAGGATGTTACGCTAAGTCTGGGCCTGTCTACCCCGAGACACTGAACCGCAGAGCAGGATTTTGTGTTGAAGTCCACCTAAAGGCTGACAGAGTACTACGGTGCACGTGTCTTCCTGATTTCCTGGAACTATAGCTCGTTCCTGAGTGCCAGCGATTGACACCTCTCTCTCAGCCACTGTGTATATTGCTGTTTCTTATCCGCAGAGTTGTGCTGCAAGGTATAGCAGTTCCGTAGGAGCAGCTCCATATATCCACCACGGATACAGGTTCCTCCAAATGCAGGTTGGACTGTACAGCTCTACTGATTTTAATGACTAAACAGAAACTTTCCTGGCTTTCCTTGTCTGAAAACCGTTCTACCAAGCCAGTCAAATTGCCCACATCAGTGGTTTCCTGGGCTGCAATTTATCCCAGATGGTAAATACAGAAAGCTGTGCTTAACCTGGATTAGAGGCATCCTGGAGTGTTTCAAACAGCTCAGTACTTACAGGTTTTGGCAGGGCATGTTACAGCATGACGGTAGCATGACTGAGTTGTTAAAATGGCCAATTTGCCATTCGTAGTGCACCACTCAAATAAAACTTGTCTTCCTATTGATTTTTAACAGCAGCTAGGCAGGCTCTTTTGTGTGATTCATCTCCCCTAAATTTAGCTGCCTAAATATTAGACATCTCCTCTGAACCCGTCATCTAACGTAGTCTCAAAATTAGTCATCGGAGATAAGCAGCTCAACAGGACAGCCTGACCTGCGTCAAGATAGGTTTCGAGCAGAGATAGGGGGTTAAGTCAACCCTGGAGGTAACTGTTTTTCTCCACTGATTTTGAATTAATTTAGTGACTTTCGACAGCAAGGTGAGGGAAGCTCTATCCTTTGCTCTGTTTTCCAAAAGTATCTTTTCAACTTCAGTTATCAATATATCCTTCCTTTTAATCATGAAGAAATGTCTTTGTGTTTGAAGCACCAAACTGGATTTGCTGCTGTTGTTTTTTTTTTTTTATTACTTCCTCTTATTTTCTTACTGTTTCTTCTTATTGTGCATTAGAATAACTTCCAAGGTTGGGTGAAAGAGGGAAGAGAGATGTTCTATATTCTTTATTTAAACACATTTTTCTAGTAATCAGTAGCATAATAACCTAGAGCTCTGGGTTTCAATGTTTTCTCATTAAAAACATAGACCAAACAGTATTGTGAAGCCATACATCTTCCCTGTCAAACATTTAATTTATTGTGCTGTTCATTTATAGCTTGAGACTAGAGAACTATTGGTTGACAAAGGAGGATGGATGGCTTTTTTATTGAGTCCTTACACAGCTGGCAGAAGATAGCAAATGGAGGAAGGAAATGTGCAACACTCATTTCCAAACTTCTAATAAATCGTGGATGGATCACAAGGGGTTTATGCTAACTTAAATAAATACTGCATTGCATTTCCAAAAGATTGGGGGTTGACAATCATTTGTCTCATTCGCCGTGGTTAAACTGATGAGCGTCAGAGAGCAGGTTAAGAACAAACTTTTATAGTGGTACACAACAGCTAATGTTACGGATATACTCAATTAAGCAGCATGATCCATTTCTAACTCAGTTATGGCTGTTGCTTCATCCCTCTGAAGTTAAAGCAGTATTAGCATTCGAACAGTTCTTGTTTGGTATTATTTATCCCATTATACTCCAGAGCTCCTTTTCAAGTTAGTAGTTTATGGTAGCGGGAAGGTGATTTCAGCAGCTTAGTTCTCTGACGGCTCTGTTTGTTGAGTTTGTGCACAGGATGGTCATGCTGTGGGCAGCACTTTGGAGCTCAGCTGCTGCCGCCGCTGCCTCAGAAGTTCTTGGTTACGAGGCAGTGGGCATCCCCCAGCCTCCACTCCTGTAATCTTTCTTCCTCTGATCATTTTGAAGTACATAAAAATCTTAGCACTGTAGAAAAATACAGATGCTTATTGGTTTGAACTAATAATTTCCTGGTTTGAATGTTTTTCTGGTTTTTGCAGTATTAAGTTGTAGGTTTCATCTTCAGCTTTGGGGGGCCTTTGTGACTCTGCTCCTCTGCTTTTGCCTCGCCACATCCGTCCCCATCTTTCTCTGTATCCGTAATGATGTTGCTTCTGCTTGGTAATTTTACCCATCTGTAAACTTCATGTTCCTGCCGAGCATCCCATATGCATGGACACCACCCTTGATTGAATTTGTTTGCGAGGTCATTTGCACTATCAGCTTTCAATGCATACTCTTACCGTGATTCCTTGGGGAAAAAATGGACAATTATCACAATTATTACTGGATTAGGAAAGGACCATTCTTAGTTGGAGGGGGAAAAAAAAAGGTAATAATTTGTCTATTTTTACCCAATTTCTGCTCTGTTTTTGTTAAGAGAGGAAACTGTAATTTGAAAAAAGGAAAAAATCCAGAGGAATTCTTTATTATTTCTCATCTGGGAATGCTTTCCCCTTAAGGGAAGCTCTGCCATAACATTTAAAATACTTTTTTTTTTTTTAAATGATCTCTTGACCACAGGTTATCAGTGGGTATAAGCCACGCAATCTGAACTTCAAACCGCTCTGTTATCTAGTAGCAGTAGAAGTCTTGTATCCTCTCTCAATCACTAGAGGGGGATGAATCCTATTTAGCCATAGCAATTAAAGAGATTGTGATTGGTTTCAAGTTAGACATCCTGATGGATTGGTTAGAATAAAGATCTGCATTCTGCAGTTCTCTAACATTTCCTGAGTTCCTTGTGTTTCACTTTTTCTTCAATTAATCTTTTATTTAGGTGCGTTAGTTAAAGCTAATATTACAGTTTACACACACATGCAAACAATGTGTAAACAACTGAGTAACTATTAGCAAAGAGGGTTGCAGAAGCCATTATGCGAATAGAAGTGTTTCTGCTAAACAGAAGGTGAATGCACGCATTATACAATAATTCTCTTCAGAATTGTAAACAGTGTCTATATGAAGCAAATGCAAGGAAAGCGATATCTGAGCTTTTTTAAATGAAGTGAAATTTCTGCTTGGCCACATCTTAATAAACAGAAACAGGCTAAGCCACATTTCTTTTATCTGCACAAAATGCATGGCATTTCAATCAATAAACCCAATAGTGAAGAGTAAGCGGTTGTAAGTATGTAGCTGCAAATGTCAAATATAGTAAGTGCTTAGAAATACATTGGCAAAACTGGGATTGGTACATTTTTTTATTTTTTAGGCAAAATATACTTGCATAGTAATCAACACTGACCATGAAAATAACGTGCAGAATTAATAATGTGTGAGTGATTTTTGAAGTAAAGAATGCTTTTATATCACAGCCTCATTATCCAGCAATCAGCCTGGTAAAATCTTACAAAAGGGCTCATAAATGGGACAGCACAAGTCAAAGTAATTACCTTTACTCCTATTATATTCAGAAAAGTTCCTGTGTAGAATAGGTAGAAGAAAGGAAAAGGAATGGGTGGATGGGATATGCTGTAACAGAACTGCCCCAGACTTGCCTTCTACCTGCATATCGTCCTACCTTGCAGGAAAAGCACTTGCCAGACTTGGCTATTCGAAAGCTTTTAAATACCTTATTTTAAAAACCTTATACACAAAGGGAGGGGGCTATGCGACTTTTAAGAATTAACACTTAAAAATATCTGCCCATATGCATCCCTATGTGGAACACTTGTGTCATCTTGTCTTAAGAATCTATTTTATGGAAACTGTGTTAGAGTTTTCCAGCATAGATTTTCTGTCTTCGAGCTTCAGGAAACCTTACGTATAAATACTTTTGTAGATACAAATCTCCAGTCTTTCATCCAGAGATAACCTTTGAGTTTGTGGAGATGGTCTCAGAAAACATTTTCACCCTTATTCTCCAGAGTCAGAAAAACTTACCCAGCCTAGTCCCTTCTACATAGCTTTCTCAACAAAACAGCTTATGAAGCTCTTCTCATCCAATGGTAATTCTGACCCAAACTAGCAGCTTTTCAGTTTCCAGTGAAGCGAAGTTTGAGGTGTGGAGTCAAACCAGCCTATTCTGGGACTGCGCTTGTCCACCACGCTTACTGCGGCGTTAGCTGAATTTGTCTACAAGGACTTTGTTAGCGTAGCCTAAGGGGAAGCCCAGCAGCACTGGGGCAGACCAGAGCAGTGTGTCAGCAGTAGTAAGTTCCCATGCCTGCATGTCAACAGCCCTCGTACTCCTCCGTGATGGGCCAAATAGTTTGACTGTAATGTATGACCTGTCTTGAGCAGGTGCAGAAACCAAATTCCACGCTTTAGTCTTCACCAGACCAGACCTATTTGGCTCACCCCCAGGGCTGTCAACAGCCCTTATCACAGAGCGTTAATGAGCATTCTCGGTAACCAATATACTCCTCCAAATTAGTCCTGTAGTTAAGAAGTCTCTAAAGGGGCATGGCGGTCTGCGCTAACTCCTTCTGAGGACTACATTTGCGAACTCAAAAGTCATCGATAGGCATCATGCAAGCTTAAGCTTTAAAGGAGTGAGTGATTGCAACACCCGTAGGTACCCTGGACCTACCATCGCATTCTCAGAGGCTTGTACTATTCCGCATTTTAAGAGACTTAGTGCATTCAACACCTTCACAAGGAAATTTAAAAAAAAAAAAAGAAAAGAGCACACCCCGGTTACTTCATACATGCATGTTTGCAATTTCTTTCCATTCTTTTTAAAGAACCGTGTTGAGATAAAGAAGTATATGGTTGAGAAAAGATTCATTAGAATTAAACTGCAATCATTGTAAACTACTGTCAAACTTCAAGTATTTCTACTTTCCCTTTCCTATTCCTTTTATTTTCTCAATAAATAATGGACTTGTTCAGTAAGTGAAATGGACTGCTTCGGTAGCCCATCATGTATTTTATTTTTGCTAAACTTTTGGTTGTGCTTTTTATATCATGCCACTTAAAAAAATCCATTCTCTCAGACTGTTTTTCATCTAAACTTATTGCAAATTATTTGAAAGGTTTTGTTTGTCCCAAGTGCCTCTTAGGTTCAGTGCAATAGATACCACTGAGTCCTTGATGGCATAGGGAGATAAAATATAGGATGGCTAGATACTCAACACTAGTTTCTGATATTCCTGGTATATCCTTCCCCACACTGCCTCCCTGTTCCCCCCATAACCTTTTATGCGGGTTTACATGCATTCTCATAATTTTTTCACAAGGTAATATAAATACGCTTCCCCACTCTTTTAAATGTCAAAGATGTACACCGGGGAAAACACAGGAAAAGGTTTTGTTTAAAATAGCCTCGGCAGCGTTGAGACAACTGATGTTTTATTATGTTGCCTGGTGAACTCACCCTAGAGCAAATCATGCAGGAAGATGAATATGTTTTGAAGGCCTTTGAGAACAATGATTATTCTTCAAATGTATCCTAACTGCAGAAACATGCCTAAAAAATAAATGTTTGATGATTTACACAGAGAAAACTTACAAAGTGTTCATTGTCTTTTAGCAAAGTTTTCATTGCTTGTCTTATGTGTGAGCCAAAAAACTTACCTTTGTGTTTCCACCTATCTAAATATTTCATAGACTCTCCTGCTGTACCCTTGCTGGTTTGATTTCCAGTCTCCAGTTGGCACTTAGAGACAGATTTTCATCATGAAAATCTTTTTCTTCTTCAGCAAGAACGTACACGTTGCTTGCGTGTCATGTGTAGGTGATGAAGCAAGTCTGTGTCCATACACCAGATTTAGATTTTAGCACATCGCTGTAATGGAGTCTCAAGCACAGCAGTCAAAATAATGCCCCTCCAAGACGTTTTATAGCTGAGCCTTAATCACATAAAACAATGTATCTTTTTTCGCTATTAATATCTTCCTTTCCTACCAAATATCCCCTATGATCTTTTTCCATAAGTCAACATATTTCTCCCTCCCCAAGCAATACAAAATAGTAAGAAAATAATAGCTTCTGAAGGTAAAATGAATACTAGAGTTTGTTTGCTACATGTGTTTTAAGCTTGATTTAAATTTTAAAGCTTGGTTGAATGCATGTAGAAGACATGTAGACTATTCGCTTTTTGTTTAAGTGTTCTTAAAAGGGTGAGATGGGTTGTACTTTTTTCCCATTGCCGTCTTTTTGGTGCATCTTCACGTAGGGATGTTTGCGCCTCTTGGGAAGTTGGCAGTGTAAGTGGCTGACAAACTAGCTAATAAATCTGAGGTTAATAGGGCTGTAGACAGCAAAGTACACAGGCGTAGGAAGGATCACCAGCCGCAGAATGCTGCACATCTAGAAGCTGTCAATACAGAGTATGAAAAATGCAAAGGACAAAACAAAAGTAGGAGAAGTTCCAGCTCATTTTTCTGCTTGCTGAAGCAATCTCTCACATCAGCATATCCTGGTCCTCTAGGGAAGACGTGCATTTAGGGCTTGATCTTGCTTCTACTTGTGCCAGAAGAAAGTCTCCTTTTTAACCCAAAGAGGAGAGGATCAGGTCACTAATGACTGTCCCACCCAAAATAAAACCAGAAAAAGTAACAATGCTTCAGGTTATACCAAAAGGGCACATCTGTATAAGAAGGTAGCGCTCTTTACTTCTTGTGTAAATATTAGTGTGAATTCATTTAGAGGTATTTAGAGACGGGTATTAGAGCTTTAAAGCTGATTAGTCTAGTTCTCTTAATTAACGGACCAAATGTCTGATACAGCTGCTGTGCACTCATGGGATTGAGGACAACTTCCATCCGGGAGGGCGGGAAAAATATCTTCTGAAGAAATTTTCTGTGCGTTAAATTAAATCCCTTGAAGTAGCTTGTGGCCAGAAATTTGAGTAAGTCGGCATGGTGCTCTTGAATTCCACAGAGCTACGCTGATGGCTGTCGCCTGCGATTGTCGTCGAATAACGCAATGAAATTCGCTTAATGCATGAACACAAGTATGACACAGGAAAGGGTGAAAAGATGTTACCGCTCCACCAAAACTGTTCAAAGAAATAACAATTGCTAAAGGGTTGCATCTTTGATATACTCTCCATTTGTTTAAAGACACCATAAAAATAGCCGACTGGAGACTTAAAGGTGCGCACATCACAGTACTGCTAGGGAAACCCTCCCTGCACTAGGAAGACTGCCAGGCCGCTCTGCTGGTGTCTTTGAAGGCTCCGTTTCCCCCCTCTTCCTTCCCTGTGAGACTTCTCAGGTGCTTTTTGATCATGGAAAGACCTTGCCAAGGGGTCGTAGTTTCAAAGGGAGCCAGGATACCCCACGCCTGCTGGTCCGGAGTAACCGCCTGCCTCTGGGCTCTTCCCAGGTGCTGTGGACACCGTCCCACCTCATGGCCTCGCACTTGTTGCAGAGCAGCAGCAGTTTCTGCAGGCAGCTGCTTACAGCCGGGGAACGCTTCCCACACGGCACGGAGAAGCAGGCAGCGGGGACTGAGGCTGCCGAAAGGTAGGTCCAGGGAGCAGCCCCTCTTTGAAGGAGGGGTTGGCTGGGAGCTGCACCCGGGTGGTTCGCGCAGGGTGCCGTGGCCGTGCCACCACGAAGCACATCTTCTGTGCGTTTGTGTTGCAAGATTTAATTAGTGCCCTGAGTCATTTTTTTGTTGTTGTTGTTTTTTAAATAAGTTTAAAGCTAAAGTACTGGTTTTGGCAGGGATGAGAAGTAGCCTGCTTAAAGGGGGAAGGGAGAAGACAAAGCTACTAACCACATAGGGCCACATACGTTCATATACGAAAGTCTTGGTCATTTTGAAGGGTGATCTGAAGGGAGGCGCTCATGGGAAGTGTCATGTAAGCGCATTGTTTAGTATTGCATTTAGTAATCCTCCCGGCTATAAACTGAATTAAGCGTGTGGTTAAGTGCCAGACTGGGGGGACTGGGGTCTGACAGCAAATCTCGGCTCGTAATGTTGCCCGAAACAACACTCTTACCCGAAACAGGTTCCCTGATGGACACTGTGTCATCTTCTACAAGAGGTTTCCACTATAAATACACACTGCTCAAAACAAGACAGAGCCAGGGTGTTAGTGTGTTCCTCGGGCAACTCAGTGGGCAAAGCGAGATTGCAATAACAGAGGCGATGGTGCTTCTTTATACGCTGAAGATTCAAATGCTGCGACAGGATTAAGATTTGCCCGTGTCACTAATCTGATTTGTACTGGCACCTGAGATTTCCTTTCTCATACCTAGACTCTTCACTAAGCCTTCATGTAACAAGAAACAATTGTGCCCATCGTCGTCGATTCAGAAGAGTACATCTTCACACACGCACGCGCGCTGACACAACAAGACCTGCACTTGACCTAGTGGGATATGGAACTGAATACTGCGGCCTCATCGGTGGTGTGCTGTGTTTTGTTTTCTTTACCTGAACATTGAGTGATTTAACAACACAGATGTTGGATACGCAAATAGGGCAACTTCTGATATTTCTCAATATTAGTACAAGAAATATATACTCTAAGGGGAAAGTGCTGATTGCCAGGCCCTGGAGTGTTTAACAGCAAAGAGAAGCTACTATAGTTGTCTCTTTTTTTAATCCTTAAACTCCTTCAGTAAGCATCAAATATGGACCACTGTCAGAGGAGGGATGCTGTATTAATAAACCTTTGCTCTGATACAGCATGCTTGCTTAGGCTTTGCTCTGATACAGCATGCTTGCTTAGGCTTTCAAAAACAAAGAAAAATTACATTAAACCTTTAAATTTACAAAGACTATTTATTTTCAGTATTATATTGACAATTGAAAGACTTTTCATTTCTTTTAAAATCATGCTCTCTTATTTCATACTCACCTTCTGCAATGAAGTTACAATTGTTGTGCCTGTGACCGCAAAATCAGTTGCCGGAGAAATAAATGTGATGCCACAGATTCAATCCCGGGCTTCAGTGCAGGATCAAGTGCAAGGAACAAAGGAGAAGATAAGTGGCTTTCTAAAATAGAAATATCTATTAGAAAAATCCATTTGTTTTTGTCAGCTCTATTGGAACAGATAGTTCCCGTGTCAAAATCTCCACTTAGTTGGAGTATATGTATTTAAGTTTTGCAATGATTTTGTGCTCCTGGGGCTTATCCAGGTTCCACTGAAATCAGCTGAGAGGTTCCTATTATTTCAGTGGACTTCATTGCTGGCCTCCGCTAAAAATCTTCCTGTTTGGAGATACTAAACTGAAAAGTGGGTATCGAAAGTAGAAGAGTTTGATACGTAACTCACTTTCAAAGGATCCAGATCCCGAGTGTATTCTGTGCTTTGCTTTCTTTCAACCTCTGTTAAGCAGAAAGTGAGTGAATCTCTTCCTAGGGCACTTAGAGCAAGGTTTTAAATCACGGGATGGTTGCATGCTGAGGCATCAGAATTCTTAGCTGCCCAGATATCTGAAAATCTGGCCTTCCTCAGAATTTCCTACATAAATTTAGCACACGTTTAACCGTTGTACTTGCAAATGAGAAAAATATATTCTGCAGTAAGATTTGTCTGGACTGCAAATTAAAAATGTTTAAGGAATATCAGTCTCTAATTTTCACATTTACTTTCAGTCGGCTGTGGCTTCTTAAGTTAGCTGTTTGCCTCTCGCTTAGTCTTTGCTGTCTATACGTTGGGTACGTAGTTCAGGCTAGTGGCCTACGCTCCCCGTTGCCTATGGGGAGAAGCAGGCGGCGCCGAGCAGGGCAGGGGGTTAAGTCTGATACGCTGAATCGTGGGCTTGGAGGTGCCACTGACTGTGGCAGGAGTTTTAGGAACCAGCTGAGATCAACTTATAGATGGGTAAAGTCAGGTGAAATGTATACTGTCTTTAGCAAACAAGAAATGTGATTGGAAGCCTTTCTCTCTGACCTACAGGAAAAGATGCGCTAATAAGCAGCAGTCAATCCATCAGCCAGAGAATGGTTGTATTTTCACTGAAAGTGGGTTTGATGCTTAAAGGGAAGACGGATAATTAAGACTTCATCTTCCAAAATATTAAATATTGATTTGTAGACATTTAGCAGCAGGCATAAAGCTCTCCTGAGAACTGGCAGCAACTGTCTAAAAGATTATAAAAGATTTTACTTCTCCATGTAGAATTTAGCATTTATTTTTTTATTTAAAATTTATGAAATGAGAGTAAAATAAATCAGGAGGTAACTTCTAGCCTTCTGAGCGCGTGTTAGTTCTGCTCCATGTGGCCATTCAGAATCAAAATGGATATATGATTTTTTTTTTTAAGGTTTGTATTGGCTTTTGGTTTATTGAAGTGTCAGGAGGTTTATAAGCTCTTCAACTCCAATTTTGATTGTTTTATCCAACTACTGTCACTTCTTATCAGTATTAAAGACAGGAATCAAAGCACGGGACCCGTGGGAAGTAGCGTTTCAAGTGTACACCACCGCTCTTTTTTGTCACTGTTCTGAACTATGCACCTCTGCTCCTGACAGCAAACCCGCGACGAGATAAGGAGGCGAGTTTCATACTTCGTTAATTCATTTGTGAATTAAACAAAGGCGTTTTTAACTAGAGCGTATTTCTTTCCACCTGCCTAGTCCTTTCTCTGACTTGCGAAAACTGCTGCAGTACAGCAGGCACCACGTAGGGTAGCTTTGCTCGAGGCAGCCCGTTTGTCTCGTCAGCCTTTCGCTAATTGTACGTTGGGAATCTGCACGATTACATTTGTTCAAACAGGTGGGAAAAAAAGTATTCCAGCATAGCTGCGGCTTGCAGACGTTTCTCCCCAAGAGAAAGTAACCCAGATTTATTAACTGGGTTTGACAGCCGAGCCCCAAGTGTGGTACTTGTTGGTCTGAGTAAAGTTAACCAGATGTTCAGCTACCCGAGAGCTGCTCGGCCCGGGCCGCCCGCAGGACGCCGCTGCCCTACCGAGGATGCG
Source organism: Pygoscelis adeliae (assembly GCF_000699105.1). Taxonomy (NCBI): domain Eukaryota; kingdom Metazoa; phylum Chordata; class Aves; order Sphenisciformes; family Spheniscidae; genus Pygoscelis; species Pygoscelis adeliae. The sequence continues at coordinate 2,977,309 of NW_008824053.1, read as the reverse complement.
GGTGTGAAGCGGTTTGAAAACCCCTGCCTCTGCAGAAAGAAAATACCTCAGACTAAAGGGAAAGGAAGAGTTAATTCTCGCTAGGCAGTGTCTGGGTGGGTACGATGAGGTTTCAAAGGTGGGATCTTCCCCTATCACAGCTCAGCTACAAAAGTGGCAATATCTTTGCTGAGTAAAATTGCGGTATTTTTAACTATATTCTCATGGCTCCATGGTCCAATCTGTGGAATAATAGTCAGCCTTGTCAACCAAGGGCTTTATTCATGGTAAAGTATTTGTGCAGCAACTTCTTTCTTTCTTTTTTTTTTTTTGTTTGAGATGTCTATGCATTAGAAACCGACATGAATTTTCACAGTCTGTTTTATTTGGGTTAACAAGTGCATTGAATTTAAGAGGTGACAATTTCCGTGCGTTATTTGCAATAGTTTCAAGTTGATCAAATCCATTTCAGAATGTTCCTCATTTTATGCAGACTCACTTTAAATAAGTGTAGGTAAAATATGTTCATTTTACCACTGGATCAGCTTATTAGGTTTTAAAAGTGCATTTCCACTATACCATCAACAGCAGTAAAGGAAAAAAGGGAGGAGCAGTGACAGAAAATCTATTTGACAGAGTAAATAGTTTCTCTGCACATATGTATATAGAGGTGTGTGGGTTTATGTGGGTAAAGTAATGGTGATGGCACTGATGGAGCAGACACGTTTTAGCATTATAATGACAAATCATAAAAGATGACACACTTTAAAAAAAGGTGATGTTTATTGGAGACTTGATTATTTCCTACCTTCACCAAATGGAAAATTGACTGAGACAAGAGAATCCAGCAAGTTAGGATCTAAATTGAAACACTAAGTCATGTCTACGTGGTAAGTAAAAAGTAATTAAAAAAAAAAAAGTCGCCCATTTTAGAGGGGGGAAAAGAGACAGGCAATACAGTTAGAAGTCAATACTTAAATCAACACTGCGGTTGCAAAAAGCAGCTATTTCATAACAAAGATGTTGCAGTGGCATAAGCAGTGGAAAAAGACACTAGGGTGAAGCAGGCAAATCTGTACCTTTGCACATTTCTAAGTAAGCGTATGTACAAGATTTTTTGAGTCCTTGGGGTTTTATTAAATTCTTTACCTTCTTTGACCGTTTCAGCTGGGCTATAGACCCAGGAGGGACATACGTTTTATGTTATTTTCATTTTGACATTTTTATTGCTAAATGTTGTGCACGGAGTTAAATATTTTTGCGCTCCGGTTTAGATACTTGAATCCTGAAGTCCTTTTATTCATCCTGTCATCTGCCATTGATGTAACAGACTTCTGTGACCGTGTTGACAGGATTTACCGAAGAGTTTGCTGGATGGCACATTTTATAAAATCTAAATAAAAGGGTCCATCGTCTGGGGGATATGGGATTGGAAGTCAATGGGTGTTGATGGTGCTTAGTTTCACAAAGAGCTATTCAGGAACTCACATAACCACCTCTTACAGATTTCTCTCTCTTTATATATGACCATGTTCATATTCCCTTCAGGTTGGGGAGCAAAATGTTGTTTTTCTTTTTTTCTTTCCTAAGACCTGCCAGGTAATCAAATATGTACCTGCATTTCTTTCTGACATTTCAGAAATACTAAATATTGTATTCTGGTGATAATGCTTTCTGAAGGAGGAAGGAGATGGCCCATTTAATAATGTATACTTCATTTACAGTTTGGAGCGTTAGCCAACTACTTGTGATGATACTTCTTCCAGTCATAATACTGATATATGCAGAGTTCTAACTACATTTTTAAATAGAAAAACAACTGAATGATACATTCAAAATAATTCATGGAGAGGAAATAGATGTATTTCAGCATGGGAGAATATTTATGCATTATTTAACAGCAATAATGTTTGAATTCATACATTATGCAAATGCCGTTATAATCAGGAAAATGAAAGAACTTGGACTGCTGCAACATCTTTAAATCTACCATTAGGTACTTATTTGTGCATATCATTTAATACTGCACAATGTTACAGTATATCACTTGGAGAGAGAAGTTATCAGAGACTAACAGGTTATAAAAAAGTAAAGCTGATGAATCCTGATTGCTACCTTGATGCTAATGTCTATAAATTTATCAGCAAACAAGAGTAAAGGCTTTAATGGTAATTTACACAAACTCCTCTTCTGGAGATGAGTTACGGGGGTTGTACACACAGTTCACACTTTGCGTTGTGAACCTTATCCATACCCACCCCCACACAACAGACCGGCACGCAGCGTGGGCTGACACTGCCAAATTGTGTTTTCTTAATGTGTCAGCAGCTATGTTCCAAAACTATCAAAACCAGCAAGCCTGACCATATAAAACTAAAGCTGCTTCTGTCTCCTCTTATCGTCAAGATAAAATATATCAAAAAAATAAATAATCAAAAAGCCTGTAATTTGGTGAAGAGCATTAATAAACTTTCCCTCTTACTAGTTAGATCTGTTTATGTGTCTGCTGAACTAAATCCATAAACCCATATACGTGTATGCGTGCGCTTCCCTGCAGTGTATCTGTGCCACATGTCCTTTATAAAGCCGGTGGGTTTCCAGCCAGTATGAGCGTGCGTACGTGTAGCCTGTGGGAGCAGGAGCTGTAACTTGCCGTGCGCACGCCCCGGGCAGGCTCTGCGCTGGCCACCTTCAGCCTGGGAGCCAGGCCAGGGCAGCCGTGCTCGAAGGTGCTGCTCCGGAGCTACTAGATGCGGGGGGTACGAGCAGGGGCTCAGGGCTGTGCCCCTGCTTTGGTGGCTTTGGCAGAGCTGGCCCCCCCCGCCCCCGGCTGTCGGGCCCATGAGAAGAGCAGGTTTCTGCCCCAGTGTTGGGTGCCTCCTGGTCTCTCCCTGCCGCTCCTGCTTTTGTTTCCTTAGTCTTTCTGTTTTCATCAATGGTTTCTTTTCCTCCCTGTTTTAAATAGCTCCTCCATTTCTTTCTTTTACTCTGTTCAGCCAGGTTTTCTACCAACCGCGTGGTCCTTACAGCCTTTCCTCTTCGGTACTTCATGCATTAATGAATTTCTCCTCCAAACGGTATACGAAGTCATCTGTCCTGTATGTACGTGTAGTACTCCCATGTTATGAAACAGAAAGAGAGCTAGTCAGACCTGTGTCCTCAAAAGCGTCTGGGGCATTATCTCCTATTTTGAGCCTAAGAAGTTGAGGGTTCAGCTGTGTTCAGCTCACTCTTTGGAGCAGCAGTCTCTGTTTAGACCCGCAAGACCGTCCTTTTCCACTGGCATCAGTCTTGAGTACACAGGGTGCGCCAGCGCTCACCCTGCCCTTGCCGTCCCAGTGGGGAGAGCCGAGAGGGGTGCGAGGTGCGAATCGACCTGCGAAGGCTGTGCTTTCAGTTCGGCCACTTGCCGCTCTGAGGCGAACCCCAAGGAGTTCACTTGCTGGCCACCTGCACCGCCACTCTGGAGCTGTGTTTGTACGGACTTTCTCCGGCTGGTTTCCGAAACCTCAGGGGCTCTTACATCGGCACATAGGAAAAGTAAAAAAAGCACAGGATGCAGGAAGAACAGAGTGGACAGGTCCTCCTTATCTCATGGAGAATGCTGGAGCTTTTGGGGCTGGTGGTGATGATTAAAAAAAAAAAATCCAACTGCAATTTTTTCTGGACTGTTATTTGCCCTTACGGGAATGAGAACTTGACACGTAGCAGTGCTGATTATCTTTTGCTTTTCAGTCTCCCACCTTTGACAAATATATCCTGGAGGGAATGGGCTACGGATGATTTTGCCAAATTGGAAGTAAACATTGTATCTGATTTTTTTTTTTTCTACCAAACTTTAGGCATGCTTAATGTATTGGCAGGAAAGATGAAAGTTAAAGGAGCTTCCTAGTCGATGATGGGCTCTGCCAAGTCCTTTCTTGCCTGGCTGATTTTTAGGTCAGCGTTTGGGAAAAGAAAGCCATCAGTCGTCACAGGGGTGCATAGTGATGAAAGAAGAGCTAGACTTTCCCCTTGTAGTCCATGAGTAAACAAAATTTCTTCCAAATTATTCATACTGCAATACTCTTCATTTTTAATAACTAATATTTCTGTTAGTGATAAAAATGAGAGCAAATAGAAATGAAGAACAATTGTACTGAGAGAGCAACCCATTTTCTTAACCCATTAAATAAAGCTGGCCCATCACTCGTCAAGGAGTGATTTACAGAAACGGACGGCAGAGGGAAATTTAAATTTACACTCTGATTTCCAAGTGTCCTTGTTGTATGGCAAGCAAAAAAGAATTTGCATGCAGATGTCATCAATCCGGCGTGTCTCATAAACACTATATTCCCATAATAGCTCAGGAATTCAGAACAGCTCTTCTTGCAACTGGGTGACATTTGGACACATTTTGGGTACTCACCAGTTGGAATCCAGTCCACAGCCTGGAATTTTTACTGTGTTAGAGTCTTCCAGAAATGATTACTTTTTATGGCAGAGTGGTTGCAATACTGTTTGCTCCTCCATCATAAAGATTGTGCCAGGGCTTCTGCTATAAAATCTCTATTGCTAAGAAGAAAACACAATTCAACCAATATATTGTGCTCCTGGCTAAGAACTGGCATGCAAGAATTCATCCTGGAAATTTTTATTTGCAGCGAATGATACTAATTTCTCAGAGCGCAAAATAATGCATGAACTCCCTTTTGTTGAATATTAACTAATTTTCGTGGCATTGTAGCGATCGGTTATTGTAAAGCTGGTTGGGAAAAGAGAGGGACAGTAGGATGCAGCAGGCACCAAGGGCGCAATAACAACGTGCGCCCACTCCAGTGCCAGCTGGAGATCAGCAGCTGATGATGAAGAGGAGACAGGACTGTAGAAACTGGAGTCAATATGTCGTGCAATGGTAAATCAATTAATGAGATATTAACTTTGGAGCGGATATAGTAATGTCTTTAATGCAGACGTCCCTGCTTTGACAGTGACAGCTGAGTGCTGGCTGTACAAGAAGAAAGTGGAAGCTGGTTGTCGCTGCAAGCATTTTGTGGCACTGGTGGTTGTGTTGGTCGTGCGTAGGTGGACTGAGGTTTAAATTAGTCTCGGGTGGATTTCCACGTCCGCAGTGCCTGCACGCGGTGAGGAAGCCCAGCCCTTAGCTAAGACAACATGTTCACGTCACTTCGACGCTTCCTCCTGGCTGGTGTGCTCCTTTTGGTCAAGCAGATGGTACAGCATTTTGTAGAAGCTGTCCAGCGTGTCTGTGTTTTCCCTCTGATTACAGCCTCTGAGATGAAATTTCAGAAAGTGCCAAATCCGGCCGGGCCTCTGTATGATTAACAAGGATGCCATCCCCACCACAGAGAAGCGCGAGAACTGCGGCAATCGCTCGGCAGAGGTGCTGGGCGAGACCGAGAGAGTCAATGGGATGGTTAACCCTGAGGCTGTCGCGCTGTTAGAAATCATCTCTTCTGCCTAATGCAACCCAGTTGTTTTGGCAGCGTGGGCAAACTCCAGCTGGAGGAAGCGCCTGCTTGGCTAGGAGAATACAGCCCCCTTCTGCAAAGTGACGGGAAATTAAGATCAGAGCTTTAGATTTCTGTAGACTTAGAGGAGGGGCTTCTAAATGATGACCATAAACTCTACACAACCAAAAAATGACCAAGTAACTTCTTTGGGATTTCGTTTAATGGTTCGGTAGAATGCCTGCGTGTGGAACAGCATCTCTGGGTTATGTCCTTTTCTCAGCTCTTCCTTCCTGGGAGTAGGACTATTGCTGCTCTTACTCCTAGTACTTTCTGATTGCACTGAGGACATGCTCCAAAATCCACTGAAACCCACAGAAAGGTTCCCTGAGAGCCCAAACTCCAAATTTCTGTGGTTTTCCTTGTTCAAGATCATCCAGTGCCTGCCCCCGGTGTGCCAGGATAGGTCCAGAATACTTGCTTTTCGAAACAGAAAAATTAACTCCAACGTGAAACTTGGCACTGACTTCAGAAGGATTACCCCAGTCAGCTACGTTCTGGCAATCCTTGCTTACAGCACAGCTTTAACATATGTTAAATTTTATGCTGATAGTTTGCATATTCTTATACTAAATAAATATGTACATTTATGTACACTGTGATGTAACGGCAATTTACATCTCATGACCATCTGACATTGTTTCTCCTAGGAAGGGCTGTATCTCCTCAGCGTCACGAGAAAAATGGTATTTCAACCTAACAGTCTATTTTAATGTCAGAGAGTCAAAATGGTGTATCTTTAACATAAGGTTCTCTGCGGTTTGTGGTATGGCTTCCGTAAGTTTGCTAATTCCTTTGGGTTTTAATTAGAAACACTTCAGCTGCATTTCCCTAAAACATGCAAATGCTGAGGCTCCCACAAACGGTATTATTAAGATGGCTTCTTAATTGATTTTTCTTTGGGAGCAATTTGTTTCTCTTCCACTTTATTGTGGCAAAAACTGGCATTTGTCACTCCTTCCAGTAACTGAAGCTTTTTGCTTTAATAAATGCACATATTAGATGCTATTCTCTTTCTCTGCTTGATAGGTGTATAGTGTCAGGCAGAAGGTCACAATGATGTTAAATTCGCTGCTGAGCAAAGGATCAGAGTGTAAATGAAATCCTGAAAGCTGGTAAATGAGAATGTGCAAATGTAAATAATGTATTAATTATTGACAGCTAAGGGACCGAAGAGTCCTATTTAGTAATGACATCTTCATTGTCACACTGCCTGACGCTATCTCAGGTATCTTTATTTTAATAACAGGTTTTTTCCCCCCGTGATAGTAAGTATTTCAATTTACCAGCATAACTTTATTGTTATTTTTCATTTTCTCTGGCTTTTCTTTATCTTACTGCAGTCTAGGTGCTTGGTTCAGGAGGGGACGGGGGAGAAGCGAATCCTCTCGTATTATCGTGGCAAGTGATATTATTACGGTACAAAATAGATTTTTCTTATAATAAAAGAGCACAATACTGAGGTGGAAAAGGAGATTCCACCTCATCGGTTATTTATGGAAGTTAAGTTACAGTTTAGGAAAAGACGTATGATAGCTAAGGGCTCAGTGTTGCCAACAGGCCTTCCCAGCAATGACTAGAGCTTAACGTACGCCAGAAGCAGAATTGATTTCACCATGGCTTTCCTGAGTGAAACGCTAGTTAGGTTAAGGAAAGGTGTTTCTGAGGTAAAAGGCTTTTAATATGCTGTACTTTGCAAGCATTGCACAAAGTCTAGACGTAGTAGTAAATTCTTTAATATTTAAATTATTTTTATTACAAATTAGCGCAGAAAAAATTCCCATGATCCAAAACAGGTCTTAGTATAATAGCTGTTTGCATAAGGCTGCTAGATGTAAATAGCTAGGAGCTTTCAAATACCAAGATTTAAAAGGAAAAAAAAAACCTAGCAAACCCCACCAAAGATGCCTCCTGATCCTTGTTTGCCAAAAGAGCTAAGAACTTTCCTCCTCCCCAGGTTTTAGCCCGTGGAGGAGATCTGGTCTCTCGCTTCCCAAGCCCTCCAGCCTGCTCCTCGCCGAGGAGCCCCAGGCAAGGGGCTACACTGCCCTTCTGCAACCCTGTGCCGCCTCCACTCCCCCTGTCGGTCCCTGACTCCTGCTTTAATCCCCCCCTCCCCGTTGGCTTTTCCCATAAATAGTAGATTTTTGTCCCTTCTGTAGGTGGAGCACAACGTCAGTTTGGGCAGGCTCGCGAGGTTCTGGCAGGCTCTGGGGGAAAGCAGTGGCCGCTCGTTCCCTGGCCGGGAACCCGCCGTGCAAGGTCCCTGGAGGGCAGAAGGTGCTGCTGAGACCTGGGGGTTAAAGAAAAAGAGGAGGCAACTACTCCAGATGCTCTCCAGCCCGGTGATAATGGTCTTTTCTTTGTCCTTAGTGAGGAGAGGTGGGTGGCAGCTTTCAGTCAAATCCTCTTTCCCCTGAAAAATGCAGGTTCTGGTCTGTGGCATTGCTTAGCAAATTTCTGTCAGCTTTAGTGAATTGTTAGAGTTGATAAATCCTGGTGTGTGGGGAGCTGGAAAAAGTGAAAATATTTCATTTCGCTGTTTTCAAAACATTGTTTTGATTGATTGCGTCGGAAAGATCTTCCATCTGAAGAAGTTTGATTTCTTTGATTAACAAATATTAACGTTTTTACACAAGCTAAAATTAATGGAACACTTCACCTGAAATTAATTTTCCACTTTTCAGCTGAACAAAGCCTCGCTGTGTTTTCGGCCAGCAGCGCGCTGTCGACTCTCTGCACAGCGAGAGCCCAGGCAGTGCCCGGCTTGGTCGGTGCGTGCCCCGGTGCTGCTGCCCGCGCTCCCGCCCCTCGTCCTGGCCCTTCTGCTGGCGGCTCT
>NW_008824053.1:2963013-2968881 GCF_000699105.1 Pygoscelis adeliae | reverse complement strand
CCCTTCTGCTGGGGCTTCGTGCTTGCCTGGTTGCTGCCGGGGGGGGGGGAAGAGCGAACTCGTGTTGCAGGGACGTTCCCAGCTGCACCACCCGCTTCCAAGGTGTTACTTACAGGTGCTATAGTACCACGAGGGGAAAACGCGACCTCGCTTTTTAAGTCTGTTGTTATTTACAGAACACGTGTCGCGAACGTTAAAAAATGCCATATGTGATGCTGAAGATAGAGCCTTCTTCCTCTGCCCAAGAATAGAACTTTATCAAAATGAAATTTCCTGCTCGTTTGAGACGGTCTCCATAGCAACAGGACTGTACACCTGTGATGTACAGGCACAAGCCGTTACAACCTCTGAACTAGGCAGGATGAGCCATGCCCCATCCCCCTGCCAAAGGGAAAAGTACATTTCCGATGTACCCGTGGCACATATTTCTCTATGCTACGTATGTGTGGTCTGTATATACAATCATTTTATTCAGAATTACCCTACTTACATTTGGTAAATAAATACGAATATGCTACTTACATGAAGTTATACACTTGCAGAAATTCAATATGTTCTTGTCCTGAGGAGACTTCCTCATGCAAACGTTGCGCAAAAATGAAAGCTCGTGCTTACATTTGCTTCTGTAAGGATTACCTAATTCAAAAAATTCATAAAATGCCTCACTCTTGCAAATCTGTCAACCTGTTAATAGTACATCATTAAAAAAAGAATGAAGCAACTGCATGCTGAATTATTTAAATATTGTTTTAATAGTAAACTGGAAATAATTATGCACCTTTGGCTATCCAATATTGCAAATAGGCTATTGCTGTTCACTCCATAACTTTTAGTGAAATCGAACGCACCAATGAGAAACAAATGGTTGTGTTTTTAAAGAAACCTGAAATTATTTCCCCAGGTCATTCATAAGGTAGATCATTACAGAGAAACGTTTTCTGATGTGAAGAAAAACCAGCTTACTAATGCAATGGAAATTACATTTTAAGCTTCCACCATCTATTAGCTTATTTAAGAAGAGGCAAACTTCAAAGAAGAATTTTATTTGCAATAGATGCAGTATAAAAATCTACATAACGATGGGCATTGCTCTCAGATACGCCGTATATGACTGAACATGTAGATGAACTGTCTGGTTCCATCTTCCGACGCTGGCACGTTCTTGTCTTTGCTTTCAGATCTGCCCTCTCTTCCCCTCTTAACTCAGTATTAACTCGTTCATTACTGAATGCAGGGCAAGCTACGAGCAAAAAGAGTGAGATACGATAGACGATACATGCATCTTTCCAAAGTTGATTGCAGCAGGTTGCCTGAATTTTTAATACCGCTCCTTGATACAGTGTGCTTGACTTTTTTTTTTCCCCCCGGTTTTGTTATGATCCTCATTTCTGTGCCGGTGAAAAATGGGGCTCCTGCTCTCAGAGTGAAATTTCGCGTCCTTGTTCAGCAAATGGGTGGACAATGTTGTTCTTTCACAGCGGAGGGAGCAGCCAGGGCCTGGCCACTCACCCTCGTGCAGGCTGCAGGCGGCGCGGCAGTTTGATAGCAGCTGGCAACTGGACGAAGAGGGAAGGGAACTGATCTTTTACCCGCAGTTTAAGGACAGGAGACAACTACCTCTGTTGTTGGGGGTTTTTTTTGGTGTTTTTGTAACAACTGTTTATTTTTTTTTTTCCCTCAAGTGTGGTTGTTTTTAGATTTTCTACTAGGAAATATCTGCCTTATGTAAGTGGCTAATACTCTGCTTTAGGCAGAACACGGTGCTTGGAGCATATCTAGGCTGATTTCAGGGAAACTAGCAGCATTATTGATTTTCATTGGGCTTATTAGGATCAGCGTAACACGCACTTTTGCTGTACTAGATTGTATTTGGCTTTCATCATGAAATCTCATTACACTAAAAAGAAATGGAAACAAGTTATGCAAGTAAAAGATCTTGCAGAGTACTCTAATGAAATTACTCTGCAATTGTGAAAACACACTTTGGATGTAGGTCGTTCAAACCCTGAATGCTGCTGGTCAGGCTCTGTTCTCATTTGCTTTTGGAAATTAAGAATAAATTCTCCAATCTTAGTGGAATTATTTCAGGTTTATGCTAACATAACTGAAGGTATAGCTTCATCCTTGAAGTCATGCTGTCTGAATTCTGATGCTGAATCAGTGATTTATTAGGAAAGAGAAGTCCGTGGTTTGTCTGCTTGCAGCTGGGATGGAATATATTACAGCATTATAAAGGTGTGAATTGCACGTGGCTATGGCCGGACGCTTTCTAGACCCCCAGCCAGGACGAGGCATGAAGAGGAAGATTGTTTTGACCCTTTTTGCTCTTGATGGGACGTCAGCTAGTTGCCATTTGCCCATTGACAGCGGCGGAGGAAGCATGAGCTGGCAGCACAGCGTATTTCCTCAGCGCAGCATCAGAGGCATAAAATCCTCCCTCCTGAAGCTCAGAGGAGATCCAGTTGCCACCCCAGCTTCCCTCTTCCCAGCCCAGTTCACCACTAATGCTCGTATCGTCCGAACCCTGACTCTTCTCCAGGATTCCTGTAGCTGCAGGCAGTGCTGTGACTTTCTCACGTTCTGCTAGCGGGGTGGAGGTAAAGGTGTTTACGTGATTCCCGGCCCGCAAGTGCCTGGACCCTTTGGGGAGAGCAAAACTCCTCTGCTGCGGGTGTCCGGATGCCACTGAAATAACACGCCCAGGTCTGTGCGGGGCTGAGGACGGCAGCGATGCCCTCCTGCCCGCAGCGGGGTGGCAGCAAGCCTGGGGCGTGCCTCCGCGGGGCCAGACCTCGTCTCGTGGCTTGTCAAGCAAATTTGCAGGGTTTTTTTTTGTTTGTCGCCTCATTTTTTTTAGCACTTGAAATCGGCGGTAAAGAAAGCATTTCCCCAAGATCTGTACTTGCTCTGTAAGAATGGATCAAGACTCGAGCTGTCAGGGGGAAAAAATATCCTCCTTTAAGATGTTTTGATGGTGCCTCTTAGAATTGCACATCTTTCCTAACGGTCGGGATGCTTTTATTTTCATAGATGTTCTACCTTTGGCGAAAGCAACCTTCTTTTGAGAAAGAGAAAATTAATTTTGAAGAAATCTGAGAAGTGACTCTCAGGCTTCCTTTCCTAATACATTAGCATATTTCAGATCATAGAGAACGAACTACGTAAGGTACAAAAATTAGCAGAAAGCACCCAGTTAAAAACCACCCTACAGAATAGTTGCTAAGAAGCACAAATTGGAGATACAAAGCCGTAACTGCAAAGTTACTTGGGGGGTACAAATTTTGCGTTATTGACAGGCTATGATTTAATGACACGGCACAGTCAGCTCTGAGGCTGTCTTGAGTCATTCCCTGTTGATTCAATGACGCCGTGCTCTTCTGCTTGGAATCGCGTACCGTTTTGGTGGGGTTTTTTATGGAGAAACTTTGGTATCCTAGATGGACTGATCATGTCCTAGGCTTGAAAGCTTTTTTCCAGAATTTTTCAAACCCGAACGGCAAAATCCTAAAGGGGAAGGTCCCCTGAATATACACGTGACTGTCTTATTTATTTGTGAAAAGGGGTCTCAAACTGCTGAGCACACAGCTTTGTGGAAAAGAGCTCTCCTGCGTTGCTGACAATTAGTGCACTTCTCACTTGCGAAATGATGCTTTCTGCTAATGCTACAGTATAGTAGCATTACTATAGTAATGTCACATGTAATCAAAATTATTATAGTAATCAAAATTATTACTTTTTGATAGTAATCAAAAGCACCTAATCCAGCTGATTAAAAATTCCCTGTTGGGCTTTGCTGACCAAATGAATACAATTAGTAAGACATTTCAAGTAGAGAATTTCCTGCAAATACTGATATTCATAGACTTTAAATTAAAATTATGAGAACTACACATCAAGTGAAGAGAGGTCTTGTTCCCTGGTGCATCTCAGCGAGACCCGTTGCTGATGTGCGTCAGGAGAGATTTTATTCTATAAGTGCAGGTAAGCTTTTCACTCGGATCTCGGCTTTAGAATCAAATTAATTGAGTGATGAAAGCATTTTCTTTTTGACCTCCTACCAAAGAAACCGAGCAAAAAAGCTCCCTGAGATAAGTTAGCTCATGTAGGCAATGGTAACAGGTGCTATGGGTTGTTGTTGGGATTTTGTGTAATATTAATCTAAAATAATTTAAATGGCATCTTAATAGCCTTATTTTATGTCTCTTATTTTGATTTTAAAAAACGGCGCATTCCCCTCAGAGCAGTTAATAGGGTCAGCCTGTGAGCCTGTGCTGGTTACCATGCCTTCAGTCATGTGGAATCCAAACAGCCATTATAATTTGTTTCTAAACAGATCAAGAGCTATTTACCATCTCAATGTTTTGTGCACAGCTGGGTGTCTGGCAAACATCCAATATCCATTAACATTTAAAAATTAGTCCCATAATGCATCTTTTCCGTGGCTTGAGGAGTATACACACTGACACATGTTGGGAACCAATTATATTTGCACCACCATTAGTCTGGCTGCATTCAACTTCCCAGTAAATGAGGGCTAATTTAGTTTCCAGAATGGTGTATCTTAAATTCATGCAATGACCTTAGAGAAAGCAGAGTATCTGAAGACTTAAAGAGGAAGGAAATGTTCAGAAAGAATAATGCTTCCTTTTTTCTGCCTAAAACATAAGAGTACATTATTATATGACTGTTCCCAGTATCCATGCCTGGCCCTGAAAACCAGATTCCTCTAATTCAATACTTCTGAAATTCATGAGCAGAATTTAGTTGGGAAGAAATCAGACTAATACAGTAAACTAGCACACCCTCCTTGCTCAGATCAAACCTGCTAATGGACCTTTTTATAACAGCAATTTAAGACCTGCCTGTAGCAGGTCTAACTCTTTAGGTTCCCAACTGGTTTTAAGCATTCTATTTTCCTGCCAGCAGGAAAATAAGAAATACAGATTTCACAATAAGTGCTGTCTACGCTGCTTGTGAAATATATTCTAACAATGCCGTGCAAGTGAAACGACCTTCGCAATTGGCAGTTTGGCAAAGAGGTTTAATGGAAACGGAGAAACACAAAAATGTTTTCTGAGAAGTATAGTTTGCCAAACCTCTGCTGCCATGAGAAATTCCTTCAATAATATCAGAGGTGAAGTGGGGGGGGGTGTGTGTCGAGCTTGGCTACGAGTAAGTGAGAAGAGGGGTTTGCAACACCTTTCCTTGCAGCGTCTCAGCGCAGCTCTCGGTAATCAGGTTCTAGACTGATTGGCTTCTGCTGCTGACTGCTGCAGCACACTGTACGAAGCTTCTCTGAGCTCAGTTAGTCTATGTCATGCTGCTTAATAAAGCTGAATTGCTCCTACAAACAGAACACTATTCTGCAGCCTTTTAAAACTCAGAGGCGGTTTCAAAATACCGTTATTCCTTAACATTCATCCGAACCAGTTAGAAACTCAGGAAGGCAGGGATTTTCTAAACGGGCGTAAAGCAATACAGTGGAGCTTCACCTCCAGGTGAAGAGCCTGCTTCCTCCTGCAGCGGCGGGCAGCGGCAGCAGCTCTGTCCTCTCGGCAGAGTGGTTTGAATGGAGTAGCTGTAGGGTTCTGTCTGGGGTGAGGCTGCCGGTTTATAAGCAAGTTTATGAAAGTTTAATGTATGTAAATGTTTATTTACATCTGCTTAAAACGCAGTATTTAATATATATGAACATGTTGTCCTGTTACATCCGTACAGTTCAGAGTCGGCCCTTGTCAAGTATTTCCTTATTGCATCAGCACTCTCTTTCCTTTTACTTTTTGTGCAAGAAAGTAGCTTTTCAGCGAGATGGCTTATTCCTTGAAGATGCTCTTTTGAAGAAGTTCATTGCACAGTCAATATTTACAG
>NW_008824053.1:2934609-2960374 GCF_000699105.1 Pygoscelis adeliae | reverse complement strand
CGGGGGGGGGCAGCAAGCCTGGGGCGTGCCTCCGCGGGGCCAGACCTCGTCTCGTGGCTTGTCAAGCAAATTTGCAGGGTTTTTTTTTTGTTTGTCGCCTCATTTTTTTTAGCACTTGAAATCGGCGGTAAAGGAAGCATTTCCCCAAGATCTGTACTTGCTCTGTAAGAATGGATCAAGACTCGAGCTGTCAGGGGGAAAAAATATCCTCCTTTAAGATGTTTTGATGGTGCCTCTTAGAATTGCACATCTTTCCTAACGGTCGGGATGCTTTTATTTTCATAGATGTTCTACCTTTGGCGAAAGCAACCTTCTTTTGAGAAAGAGAAAATTAATTTTGAAGAAATCTGAGAAGTGACTCTCAGGCTTCCTTTCCTAATACATTAGCATATTTCAGATCATAGAGAACGAACTACGTAAGGTACAAAAATTAGCAGAAAGCACCCAGTTAAAAACCACCCTACAGAATAGTTGCTAAGAAGCACAAATTGGAGATACAAAGCCGTAACTGCAAAGTTACTTGGGGGGTACAAATTTTGCGTTATTGACAGGCTATGATTTAATGACACGGCACAGTCAGCTCTGAGGCTGTCTTGAGTCATTCCCTGTTGATTCAATGACGCCGTGCTCTTCTGCTTGGAATCGCGTACCGTTTTGGTGGGGTTTTTTATGGAGAAACTTTGGTATCCTAGATGGACTGATCATGTCCTAGGCTTGAAAGCTTTTTTCCAGAATTTTTCAAACCCGAACGGCAAAATCCTAAAGGGGAAGGTCCCCTGAATATACACGTGACTGTCTTATTTATTTGTGAAAAGGGGTCTCAAACTGCTGAGCACACAGCTTTGTGGAAAAGAGCTCTCCTGCGTTGCTGACAATTAGTGCACTTCTCACTTGCGAAATGATGCTTTCTGCTAATGCTACAGTATAGTAGCATTACTATAGTAATGTCACATGTAATCAAAATTATTATAGTAATCAAAATTATTACTTTTTGATAGTAATCAAAAACACCTAATCCAGCTGATTAAAAATTCCCTGTTGGGCTTTGCTGACCAAATGAATACAATTAGTAAGACATTTCAAGTAGAGAATTTCCTGCAAATACTGATATTCATAGACTTTAAATTAAAATTATGAGAACTACACATCAAGTGAAGAGAGGTCTTGTTCCCTGGTGCATCTCAGCGAGACCCGTTGCTGATGTGCGTCAGGAGAGATTTTATTCTATAAGTGCAGGTAAGCTTTTCACTCGGATCTCGGCTTTAGAATCAAATTAATTGAGTGATGAAAGCATTTTCTTTTTGACCTCCTACCAAAGAAACCGAGCAAAAAAGCTCCCTGAGATAAGTTAGCTCATGTAGGCAATGGTAACAGGTGCTATGGGTTGTTGTTGGGATTTTGTGTAATATTAATCTAAAATAATTTAAATGGCATCTTAATAGCCTTATTTTATGTCTCTTATTTTGATTTTAAAAAACGGCGCATTCCCCTCAGAGCAGTTAATAGGGTCAGCCTGTGAGCCTGTGCTGGTTACCATGCCTTCAGTCATGTGGAATCCAAACAGCCATTATAATTTGTTTCTAAACAGATCAAGAGCTATTTACCATCTCAATGTTTTGTGCACAGCTGGGTGTCTGGCAAACATCCAATATCCATTAACATTTAAAAATTAGTCCCATAATGCATCTTTTCCGTGGCTTGAGGAGTATACACACTGACACATGTTGGGAACCAATTATATTTGCACCACCATTAGTCTGGCTGCATTCAACTTCCCAGTAAATGAGGGCTAATTTAGTTTCCAGAATGGTGTATCTTAAATTCATGCAATGACCTTAGAGAAAGCAGAGTATCTGAAGACTTAAAGAGGAAGGAAATGTTCAGAAAGAATAATGCTTCCTTTTTTCTGCCTAAAACATAAGAGTACATTATTATATGACTGTTCCCAGTATCCATGCCTGGCCCTGAAAACCAGATTCCTCTAATTCATTACTTCTGAAATTCATGAGCAGAATTTAGTTGGGAAGAAATCAGACTAATACAGTAAACTAGCACACCCTCCTTGCTCAGATCAAACCTGCTAATGGACCTTTTTATAACAGCAATTTAAGACCTGCCTGTAGCAGGTCTAACTCTTTAGGTTCCCAACTGGTTTTAAGCATTCTATTTTCCTGCCAGCAGGAAAATAAGAAATACAGATTTCACAATAAGTGCTGTCTACGCTGCTTGTGAAATATATTCTAACAATGCCGTGCAAGTGAAACGACCTTCGCAATTGGCAGTTTGGCAAAGAGGTTTAATGGAAACGGAGAAACACAAAAATGTTTTCTGAGAAGTATAGTTTGCCAAACCTCTGCTGCCATGAGAAATTCCTTCAATAATATCAGGGGGGGGGGGGGGGGGGTGTGTGTGTCGAGCTTGGCTACGAGTAAGTGAGAAGAGGGGTTTGCAACACCTTTCCTTGCAGCGTCTCAGCGCAGCTCTCGGTAATCAGGTTCTAGACTGATTGGCTTCTGCTGCTGACTGCTGCAGCACACTGTACGAAGCTTCTCTGAGCTCAGTTAGTCTATGTCATGCTGCTTAATAAAGCTGAATTGCTCCTACAAACAGAACACTATTCTGCAGCCTTTTAAAACTCAGAGGCGGTTTCAAAATACCGTTATTCCTTAACATTCATCCGAACCAGTTAGAAACTCAGGAAGGCAGGGATTTTCTAAACGGGCGTAAAGCAATACAGTGGAGCTTCACCTCCAGGTGAAGAGCCTGCTTCCTCCTGCAGCGGCGAACATCGGCAGCAGCTCTGTCCTCTCGGCAGAGTGGTTTGAATGGAGTAGCTGTAGGGTTCTGTCTGGGGTGAGGCTGCCGGTTTATAAGCAAGTTTATGAAAGTTTAATGTATGTAAATGTTTATTTACATCTGCTAAAAACGCAGTATTTAATATATATGAACATGTTGTCCTGTTACATCCGTACAGTTCAGAGTCGGCCCTTGTCAAGTATTTCCTTATTGCATCAGCACTCTCTTTCCTTTTACTTTTTGTGCAAGAAAGTAGCTTTTCAGCGAGATGGCTTATTCCTTGAAGATGCTCTTTTGAAGAAGTTCATTGCACAGTCAATATTTACAGGCGCTGTTTATACTGCCTTTCTCTCAAAATACACAGCTTTCTATTCTATTGCTTTCAGTGAAACCCAGGCTTGTAGTCCCTAACAATAATACATTTTCATGCATCATTGGCAATACAAGGCTTCATTTAGACTATTGATTAACTTTCTTATTGTATTAGGACTCGTTAGCGTTTCATACCTTCTTATTGTTTGGTCATTTCAAGAATTGACCTTTGCAGATTTACAATACATAAGCAATTAGCCAGTAATAGATTAAATTAATAAAGAAGATGCCTATCAAATCTGGGGGCTTCACAAATCTATCGTGTTATGGTACTGTCCATGACTTTATTTATATTCCGCACAGCTGCTGTTACGGGCTGAAGTCCACGTGCGGTAAATCCTGCTGATTTTAGTTACATGCAGGAGGAAGATGCTGCGCAGCATGTTTACGATTTGCTGGGTAAGCGGGTAGGGATGAGAGCTGGCAGGAAGGTTGCAATGTTTTCTTTTTCTGTCTTGACAGTCCCTTTTGTTTTTCAGCCGTGGATTTAACAAAACAAAACTAGAGCTAATTTTAATTCTTAATTAAAGTCAATAGCTTATGTTCATGCTGATGTATTTGGTACGAAGAAGAATAAAAGAAAATACAGAGAGAAACTTGAAAGAGAAATGCATTTCTTCAGCTTAATTATTTCGTTTCCAACTAAGAAACAGCTCTGCAGAGGTCGATTATCCTTCAGGGATATCTTAGAAGAAGTGCGCAGTTAGCTTGATTTTCTGTCGAATATGTAGCTTGTCACTCAGTAGGTGATGTATTAAAAAGATCATCGTTCCTTTTAAACTAAGTCCTGATAGACATGGAGCCTGCCGCTGAAGGTAAAAGTCAGTGGAGTAATCCAGTCCATCACCATGAGGGACAGCTTTTCTGTCTTGCTGCGCGACAGTCAATGGTAATTTTAGGTCTTCTAAAGAGTGTAAGAGTAGGAGAAGGGTGTAAGAGAAGGGTGATGCTCTCCTGTTAACCCGGGATACTGCTTAACACTCTCCACAGCTTTAAGCGTACTTTCCCTTAGAAGCGGAGTCTAGAAGAGGGGCAAAATTTCTCTGGTGGAAAAAAAATCTCTCCTTGCACTACTTTCTGCAGGACAGCAGTGACCGTTCTGCCCCCAGCAGCCTGGAGTCACGTACAAGGCTGTAAACGGAGATCGGCAGCTTGGGCAACGACTCGGGCAACTCGGTGTGTGGAAGGCCGTGTAGAGAAGCAAGAGAGGGTACGGCTCACCCGGCTAGCTGTCGGCCTTCCACGGGGAGCTCTGGCCCTCGCAGGATCATTGCCGGGGGTCACCGCGCCGATACACAGCACCACAGTCCTGGCACAAGCGGCACCGGGCACACTGGTAAGAAGCAAAGCCGGAACTGGAAGGGAGATTCAAAAAAGAGTTGTCTGATAAGCGCATTTTCTAAATAGCGCCACTGGTGCAAATTTGTCCCTGGGTGCACTGTCTCTGCTGCCACTGCCCCGCTTCCAGATTGCTGCTGCCGGATTGCAGATACCCAGACCGCAGAGCTGGGGTTTTGTATGCCTGCTGGCACTTCTGTTGCACAGCTGGGTGGAACATATAAATTCACAAAGTGTCCAGATTTCACATAGGAAAAGCAGAATGTACAGTTTTACAGTTCACGTGTTAGGGTTTTTTTTGGTTGGTTGGTTTTGTTTTGTTTGTGGGGGTTTTTGGGTTTTTTTTTTTTACTATTGTGACATTCAGATTTTACCGCAGGGAGAGACTGGAGTGTTTGAGTTTAAAAATGAGCTTTAAGTAAGTGACTTGCATGAGGATGAAGTTTGCAAAAGTACTGCCAAATGTCCTGCACGCCTCAGTCCCACTTTGAGCACCTCAGTCTGTCAAACCGTGTTCCTCCAAATACACACTGAGCTGATGCTCAGCCCTCGTAGTAGCCACCTGTATTTGTGACACTGAAGCTCCCACGGTACCTGAAATCTTCCTTCTGGTCATGTTTAGAAGTGCCTCAGTCCTGTCAGGACTGAGCAATGTGGTACCTAACTTGTACCTTCATCTGCAACGTGAACCCGATGCTTTAATATTCCATGACAGCAAAATCTGGGTCTCATCCCTTCAAGGCCAGACTGCTCGAAATCCTTTCTGCATCTTCCCAGCATACTAATGTAAGTGAGGAGCAAACCTGAACTGCACTCGCTTTCCCTGAATTGTGGCAGGATGTTGAATAATCCCCCTCTTGCCTTTTTGAAACTAATTTCAAGGCCTTATTAAAGAGATGAGATCTTCCCGAGCCCTGTGCACCAGCGCGACTGTTGCTGGCGTGGGCGCGGGTGGGCTCCCAGTGGCACAGCTCCTCTGCTCCCGGCGCGGTTTGCACCAGCCCACGCCCGTGGTGCAGGGCAGCTTCGCCTCCTTCGCCCCTGGTCCCACAGGAACACCCTCTTTGAAGTCCCCTTTCACCTCTGCTTCAGCGAAGTTGGCCCTGCTGCGGCTGCCCGGTCTAGGGAGCTGGGGGATCCAGCTATTTGTCAAGCTGGACACAAACAGGTCTTTTCCCATGAGTTATAGTTAAAGTTTCAGCTCATCTTTGTAAGAATAAATATAAGAAATGCTTTGCCGCCCCTTCCTATATTTCTTTGCGCTAATTATGCATCGTGAGAACTACTGGTGCAAAATAGCCTGTCCTCCTCAAAGATACATACGCAACACTGGATGATCAAGGTGACACCTACTCACTGCTTACACGCAGCCCAGCACAAACGTCCTGTGCGGTTTCCAGGGCTAGCTGCGGTCCAGAAGCAAACTGGGTATTTTCTTGTGGCCAGGAGCCCAGGCTAATAAACTCTGCAGACCGGAGCTAGCTTTTCATACAGACGGTTTGGGGCTTCCTGCATTGTGTTTCCATTTGTATTGAAAATTACGCTGGATCTGGCATCGCTGGAGCTCTGCCAGGGCTAATAGGCCCATCCAGCCCCACGCTGACTCCTGAATTGCCCCTTAGCTCCTTCCTGCATTGCTGTTCCCGGTGCCGAGGAGCACTCGTGACCGGGGCGTGTGCAGGCAGCCCAACCCGGGATCCCGAGCTTTTATTATTTATTGTTTTATTTGTATTTATATTTATTTTATTATTTTAGACACCTCGTGGCTCCGCTGGCTTCAGGAAGGTGCTGTGCTCCATGTATTCAGTGAGCGTGGGGTAACACCAGTGTGACGTCCATGCTGTAGGTTTAATCAGCTCGGCAGCGACTCAGAGAAAGGCTCCTTCCATCCAGCCATCCCGGCAGCGGACAAAGTGGAAGATACCGCCCATGTCGTTGCCTCACTGAAGGGTTCTCTGGTGCACCTGATATTGGGAATACAAGGTATTTATCGGGCAGCGACTTGGTCACCAGAGAAAACGATCCCTGCACAAAGCGCAGTGAGGAGTCAGGGAACAGCACTGCATCTTTCGCGAATGCCAGGTTCACAGACTCTGCGCTGGTTACTCTTAGAATAGAATCACAGAATCATTAAGGTTGGAAGAGACCTCTAAGATCATCGAGTCCAACCGTCAACCCAACACCACCATGCCCACTAAACCATGTCCCTAAGCGCCTCATCTACCCGTCTTTTAAATACTTCCAGGGATGGGGACTCAACCACTTCCCTGGGCAGCCTGGTCCAATGTTTAACCACTCTTTCAGTAAAGAAATTTTTCCTCACATCCAATCTAAACCTCCCCTGGCGCAACTTGAGGCCATTTCCTCTCGTCCTTTCGCCAGTTACTTGGGAGAAGAGACCGACCCCACCTCGCTACAGCCTCCCTTTCAGGTAGTTGTAGAGAGCAATGAGGTCTCCCCTCAGCCTCCTTTTCTCCAGGCTAAACAACCCCAGCCCCCTCAGCCGCTCCTCATAAGGCTTGTTCTCCAGACCCCTCACCAGCCTCGTTGCCCTTCTCTGGACACGTTCCAACATCTCAACATCCTTCTTGTAGTGAGGGGCCCAAAACTGAACACAGTATTCGAGGGGCGGCCGCACCAGTGCTGAGTACAGGGGCACTATCACTTCCCTGCTCCTGCTGGCCACACTATTTCTCTGCTCCTCATAAGACTTGTTCTCCAGACCCCTCACCAGCCTCGTTGCCCTTCTCTGGACACGCTCCAACACCTCAACGTCCTTCTTGTAGTGAGGGGCCCAAAACTGAACACAGTATTCGAGGTGCGGCCTCACCAGTGCCGAGTACAGGGGGTACTTGCAGAGGGCGAGGCGGCGCAGAGCCGTGCGGGCAGGCTCCCGGGGGTAGGCTGGTAAGGGCTTGCCACGGGCGGTTAGCAGCACAGGGAGCAAACCTCTGCGTTGGCACAGGGGCAGCAAGCAGAGGGGCCAATGCTGTCAAACACGGCCCCGAGAGGAAAGACGAGAGGCTGGCCTCCAGGAGCATCCTCAGCCCCTTAACGTGAGCACGGTTCCCTTCCCGAGCGGCATCGCCTCCCTGCACTCGAGGGTCCCGCTCTGGCATTTGCTTCTGGATTTTGCCTCGCAAAAGTCACGGAGGGGCAAAAGGCACATAGCCTGCATGTCATTTCCATCTCCTTTTAAAAAGTGAATGAAGTGCCCGTAAAAGGTGGGGGGTTTTCTGGTTCTCCTCAAACGAACCCTTCTGTTTACTCAGGACGTATAAACTGGAAGGCCGTGGCTGGTGCCGTTGTTGATGCAACTTTGGTATTACTTTTTGGCTTTGATTTTTTTGAAGGAAGCCAGCAATAAGGGTGGAGTTTGGAGAAGTTCTCTGCACTTGAATGAAGCACACCTTGCAAATTGATGAACAGCTCCTGAAAGGGTCATGCAATTACTGATTGTAATGTGATTTTCTGCCCTCCCCCCACCCCAGCAAAGCTGCATCCCCTGTCAGAGAACTGCTTCGGTCCATCCTCCCCCAGCTGAGATTCAAGAGGCACCAGAAAATGGACAAATCTGCCCCGAGCGTGATTTTACTCATTTAGGCTCGGCTCCATTAATGGATTAAACCATGGTTCATTAAGCAGTGGCTACTGTGGAAGTTACGGTAACGTTTTGAGAGAGGCTGCCTTGCAGATAGCAGCACAGCGTGGTGCATGCGGAGCTGTCGCCCGAGTGCACCCCGGGGTCCCGCGAGAGCTGGCATCCCGAAACGCCCATGCTCTCAGGCGCTTGTTTGTTCAGCCTCTTGCTTTGAAACTAAAATTAGGGAGTGGGAAAGGCTCAGCCTCTTTTTTTGGTATTATTTTCTCCTGTTGTTGTGTTTGTTCTTGAGTAGCGGTGCCTGTGATAAAGCGGCGCCCAGTTTAGCTTCTGTACCTCGTCACGGAGGGAGAGGTTTTCATAAGCGTAAAGGACAGATAGTCTGCTGAGCCTCCCCAAGGTGACCCACACCTCGCTCTGCCTTCGCAAGCCCCCTCTGCAAGGGTGTGTGGTTAGATCCCTTTCTCCCGTGGTGCTAGAAATTGTGCTTTTATGTTTCGCTTCCCTCAAAATTTAAGGAACGGCTCTTACAGAGCGGGGTGCGTGTTTGTGCGTGCACGCGTGTGCTGCCTGCGTGTGCCCGGTTAAAAGGAGGCAGCTGGAGCTGCAGGACCGAACCAGGAGGGTCTCCTTCAAGCATCGGTACCAGCACCCAAGTGCAGCGTGGATGCTCAAGCCCTGCCTGGGGGGGTCAGGCTCAATGGTGCTGAGGTCCTGCAGCTCCTTGCTTTTCTTTTACTCGCTCTGGGCTGTGTGAGCTCTAGGCTCAAGAGGAATTTTAGAAATGGTCTTCTTAGGAGCAGAAAAGTTGTGATTTTCTGTATCTTAATCTCAGTTAAAACCAGTTAGCAGTTGTCTAGTGAAAACTGAAACTTTTTGAAATCAGGAAAAAGCTAGGAGGCAGCTGAACGCATGAGATGGCTGTGAAAGGCAATGATGGTGAAAAAAACCCCGCCGAGCAGAGGCGGGATCTGCCGTAGCGGTGGGGTGCCGGCCGGGCAGGCATAGCCAGCCCCGGGGCAGCCGGCTGGGAGCGGGGCTGGGAGCATCCCCAGCCCACGCGCGGCAGCAGGGAGAGAGCTGCCCTGCGGACAGGCGCTCCAAAGTGCCATGGTCAAGGCAGCGGGCGATGGGGCTTCACTAGAGGTGTGGAGTACACAAAGTGCATTGCTTTTGAAAGTCTTGCTTTTACCTCTTAAACAAGGCATTAAATCAGTATGTAAGCCATTTCTCTGTCTCTATGCTGAAATGTTACAGTGGAAATGTTCTGACCCAGAGAAGCTAAAGTACTCATTTTTCTTAAACGCTTTTGTAGAGAAATAAAACTATAGCTTATTTCCTGTTGTATGTCTGAGAGGCTGTACGAGAGAGTTAAAATTGAAGGACAGGAAGAATTTAAAGGAATAGAACCTCCGTCTCTTCAGAATGATTCAAGCTTAAAGATAGGATGCTGCTGCATTTTCACTTCAAGCATCACTTCATCGATATTTCTGACATTTCGGAATAGCAGAGTTAAAAAAAAATAAATAATACAGGGATCTTTTCAATCCATTGAAAAATATCTTCCTGATGTTTTACCAGAGTGCTGAAAGAGGTTTCAAGGAAATATGTATATGTATATACGCAAGCACATATATAAATATTAATCTTTCCTAGAGACAAAATTTGGGGGAAAACAATATGACAAGCACAACTTACTGTAAATGGTACAAATGCGTTGAAGAGTAGGAGTACCAGGAGGCTGCTTTTGTGTTGAATGAAAGTTCACGCTACCTAAGGTTGCCTCCAAGTACAGAACTAACCCGGGAGTTTGGATTTGACACTGGCTGGACCTGTCATATTTCCCCTTAATGAGGCTCAGCGCTGAAGAAAAGGAGGAGAAGAAAATGGTCAGTGTGATACGCTGTACAATGCAGTAATTGGATCAAGCTGAGACAGTGGTGGCCTTTAGGCGCAGCAGCAAAGACTCGTAAGCAGGTTGGCATATGCAAATTGTTGTCTCTCTAGAATTTCCTCAATAGAATTTTTATCTTTCTTCAAAATAGGACAGGCAGAAAAATCAGTTTGTGGGTTCTGGGAGTGTTACGCGTTTTACTTCTCAACCTGGTAGGACACAGGTGGTTACACCTTTGCCCAGCGGAAGACCTTTCCATGCCTAGAAAATCTATGGTGAAACTTTGGGAGCCATCTTCCGCGTTGCTCAGTGGCTGGGAGGAGGTTGGGAGGCTCCGAGTTTTGGAGTGAAATACCTACAGGAAGAGTTAGGTGACAGCTACACAGGTTTAGTCCTGGTAAGTCCAGAGCAGTCAGGTGGATCTAGACCTCAGCGCAATATCTGAAGCAGAAGTATTCTCTGTGGGTGTTTCCAGCTCTTATCAAGAGTTTATGGAGAATATCTCCAGGTGTAATAGAAGCCCATATCATTGTGCAAATCCAAATTTAAATGATGCCGATGCTTAATTTTTCTGATGTGGCTTAAGACACCACATTATCCTCGATTTCAGTTTGATTGGGTTTCAGGAATAAACTTCATGTGTGAAAATAGGATAAATTTAGTTTATAAACATAAGCGTTTGGGATAGACCGCTCTAAGCCAGGGAAGACAGTGCAACTCTTTCCTAGGTTAACTGCGGTGCAGACCAGATACAAGTCAGTAAAAATGTGGCAGATCAGTGTCCTGGCCTGTTCGTTTTATCTTGCAGAAGAAATAACCTTCCTTAAAGGTTTGAATTTGGCATTCACTTTTCTACTCGCAATGTACTTCTAAGGCTGAATCCTGACTCTTGGCCCTCCCTTTTATAGCTCAGCATCCAAAAGGCTACAAGCTGGCCAACACAGGGTAATTTTATTAACACCATTTAATAAAAATTAAAAAAGTGATCACATTTTGGACTAGCAAAATAGTAGTTTACTAGTCATCTACTAGGAAAATAGTTTTTAGTAATAAAATTAGTGTTATACGTGTTTAGTATGTCTATGGTATTGTGGAAGGAAACCTGGGATTGGTCAAATTGCACCTATACAGAGAGTAAATCACAAGCAGATTGCCAGGGACTATAATAGTTGCAGTTCATAGTAAGAAATAGTAAGAAAGACCTCACCAACTTTTCCTCAAGTCTGTGGCAAAATGAATCAAGTCAGCTCTGCCAGAAGGCCCCCTGAGCTTCTACCGGGACTGGCTATTACATTTGCTATTTCTTACTGGTAGTTTTATAGATTGTAGAGGTTGCACCAGGATTTTTTGGCCCTCTGTGCACTAAGTGCTTTAAACACATCACAGAAAAAAGTCTCAAAGCACTGACAGTGTCATTCTTTTTTCTTTTCATTCACGAACTAAATATAATACTTTCCACTGGATAAAAATGATTGACGTTTCTCAAGTTGCCACCAGCAAAATTCTTGAATCCCCAAATACTTTAAAATAACTAAGTTATCCTCACACAATTTCTTCAGGGATCACAGTGTACTACTACTGAAGCTCGGTTTCCTAGGGAAACCTCAATCTATACACTCACGCTACGGATCTGTTAACTCACTGCTTTTCCTCTTTTTGAACTTTTCAACTATACCAACCAATGTCAAATAAATCTGACAGTACAAATACCTCAAAGATACCAAATTATCACAGGCTCTGTGGCAATCTGCAGTGCCATCGCTTAGGGACAGCGGGTTTTACAGTTACCCCGCAGCAGCGGGGAATGCAGAAGGGGAACGGGCGATGCAGGTGCTCCAGCGCCGGGACAGGCTCCGGCTGGAGCACGAGCTGTGTCGGGCGCCGCAGCACCCCGGGGTAAGATGTGAACTCAATGCGCTGCCCCTGCCACTCCCGGAATGGCTTGTTCATGCATGAAATCCTATATTCCAAAGAGACCTTAGTGGCTTCCAGAAGAATAGACCACGTCCACGTGGCTACCGCTTGATGCTGGTGTCTCCTCACTAAGCGTTTGTCTGGATACACGTGAGCTCGCCCCAGTAAGGAGGCCAGGCACGCTTGCTCTTCTGCCATGTCTTCTCAGGTGGCTCATGACGTATTTGTAAAGACCCGTGGTACTGAAGTCATACACAGTACTTCAACGGTGTTTTCAAATTCTTTTGGGGAAGCAAGAATGCGTTATAATAATGTCATCAACTGGAAATGTCTAGAAAGGACAGCTGGTTCAGATTAGGCCTTTTATAAGCTCCCAGTTTTTATAACTGTTTCAGTTCAGTCGTGATTTTTTTGTTTTTAAATAGATGCAGCGACGCCATGCCCAATGCATGTAGTTAAGTAAGAGTAGTGCTCTGTTATGGCTTAGTTTATTATTGAGAAACAGCTGTATTGGCCCAAAACAAGATATCCCAATAGAACTGTTGTGACACCAGCCGTACTTGTGTGTGTCTGCCTTGCCCAGACGTGGCAAACTCTTCTTGTATATGAAATTTATGTTGTACGTATATGCATAAGTGTTTGTGCGGAAGGAAAATGTGGATGCAAATCTCCGCGTTACGTTGTACTAGTATAGTATTACTCCCATACTTAATCAAACATTAGTTTTAAAAAAGTTTTTGCTAATTAAAAAATCCCAAGAATCTCTCCTTTTTTAAAAAAAAAATAATAATCCTACGGCCTGTTACCTTCTTTGAGAGAACACCTGGGATAGAGCTCCCTCGGTTTCCATTGTGATCCCCAGCCCTGATATTCAACGCTGTGAACAGGAGGGATGGCACTCTGCCCCCGTCGCACGCTTCATGTTGCTCCTGCCTCTTCCCTTTTTCAGAAGCGCGTCTTTTCTACGTAGGTAGGGACGACGTGCCATCTGTTGGGGAGATTAGCATCCCTGAGCCGGAGCCCTGCAACACGCCTAGACAATATAGGAAATGTATTACCAGAACGTAGCAACTTGTATTTGCATTTCACACATTTAGCTTTGCTTCACACATTCTTCTCTCTCAGACATGATAAAGGGAGGGAACGCGCTATTTCTTGTCAGTGTGGATGGATGGCACCCCTAGAAGAGTATGCATTTGAAGCAATATGTTCTGCATCACCGACGCAAGCTAAGATGCTGTTAAGGCTGGGCAGGTTTGTTTTCCTATTCAGTGCTAGTGAGCGGGGCACTCAGGGACTCGGTGTCCTTGAATTTAAAGAAGATTGAAACGTTGCATTGTTCAGAATGAAGGGAACAAGGATGGGAGCAGAATGATGCTGAATGGGCTTGGCCTACATTTTGAATCTCACCACGGTCTCTTTTATTTCACCCGTTTGTATTCCCTGACTCTGCCGCCAGGTCCAGCTCTGCTCGTGTAGTTTCTCCCACATTTTTCTTCAGGTCTGCAATGCTGGTTGTGCGTCTTGGCAGAAGAACAGTCCATGCCCAAGCATTTATGAATGAGGGATGCCAGGGTAGTGATGTATACAAGATCATTTCTCCCTGTCTGTGTTTTGTCCTTTCAAGATTGAAAATTGTCCTCACGAGATTCTCTTGGTAGTCTCTAAACCTCTCATTTTATACCACGTGGCAGGGCTCTAACGGTCAGGGTGCAGAAATGTTCCTGAATTTCTAAAAGGAAAACTTTATCAGTAGCAAGCCCTGTCCTCTCCCCTGCCCTACCCACCAAGCAAGTCCATCCCTCCCTCCTCGTTTCCCATTCCACCTGGGCAAGACATCAAGGTGGTGAACGCTAAGCACTGAGCTCATCTGCATCTTGCCAGAGCCACTTCTTCCGTTATTGTTTATTTACTGCTTTTGTTGGAATAGCTAATAAACGGGGAGTGAATGAGGGGGGCAACACCCGCAGAAAAAGCCACAGTAGTTCCCGGTCTAATTCCTTTAAATATCCAGATTTTTTCAAATCTGTCAGTGGAGACCAAGACACATGTAAAATCATAGTTAAAGCTAAGATGGGAAAAGAAAAATGCTGGTGTTTTCTAACTGGTATTTGACAGCAATAACCAATTTTAATTCAGTGGAGATCTAAGTTCCTTGCTGGAGCTGAAGGAAAGAAATGGAGACAAATTCAACGCAATGCATTTGTAATAGAGGAAATAACTTTCTGACATATTCACAGTGCTTGTTAAATGGTTTGCTCCTGCAAAAAAGTCTCTAGACCCGCAAATTATAGCTGGATTTATAGATGCTTGGAGGGACTTTTGAACCTTGTCTCCTGTACATTGGATGGATGATTAGAACAGCAGCAAACAATCGTGACTTATTTGTCCTTTTGTTCTTTATATACAAACCAAAACATTTTTTTATCAATTTATTCAATACCTTATAGCTGATCCCCAAGGTATCCGGTAGATACATCCCTGAGTATGATCATCCTTTAGAATGGCATCTTAAAAATCTATAAACTAAGATATGTTACTGTGTGATGCATACAAATACGTAAAACACAGACTATAAAGAACGATGTCTCCACTCTTTGCAGACAACAGCGTTTGCCAAAGCATCTTTAAATTTCAGTCAACAAGTTCCGTAGGATGGGTTTACAGATAAACTTCCATCACTAATTCCTACAAATATTTCCACAGTAATCACTGCCACAATCGCCCTTGCCATTTGGCTGTGTTACATGCAGGATTTGGGGAAAAATTAAAAATAGCTCAGTATAGAAACTGATACATCAACTGCTCTCTGATTTTAATTCCACGTGTAGTTCAGGGACTGAAGGCACCAGAGTATTTGCATTTGCCAAAGCTGGAGAAACTTCAAGATACGGTCATGCCCCTGTTGGTGCATTAAAGGAGGAGTGACTGCAGGCAACGGATGGGTGGGATTTGGTCTGTGGATTCGATCTCCGGCCCTGCTTGCATTCTGGACATATCTTGCTTACGACTGTTGGGAGAGGCGTTCAAGTCTGCATCAAACAGGACGAGGGTGAGCAGGCCTGAGGCATGGACCCGTGTGTGTGAGTACCACCTTCTTCCCTGTAACGTGCCCACCAAAACCAGAGACCACAGTCTAATATGTGATGTTCCCTATTGTGCCCTTTAATGCTCACCTGTAACTTTGATCGGGGAGAGGGGAGGGCTTGAGAAAGATCGCTTCAGACCCAGGTAATACATGTGAAGATCTTGCCAATCAAACAACTAGAGACACAAAGAAGAGCTGATGGGTTATACGTGAAGGAGTGGGGCTGCCACCCTTGGAACTAACCTTGGACAAAATGCTTTCCCGAACTTGGGGAGAGGAGGGCAGGGGGCTGTCCTGAGGAGAGGTCTAGTGAGGTGGCACTGGAAGGTGCCACTGCACAAGTGACCACTACCCCAGCTCTGAGCATCAGCCCCGCGGCACAAGATTGCTCGGTTGCAGTTCTTGGTGCTCCAGGTTACGTCTGTCCTTCTGACTCCCGGTGCTGCAGTGCATAATATCCCGCATGACGTTAAATTCAGTGGCAGTCCCCAGTGCAGAGTGCTTGTAAGAGCTGTGCAGCGCTCAGGGACCAGCAGCAGAGCAGAGCGGGGTTAGGGAGAGACAGGGTCGAAGCACTTCTTCACAGGCGATGTTAGAAATACCAGATCTATAGCTTCAGATCAGACGTCGTCCCAGAGACACGAGAGCTTTCCCTCCTCCCATTGCTCTGCAAGGCAGACTTCCAAAGGCCTCAGCTTTGTTTCACTCTAGGTGTTCATTACTACTTTTTAATGACTGAATTCTCACTCAACCATAAAATAATTTAGGGAAAACTGCGTTAGTAAGCAGACTTGCTAAATTCATAATTAAGGTATTTTCAAATATTATGGATGGAAATTAGCTTACTGTGCTGTCTGTAGAAACAGTGCAGAAGACAGCAGGTTGTCTTGCGGAATATTTATGAAATACTTGCTGGTATCGGTGGAGGACGTAGACAAATCCGCGGCGATGCAGCAGTGAGGGTGTTGGCATTTGTGTGCCCTGGGAACATTTATTTCCACAGTTCAAAGAGAAATCAGCCGACCATTATTTCCTCTCCCCACCCGCAATAACCGAACAGGGTGCTGTGCTGGCGGAGGGGCGATGCCCCACCAAAAGCTGCTGGGGAAGGGGGTGAAGCCGTCCCTGCGGCGAGCGCTGCCGGCTGCGGGCAGACGTCTCGGCACGGCACCTCTGCGGCGGGGAAGAAGGCAGGTGACACAGGAGTTTCACTCTAAAATTATCGTTATTTGAGGAGACGTCTGAAAAGCACAATTCCCCATCAGGGAGGGTTTTTCCAGGCTGTAGACCCCGCGGCAGTGCGGGCAGCCCTACATTTGGCGGCATCACCCCCCCCCGGCGGCGCCGCCCCCCCCGCCCCCCCGGGGGCGCCCGCCCCGACAGGTCTCGAGCCCTCGCCTCGGCTGGAGCTGAGGTCAGTCACACGGTGCTGGCGATGACATCCCCTGAACTGATGGGTTTTTTGTTTTTCCTGTTTGATCATGTTTCCCCTTAATTGTGTCCA
The DNA here is from genome assembly GCF_000699105.1 of Pygoscelis adeliae. Classification (NCBI taxonomy): domain Eukaryota; kingdom Metazoa; phylum Chordata; class Aves; order Sphenisciformes; family Spheniscidae; genus Pygoscelis; species Pygoscelis adeliae. The sequence continues at coordinate 2,943,867 of NW_008824053.1, read as the reverse complement.
AGGGTGTCTTTTTAAGAGGGAAACCAGCGGCAAGTGCGTTAGAAGGTCCCTGGAGGGTCTTCGTGACAATATCAAATGTCCTCCTGTTCCTCTGCAGCCCAAACGTCGGGGGGAGCTCACCTTTTCTGTCACCTCTCCCAGGGAAACTGGGAGCGGGGCTGGTCAGGACATGAGCAAGGAAAAGGTTTTGGCAAGAAAAAAAAGTTCTTTTGGTGAAACTAAATTGTTTCACAGAAATGACAGGCTTTTGATACATTCACGTTGGATAAAGACATGAAAAACCTAATTTAAAATGTTTTGTTTGGGATATTTTTGTTTCAGAAAAGGAAATGAATATTTCACTTCTGCACACTTATTTAAAAATGACTTCTCGATTTAATATTTACTACTGTCATCTTAGGAATGGGAAATAATTTAAACATTCATTTTCAGCTTTTAATTTAGAAGTAATTATGAGCTCAACCTGCTGAAAATAAATGGAGACACTGATCTAGAAAAACAATGATTTTCAATAAGTTAGTTCTAAGAGGCAGCCATCCTCACTGATTTAACAAGTGACATGAAAGAATAGGAAAATTTCAGCATTTCCATTACACGATGATTCCAGTAGATGATGCAGTGAACTGAATATCGCACAGCTGACCTGGTAGGACGGCATGTAAAATAATTGAAAAGATAAGATTCAAAATGAAAAATCTGAAATTGCGATTAAAATGATTTTGGTAATTTTTTTCCAGGTTTCCTGGATTTTAGGAGAAAAACTTTTTTTTTTTTTTTTTTAAATTGGAGCAAACACAGACTTCCACCAGTAAACACGTCCTGCAATTCTGTATTGCAACAGGCTGGCAGTATGACAGGGTGGTTGAGCTGAGATTAACCCAAAATGAGCACGAGCATTTGAAAGCACAGGGGAGAAAAGACAAGGCAGAGTAGCAGCCCCGCTTCTGAGGTGGATGGAAAGATGAAGCTTCCCCTACAGCTGCAGACCGCTTGCGAGAGGCTGAGCAGTCACGGCGCCGATCGCACCCACACCTACCCTCCTGGAGCTGTATTGGGCACCAGCAAGGTTTGCAGCCTCTGTAACTGGAAGTCTGTGCACCCTGTGTGTGTGCGCGCGTGGTCCGTGGAGACCCCGGTGGGGAGTCGGAAATCTCACTAGAGAGGACTGGCGCCAGCAGTGTGAGATGGTCTCCTCTCACGTCCCCTGCTGCATCAGCCTACGAAAGCAGGGTGGAGAAGGCAAACAGGAGGTGTGTTTTAGGAGGTGTATTTTTAAGACGTCAGTGGGGAAAAGTTTTGCATCCTCCCTTCACACGAGGCTACGCTGAACCTAGCAGGGTTAAACTTAATCACAGAATCACAGAATAGTTTGGGTTGGAAGGGACCTCTAAAGGCCATCTAGTCCAGCCCCCCTGCCGTGGGCAGGGACATCTTCAACTAGATCAGCTTGCTCAGAGCCCCGTCCAGCCTGACCTTGACATCACAAAAGGCATCCACACTGGTGGTGAAGACGTTGACGACCTATCACTGAGATGTGATGTCAAGATGTGAAAGACGATGTGCTGTGTGACTACAGGCACCAGCCTGGTGCTGCACCGCTGCTGCGTTTTCACAGGGAAAGCTGCCGTCAGCCTTGCCCTTGGAGGATGTGATGCTAGTTGTGGGGCTGGGAACAGGGATTCAGCTACCCCACACGGCCTTGACGGTTGTCTCTCTAATGGGCTGGCTTGCGGGGAGGGCAAGAGTTAACGGCTAACGTTGTTTTACGGCCAGTCCATGTGGTAAATAAGATTACCTATAATGAGATTAGCCTTGGACAGGCTAAACCACTGATGAGTTCATCTTGGTCTGAGGCAATCCTGAAGCAGTTGTAGCACCAGAGAGGGTCTGAAGTGGTGCTGGGCGTCCCGGCGTGCCAGGACCCTGCCGCGAAGCGGTGGCCTCTCCTTCTTGGATGGAAGGATAGCGGCTTCAGGTAACAGGCGGCTGTGAGTAATGCACCTCGCTGTAGGCATATGATGCAAATGGACATAATAAGCTTCAAAGAATCATCACCGGGGGGGTCAGGCACCGACCAGCACGCTTGGACCCCAGCTGCTATCACCTGCAACCCACCTAGCTGGGTAGCAGCACCTGCAGGTACATGCGATAGATGTTATGGGGGGGTGAGGTAGGGAATTGATGCAGCCTTAAATTAATGTAACTGGAACAAGAGACCTGATAGCACGTGTCTGTGCTGTCCTCAAACAAGCAGACTTTTTATCTGGGATGGATTAAGTTGACGATGAGTGTAAGTAAAAATGCACAGAGGAAAAAAAAAAAAAAAGAAAAAGCCACCTGGTAGCAGAGTGAAGTCCTTGGCTGTAGAGAAACAGTCCTGTGTTTCCACATTATTTTCTTAGCACCTTGCATACAGCTCCTCTAGAAGGGCCTCCCATAGAAAACAGCACCGAAAGGCATAAACCCAAACAGGAATTTAGGAGAGAGGGCCTACGCTTCCGTGGGGGAGACCTGGGGTATTCCCACTGGAGGCACCGCACTGCTGGGGCGAGGTGGGCGAGAGCTGGACACACACTATGCAGATCTAGCCTCAGACGAGCTTGTATTTGCTGATACAATTTAAATCACCGATTCTGACCTCTCATATGCTTAAACCAGCCGTTAGATCTCTGTGGTCTTATGGCGGTGTAAACTAAATTAAAATCTGTCTGTGTAGTGCTGTTGCAATGAAGAACTGATGTGGTGGTGGTTTCATGCCAACTCAGTGTTATCCATCCAGTCTGTCCCAGTAGACCCCATCGGGAATATGTCTCCCTTAGCCTGAAGTCCCTGCCACAGTAATGTCGAACACAAGGTGAATGGAGAATTATCGACATTTTAGCAAACGTAATTTATATTCCTGCCACTGCCACTTGCTGGTTTTGGACCCTTTATTTCCTTGGCCAAGTCTCACTGTCATCCATCAACTTTTTGATTATTCAAAATCTAAATCCATTTGGTAAATTTTTTTCAATCAAATATTAAATGGTTATTCTACTTTCAGTAATTAGTCTTTTTAAGACATTTGAATTCTGTTTTTAACAGAAGAAAATATGACCTAAAAGTCTCTGAAGCCAACCTACTCCTTTCTTTTCCCGTTGCTTTTCACTAAGCTATGTCTGTAGTGCCAGACTAAAATTATGCTGCTTAAACTTGATAAAGTACTGCAGCAACAACAAAAAAGGAAAACAAGACAGAGAAAAAGAACGGAAAGCAAAAACCTCACAGTACTCCAGAAAGGCTTTTCTTTTCCATCTCATATTATGCAGTGTGTAGAAGCATCCGATTTGAAAAACTGACTCAGAGCAAACTGCTAGCGAGAGAGCAGGCATAAAAGCAGGTACAAAACTGCTGGCAGACTCAGATTAAGTGAGCTTCTTGCCAGCCCTCCCCCACCTCCCCAGCATGTTACCGATCGGAGAATTAAGCAATTCTCCGAGTCCCGCAGCGTGTGTGCATGAGTCACATGCCAGACGTGTAGCGAGGGACACAAATTCATCCCGGAGATTTTCAGGGCCGGCGAGGCCTCGCCAGGGTCACCCCCCGGCTCCCAGCATCGCCCGGGGCGCGGGGCCCCGCTCAGCCGTACCCGCGCTCTGCCCAGGGACGGGTGGGCATCGTTTGCTTGAATGGTGCCAAAAATATAGACGAACTAGGTAGAACGGTTCTGCGTATTAAATTGTCTCAGTGCAAATTGAGAGTGAGCATATGAAGAGGAAGATTGGTATTTGCTGTATTTCTCTTTCTCAGAAACCCTATTACAGATCTCCCACTTCAGCACTTCACTTGTTGGTTAGTCCCCATTCTCCAAATGCCACTATGTCACAGAGGGGACATCAGCCCAGAAATAATTAGTATGGCAATTTGGCACTCACTCTGCAAATTACATCTAGCAGTTGCATGCAAAATTGTCTGCAGAAATCATCTGGCTCTTACCAAGAGTTAGTTTAATAATGGAGCTTGTTTGTTACTGCCGCTATTATGCTGAAGTCTCTGGTTAAGATTTGTTTTCCCCTCTTGCTGATGGAAGCATCTTCTGGCAAAAGCGAGAGAAATGAAGCCTTTTCTGCTACACTGTGCTTTGTTGGAGTGAGGAGTCCTGACTTAATGTCTGTTCAAAATAAATGTGTTCGCTGATATTAACTCTCTGGCGAGACTCGCCCAAATGCTGTATTTCATGCACATAAGAGACTATTGGAGCTCTTCCTCTTACCACTAATTAACTATTAATTGGTGCAGAGACGACAGTGAGATCTCCCACTTCTTAGGTTACTTCTGAGCCCAAACTGAACTATGATTCTTCCTGGTACAGAAAAGGAAAGGCACTAAAAGACAACACTCTCCCCGCCCCCACCCCACCCGCACCCCCCAAAGAGGAACCAGCTCTTCATTGCAGCGAGATACATTGCCCTCAACTTGAATTTGACTCCTCTCCGTCCTTAATGGATGTTCTCAGGACACTTACTGAGAGAAATGCAGACTATGTTTTTCTTCCTGCCAACAACCCCCACCTTGGACCTGAGAAAGCTTCTTCAGCAAAAGTGGGGTTTGCCCCAGCAGGTACAGTCCCCTGAAAACGTCCCAGTCCAGCATGTCAGCATCGTCCCAGCAGCAGTATTTTGCCCAGCTTTCAACCACTTTACTAAGTGCCCTGGCAGTCAGCCTTTCCCGTGGCAGCAGGAGGTTCTGCAGCAGACCTTGTAGGTGGGATTTTAAGAGAGGGAATAATAGATAACCACCAGACTACTGTCAAAAGAAAACACAACGTCCTTATAACAGGATTTCTGAAGCTGCTTTCAAAATGGGTCCAAAGAATATATCCAGCAGTGCAGCGCCTCTGGAAAAGGAAAACAGGCAGACAGTGTACTAGCTGGAGAACAGTAAACAACATGGAATGGGGTGGTTTGCGTGTGTGCGCGCGCTGGTGCTTCTTGGGCTTTACACACACACGGGAGTTGTTAGAGGACAGCAGGTCCTGCACGTCCCCTGATTCTCCGCAACTGTACACATGTGCATCATGAGCAAATGCCAGGCAATGCAGGTGAGTTTGGGCATCTTTCCTTGCCTCTTCTTGCAGCTCAGCTGGTGAGAAGTAGTGGGCTTAGTACCTGTGACTACGCCCTTGGTGACACAGATGATACGCTTTTTTTGAACATGTGGAAGAAAGAAGAGCTTTGAACGCACACCATGAATATGTCTTCACGTGGCAGGCTCTTCAGCTGTGTGCTGTTTGGCCACGGCTTAGATTTCACGTGTTGCTTCCTTCCCATGGATTGAAAGAAATCAGGCCTGCTGTCATGCCAGCCATGTGGCCGAGGAGCTGGGTGGGGAGGGACAGAGGAAGGTGTGATTTTCACTGTCCATTTATTCCTTGGTGCCGGTGCTCGCTTGAACTGCACTGCAATTAACCAAACACCTGATGCTTATGCATCAGGGCACCTTATGGCATTTGTAATGGTACTAAGTTATGAGCACTCATGGAATGGGGTGTTGCTCTAATTGTCATACTTCTCTCCTGGCAGCCTTTAACTCCCATTAGATTAGTAGCTCCTATAATGATTATGACTGCCAAATTAAGCCATCTGTAAACACTAAAACTTGCAAGCTCTTACCAAATTCATAGCAGTCATGTTTGGGAAATAAGTTCTGCATCTTTTCAGCTGGCTGCCAGGAGAAATGCTCAAATGGTCGGCGTGTGCCCTGGTCCCTTCCTCCGGGAGCATCCTCTCCCTGTGCTATCGCAGCCGGCGTCTTCTCCACCCGGCTGCTGCGGTCCTTGGCATTAGCACTCTCAACGGCCTTGGCACGCCACATTACACTTGTGCCTGAGCCTTTCTGTAAACATGTTTTGGCAAATACTATAAAGAAGTCGTTTGACAACACAGTCATTTGAACCCGACAGGCTAAAGCAGAAGTGACAGAGTAGCTTCACCACTCTGTTACTGCCGGCTTATGTTTATTCTACATGCGCTGTTACTGCATCGAAGTGATATTTTTCAATTAACAAATGAAATGAAGAAGGAAACCTTCTTTCTTGGTTTCTTCTTCTTTTGTCACGTGCGCAGCAAACTCTGGATTACTACAGCCCAGTCTAGTAAGCAGCGAGGACAGAAAATATCGAAGGCCTCAACTGAGCTACCAAGCAGCCAGGGCAGGCGGAGGTGTGCAAAGTCCCCTGGGTGGCTGGGCCAGAGGAGGTAGCCGACGTGGGTCTCTTGCCCTGCCACACACGGCTGGTGTGGGCACTGACTGCAGACGGTTAATAAGCTACCCTGAGTGGCAGTGCAGTGTTCATGGCTCTAAAAAGAGTCACAAATGAGTTAAAGCCCTCCCAGTAGGGAGGCAGCCCCCCCTTGCAACACACGTATTTAACAAGTCAAGCGCAAAGGAGGGATTTGCGCCTCAAAATCAGGCTGTATCCTGTGATGGAAACCAAAGGCTGGGCTCACTGGGTGCTGTTCATCCTTACTCCTTGCAGCAACCATGGAAGACGCGACACGGGCTGCTCAGAGCAGTGTCACCATGCAAATCCCCTCCCTGTAGCTGCCTGCAACCTTGGGCCATGTCCTAGCTGCACTGCAGCAATGATCAAGCTCCCCTGCTAATCTCCAGTGTCAGCCAGCCTTGATCTAGACAGAGTCCCTGCCACTCAGCTTGGCCTGTTGGTAAGCACTACATACAACTAATTACGCAAACAAAAGGTACAGTGTAATAACTGGCGGGTTGCTCACACCGTACCAGCGATGTTAAATGCCTCCAGGCCGCTCTTCAGGAGGGAGGCTGGGCGGGGGGCAGACCTGCCGAGGAGAGGAGGGAGAAAACCAACCTCGTGGATGGACTGCTAGAGTCACATCCCTGTTTTTTGCCTTTTTTAAAGGATCAGCTGGCTGATGTCATGGGCATCCCTGTGGGAAAGCCGGGTCAGGGAAAGCTGGGATATATATTAAGTTCTTTATAAGTGGCGAGACTTTTGCTCGCCGTCGTCGCTGCGGAGTGGCCGGGTGAGCAGCTCAGCGCGTGCTGTGAGACGGGCTCGGGGGCTTGGCTCGAAAGAAGCAGAGCTCGGGCCAGTGGTGGTGGCTGCCTGCCGAGGGTTAGCAGGATGGAGGGAGTCATTGAGATAGCTTGCCTTGAGACAGCTGAGGGCTTTGAAAATGCGTGAGGTGACCTTAATTTTGATTTGGGGTGTGCAGTAATGAGCAAGTGGTGTGATGAATGCGTAAAGCTGACGGAAGGCACTGGCGTCTGTAAAGAAACAGGATGTGCAAGGTCAGGAAAGGTGTGCAGGGTGAAGCGATGTTTCAGAGGCAGCGAGCACGCCAGGCTGACTCATGAGCTGAACTGTGCAATAATCACAGGTAATTATTGCACACCAGCCAGGAGAAGGATTTGCATACACACCACGCTGGACCACAGGGCCCGTTTGGGCTCTGGCACGCTCCGCTCACAGCTCGGAGCAGACAGGCAGAGAGATGAGGAGCCATTTCCAAACAGAGCCAATATTCTGGTTGTTTCCCCATCCAGCTTCCAGACGTGACAGTGAGCCACGTCCTGCAAGAGCGAGGAGCCGGGGAGCTACTGTCTTCAGAGCAATGAAGAGCAGAGGAGTGCCTGTATTCACCCCCTCAAAATATGGCTGTGCTACAGAAATGTGCTTCTAGCGAGGAATTCACTTAGAAGCCAATGCATTTTTCACTGAAATGAAAACAATGGGAAGCCCGAAACGTGATGAAACCCCGTAGGACAGGAACTCTCAGGCGATGCAGACTGTAGCTTACCAGCCAAGGGGCAAGGTAACGCACCTGCCTGGGTCCCCTGCGACAGAGAAATCCCAAGGGATTCCCGTCGTCCTGGGGGGCAGGTTTCGAGGCTGTGTCCTTGCAGTAGGAAAATCACCTCGGTACCTCGCCTCTGGTGCAGTTAAGGCCCTTGTGTGATTTGGGTTTGACGTCACCTTACCCTCCCTTGATCTTGTCCAGATACACAGCCGGGTTGGTGCTGACGGCAGTGAAAGCGCGTGTCGGTGTGTAAAGACACGGCACGGATGAGTTGTATCCCAAAGTGGCTATCTGAACGCGGAGAAGAGCACAGATTTTCTGTGTGCCTGTGAGTAGACCAGGCCTTGAAAGAGGAGCAGATCTACAAGTCTTGCGGTTGAAAGGCAGGTAAATAGTCTCATGCATTGGGCAGGGGCTCCTAGGACCTCCCGCCCGCCGCTCTTTGTGCCCCCATAACGCAGCTGCAAAAAACCCAGGAGTACAGAGGGTTCTTGCTAGGGATCTTAGGGGTGCATCCGTCAGTACCTCTAACAGCATTCCTCTTCCCCAGCTAGGCCTTAAGCTATGTCTGCTATAGACAAAAGTGTTTGGAGATAGCTTTGGAGACAGGCAGCCTTTTATCAGTCTCACACGACTTGTTTAGAAACAGAAACTTAACCCTGAGCAATAATTAGCATCTGTCTAGACTTATATATGAAATGTCCAGTATAGAAGGCATATATACACACAGACACAATGTATTGCAGATAAGTACATACTGTTTGTATGCCTAAGATTTCATGCAGCGAAATGCCATTTCAGCTTAAGTAATATGAAGTCATACTCTTTCGGCTATAATATAGACATTTCCAGTCTATTTTTAGCTCCGTCTGGCTAATTCAGCAGCGCTTGGGTAACAGTAATAGTTTCCCTTCTCTTCTCATGATCCTAATTTTATTCCGGTATCCAGAGTCTCTGTGGCAATGGCTCTGCCTCCTGTTTCATCCCTACTGATGGCCGCTGGAAAGTTAAAATACGCTGTGACCAATAGCCCGGCACCCGAGCGTGAAAGGAGGAAATGCTACCGAGTCACAGGTACTGCGGGGAGATAACCAACGCTACGTGATTCACTTTTTAAGGCCTCAAAGCTGTATTACGGGTAACTGGGATGAAGGCGGGCCGTCCAAGAACAACAACAACAACAAAATACATCCCTCCCTCCGAATTCATGGGCCCCCCCAGCCACTGTGGTGGTGACCTGTGGTCCCAGGAGGTAATTACGCTGTGGTAACCTGGAGGTTACGCCTTTCGTTCATTGCCGAAGGGCAGCCGCAGGCCGCGCCGGAATACAGCATCCAAACGCTGATGTAACGCCTGGCGATAAGACGTCGGTAGCAATGCGAACATGTGGATCGCAGCGTTACCGCCGCAGACCCTAAGGCTGTGAGGAACGCAGCTCGGA
>NW_008824053.1:2930654-2934227 GCF_000699105.1 Pygoscelis adeliae | reverse complement strand
TTACCCCGCCGGCTGAGGCTTCCTGGGGTCCGTTAACCCGCCCGGCGCAGGCAGAGCGCGCCCGGTTGAAAGCCCGGGGCTCCGCCGCTGGAGGCCTTCCCCGGTGCCCGGCCTTGGCGGGGCCTGAACCCCGCTCTGCGGGCCGTTAGCAGCCGCAGGCGCGGTTGGAAGCAACAAATCTTAGACAACATCTCTTTTTTTTTTGTTTTGTTTTTTATGGCTGCTGTTTACAGACCATCTTCAGCAGCCCTCACACGCTCATTTGGGTGTTTGGCTTAGGAGCCGCCGCTGTTACCTGAATGAGACAAGCTCTTGCGCTAGATGGTGAAATAATACCCGGTTTGGTTTGGACACAGCTTACTGTTCAAGTGTTAATCAACCTTAGAGGAGCCCCCAGGAGAGAGGGAAGCAAGTTTTTAACCTTCATTTTACAGAACGTAGAGGGAGGTTAACAGAGGACAAGGACTTGCTTTCCTGAGGTCCACAGCTGCAGCCGGTGCCGATGGCCGATGAGGCAGCGCTGCGGCTCTGGAAGCCGAGCGGCGTTTCCTCAGCCGCAAAGGCACGGACTTGCCCCGGGGGACGGGGGCCCGGGTAAACTCTGCACCGTGGGAAGAGGGAAAGGAAGGCAAGGCAAGGCCCCTGCAATGTTTGAAACGTAGTTATTTTAAACACGGTTATATTTCCTCATCATTGGACCAGAAGAATTCTAATGGGTTGCAGCTAAGGGTTTGTGTGTGTCCCCCCCCCCGCAAAAAATCACTCCATCTTACTTGTTGACTGTCTAAAGTACCCAACTGCCATTTTTAAAGCGTGCCAAGTTCTAGTAAAGCATAGAAAAGACTTGTTAAGTTTGAAAAAAAAAATAGTAATGTATATTAACTGCTGTACCAGTACTAACCTCTGTGTGCGGGAAGAGGCGTTTAGCTGCAGTGCTTTTGGAAGCCACAGGCTCTCTGTTCGTCATTACAGGACATAGTCTTCTGGCTAAACTTACACCGCATGACAAGTTGCCCAAAACTAAACCACTGATTCAAAAGCTTAACGTTAACGTAACACTTACTAGTCCAAACTCCTCACCTACAACATCATGCTATGTAATGGTAAAATTAACTTAGTCCTGTATTAGGCAGCTGGGAGGATGCTTTCTGTGTACAAAGAGAAACAAAGGCGGGAGGAGAATATGGCACCAGCACTATCTGCGATGCGCACAGAGCCTTTGTGCTTAGGCTTTTCTGTCCAGGGCCAGTTGCGGCCTTTCACCTTGCCAGCTACATAACTTTCTCCTCCTGGGCCTTCCGGCACTTCTTACACAATGAATTGCCTAGGAGGAAGCCCTTAAAATTTAATTCAGGTAGGAGAGGCAGCACACGTGAACGATACAGACTCTGCTAGCCCTTGTAGATTATATGATTTATACAGTCACTCAAACAGCAGTGAATGAACAGTCTTATAGCAGGCACTACGCTATCGTGCTGTTACTTCTATGCCTTGTCTTTTTAATGAAAGGGTTTATACCTTCAAAGTTAATTACCTCGTTTCTCAAAATCATTTACACATCTGCTGTTACCAGTAAAACTTCAGTTTCACATTACTAACTTCAGGGTTATTTTAGAAAAAAATTTAAAAACCCACCCGCATCAGATATGCTACTTCATTTGTAATGACTTCAGATGTGGAATTGCTAATAATGATGAATTTCATGGGCTGAAATTTGGCCTCTGACTTCGCACCGGTAGCTGCTTCGGAAGGACAGTCAGATAAACATTAGCCAAGAGCCTGTGTTGTACTCACTGTCACGTCGCTGGCGCAAAGCAAGGCTAAGCCCAGCAGACCCAGTCTTGGGGTATCGCTGGCGCCCGCCTGGGCACCGTGGCCCCTCTGTCACTGGCAGGCAGCAAGTTAGAGCTGAGGGGGTCTCCAATTCCCGACGGCGCCCTACCTGTCACCGTAGCCTCCGCGGCTACCTGGCACCAGCATATTATGAAAAGCTTTTCCAGCTGACCGTGGGGCCCGTTTTGGTTGCTGCTGGCCAAAACCCGAGACTGCCGAGGGTAACGCTAGGTGTTGTGCGGGTCTCAGCCGAGCCCCGCGGCATCCCAGTCCTCCGCAGAGCTGGCGCTACGCTGTCACGGGGAGGGAGCAAGCTAAGGGCAGCACCGGGAATGGCAGCGGTTGAGAAGAGCAATGCAAACAGGGCTGGCGCCGCCCCTGCCCGTGCCACACACGCAGGGAGCAGTCCCGCTTCCTTCTGCTGAGGGGCGACGTATTATTTTAATTAAGCTATTATTTCAATAACCATTACGACGTGTGGGCACGGCTTGGGAAACATTAAAACCAAGGTAAACAAAGAGTGTAGCACTCCATCTGCTTTTAACACCACAGTTCAGCAACACGGCTGTTTGGGCAGCATACATAGCTGAGTACCGTTAGTATTTACCGTAGAACACATCATGCCAAGTTTAGCCTACAAGCTGATCACAGGCACGAGGTTTCATTATTTTAAGTGATTTATTCTTTTCTGATGTGAAGAACACCACTTCTGTGCAACGAACGCTGCCTGTGAAGTCGGCTTTTCCACTTAAGGGATGCTGAGCAGAAGCTAGCCAATGAAATGAAGGTAAATTTAATTAGAAAAAATATAACGTTCTTCAAAAACAACAGCTCACTCTCTCTCCAACAAGGAAAAATACAACTAAAAACCCTTTGGCAATGCTGAGGAAATATCTGGGGCTGAGGTGAAAGGGACACAGCTTGACGAGTATGCTGAAAGCTGAATGTGGATTACCCGTGAGTGCAAAAATGAATAAATGTGGTTTATTCCATTATATTAATGAAATGGTTAATTCGGTTGCTATAGCAACAAAGAACCGCCATGCTAAAAAGCTAAAGGGCTATACATAATGCCAGATACAAGGTCTCTCTAATTCCAAAGCTGATTTTCTTAGCTACAATGGAAGTGATGTGTGTTTTCAATATCATCTTAAGCTTTTGCATCGAATCCTCAAGCTAATCCAATAACTAGGCTAGTAGCATAAAATAGCATATATGTTTGCACCTCATAAAGCTTATGAAAGGGGTTTACCTATGCATAATCATAAGAAAAGATCCACGGAGTGCAGCGTGGGGGCTCTTTAAAAAGCCTGCTCTGCATGTGATGGTGAACCAGCAAATGTGTTACAATGGGAAGTTCCTACAGTTACGGAGCAGGTGACTGCACGGGAAAGCACTGCAGCGCTAGCCCAGGCACCAAGACACCATTGTGCCTGCCATCCTGCTAGCTCTTTCACCTTATGAAAAACAGACTTTATATTCTTTTCACTTGCATTTTGCATGGTTTTGTTTAAAAATAATAATTCTTCAATGAGGACTCCTGCAGTGCTTGCTTTTGTTTTAACATTAAAGTCACGGAAAGGGTGACCCAGGGTCTTGCCAGCGGCGCAGCGGACAGATTATTATTATTATTAAAGTCTATGCCAAAGCAGAGGAGGGAGGAGTGCCCGTTCTGCCCTTCATGGGGGGCCTGGGGCAGCCCTGCACAACCGGCGCTCCCTGGGAAAGGAGCTGCCGGGG
>NW_008824053.1:2901860-2930643 GCF_000699105.1 Pygoscelis adeliae | reverse complement strand
TCCTGCACAACCGTCTGTCCCTGGGAAAGGAGCTTCCGGGGAGGGTCAATGGCGCTGCCCAACCCCAGTGTTTTCATCAAGCTGGGGCCCTACGCCACAGCGCAGGATCGCGTCCCTTCACTTTGGCTCCCTTTTGTGAGGTTTGTCAAACTCCACTCGCTTTGCCTAAAATAAATAAAAGAGGATGTAGCACGCTCCTAGGAGAAACAGGAGGCACTGACTTCCCTCACTGAACTCAGACTTAGAAAATTCGGCGTCGTGCACCTGCACAAAGAAAGTGGGTGACTTTTATCTGCACGCCGTCTGATTTGCATGATAACGGGAGTTCAATTCCCGAGAAACCTTATTTCTCAAACATTGAATACGAAGGGTCCGGTGACGAGGCCTAAACCTGTCTCCAATAAGCAGAAGTAAAAGCTGTGAGGGGAAGTAGTCGCTAGACTTAAACAGGTGAGAAAAATGTCCTTTAGGATGATGATGGTTAGCTCTAGTTGGTGGTGTGTGACTCTCGTCAGCAATTACCAGTGTGAGTTGCCCACTGGAGGTGTTTGATACCGACTGACTCTTTCTTGGCTGAAATGCAACAAAAGAGCTCTCGCCACTGAAGGCAGTAATACCCAGGAGCAACTTTAACTGTATCGCAATGTTGAAGAAGTAAGACGTTTGGTCTTAAAAAAGACAAGGCAGATCAATGGTTGCCACTGTTTTAGTCAACTTGTACGAAAACCATTTATTAAGATTTTCCTGAAGGTTACGTAGTACCTCAAAAACGGGTGAGCAACAAGCTTGAAGCTATTTGTTGCCCTTGTCTTAAGGCTCCTGGTTGCCAAATATGTGGAAAGGCCCACGCGATGCAGACGGACGACTGCTGTCTAACCTCCACATCTGGAGGCTAGAAGGCAATGCCGTAGCCGTCGCTGCAGAGGAAGCCCCCACCACGTGAGGTGCAAAGGCAGCTCAGTGCAGACCACGGGCAGCCTTCCCCGTACTCGTTGCACTGCAATGCTGAGTGTACGCGAGAGGGTTGGTACCGCTACAGCGCCACAAGAAGCCCCAGTGGGCTCAGAGGTGTGTTAGCATTTGGCAAAGCACAGATCAACTGCACAGCTACAGTTTTCAGCTGCTGAGCCGCAGCGGGAAGGACTTCCTTCTGTTCCGGTGCGCAGTCCAAGTTAATTCACATATATTGCCCAGCCCCCGTTGTCTGAAGGCATCCGGCTAGGCATAGCAAGGTAAAGCTTAACGACGTGCAGGTCTTTTACAGAAAATGAACAATTGCATTTCCTTGTGGTAACTTTAGTTTGCTTAAACTAGAAGAGGAGCACGTGTGTGCGCGCGCACGCACATGCTTGTGTGTTTACTGTTAAGATTTGAGATTGTTCAGGGGTTTATTTCTGCAGAGGCGATACACGTCCGCTTGCCGAGCTGACCTCCAGCTTCACTGCTTGGTAGCAATGAGAAGCTTTGCTCCCACATCACAAAAAGTCATGATGGGCAGATTCAGACCGCCAAGAAAGAAGGAGGGATAAAAGCGGGGTCTCCGCTCCTGGGCAAGGCCAGCGTGGACGTTTGCACAAGACCCAGCAGACCAACCTGAGGAAGAGTTATTAAAAAACTGATCTCCTGGAGAAATAACTGGGGAGCTTACATTTCCTCAGAAAAGAAAGGAAATGGCAACAGCAAAGACGAAGCGACCCAGATGGCCCATAAGCAGACTAATTTTATGAAAGACCCAGCAGCAACTCTGAAGTTACCAATCCAGCTGCCGAGAGCGTCTGCCAGGTTGCCAGATGTTGCCAATGAAAACCCATCTTCCACAGTTCATCAGAGAAGTGGAGCAGCCTGGTGAAGTGAAACCTTTGCCAATAAAATGAATATTTTATCCAAAAAAATATTTTCTACTAGAAAGCATGTTGAAAAATATAAAATTTTAACAACATGCCCATCCCCATGTTACAGTAGATGAATAATGAAACATACATACAGAATACGTTGGCAGGATCTTCTTATTGATAGGAAACATCTATGCTTAACATTGTATTTCTAAGGCTACAGTCTTGGATTGTGTTAAACAAAGTGCTTTTATGAGGCATGGGGTTGATGGCACTCAGTTGGGGTTTGGCTAGTTTGCCTTGAATGTAGCAATCACTTTTGCCACCTTGAGATAAAAAGCTTAAGAAAGCTGGAGGAGCCAAAGGTGACAGTAATACGTGCTGGAAGGCAGGGAGGCTGCAGAAATGACAGCGAGCCGTTCTGCGGCTGCCGCGTCACCTCTCCCAGAGGCCACACAGTGGAAAGCCCTGTGTCCTCCAAGACCCAACAAAGAGGGGCAGGGATTCTAGACAGGTAACTTGCATTTTGCTCCTGCCAAATTTTACGAACGGAGCAAACGGGTGTCTGCAAAGCAGGCTTCCTCTAGCGATCGGTAAAGCATCAGAGCAAGGAGCAGTATACACGTACCTCGGCTTCAACACTGGAGATACGGGCTACCCACCAGACTCATGCACAAAGGCTAGTTTTAATTTTGCTAAGAGATCAAATTAATATTTCATTTAAAATCAGGAAATTATGTATTTCAAAAATCCTGTGTAATTTTTTAAATGTGGCTATTAACGTTGCCAATCCAGCGCCTTGGAAATATTTTGTCTGTTCATCCTAGAGGCCAAAAACCAAACTGCCTGTATAGGCTGTTAGCAAGGCAAAACATCTCTTTTTCCAATGAACATGTATGGGTGCACTGGGATTCACACAAGCAGATTTGGCAGCTTTTTCAAGTATTTCTTGGACTGCAGAGCATACACTGAACATGGGGAGCTTTTTCTGGTCAGGAATATGATGTGAATAAGAATGTGCTACTGGAGGATGAGCTATGGCATTTCTATCATAATTTAATTTGTCAAATATAGTTTACAGTATTTTATAATAGTAATCAATAGGACAACATGTCTAAAAACTGCGAGGGCTAGGGTTGCAGGATCTCGCCCAGCATGTCTTTAATAATACATAATTCCTTAAATGTGCAGCTAAATCACTGAAATATATGAGCTTAATTTGGAACCTTTTACTCTTCGAAAATTCATATCCCTTTTTTAATAACTGGCTACAGCATTTGCAGAATAGACCAGATTTTTCTGGTTTGTTTCCTTGGCTCTTGAATGCGCTGGATGGGATGGAGTCCCCGAGACGGATGTGAACAACCTCTAAAACCCAGGGACGTGTCCTTTGTGGCTCTCTCCCCTGCCTGTTTACACCTCGCCTTACGCTGATGACTTAAAGACAATCCTGCAGGAGACCTAACTGTGGCCGTTTCTCTGAGTTCCTGCAACACACAGATTTATCGCTGACTGTCAGAGTTAGAAAGTATTCACATTCATTCGGGGACGCATTTCCTGACACTGTTAACGGACTTGACAGAGCAAGAGTTGGGGAGAGAGCGGGTAGCGAGGAGGAGACCCGCGTAATATCACCCGTTATTCCTTCTTCGGTAAACAAATTGTAGTCTTGATTATAATCTTGATGTGCAAAGAATGCCTTTACTCCTCCAAAGATTACTTTATAGCTACTTGGGAATACCGGATGTCCTGTGACTACTGAATATCCTAGGAAAAGCTCTAATTTTGCTGCTGCATTTAAGATGTACGTGTGCTTAGCTACTTAAATTAGGTCTCCTGGCATTATCCTGTATTTAAAAGGAGCCACGCTACCAGATGTGATGCCTTCAGGATAGTAAGGTAGTCTGGTCTGACCATGCAGCAACAAAAGACCTGGAGAAGCCGGCCAGCTGAGTCGCAGGTGACACGCCGCCTCTCACCCTCAGGGTTCATGGTAGGTAGGGTACAAAATAAGAAGTACATGGTAACAGCCTGGGAGAAGATAGCTGTTTTTCCTTGCGTCTGCTAACTGAGAACATAAAGTGTTTCCTGGAGACGATCTGATTTTGATGGTTTTTTTCCTGCCCCGCTCAAGGGCATGCTGCCTGTCAGCCAGCTCCTCAGAACAGGTACAGGCGGTACACGCAGAGACTCTCCAAACTTTGCCCCTAACATTCACAAAACAGCTTGTTCTTCCTGTGAGCCCTCTACAGCTCACGTAAGATGAGAAACTACCAGAAGAGCAAGAGCTTTAAAGAAGTTTCAGGCAAATATTTTCTAAGCAGTACAACTAGCTGTTCCTGTTTTCATCTGAGTGTGAAAAATCCACAACCATGAAGAGAAAAATTAACGTATGAAGAGAAAGCTATTAGTGGAGACACTGGGCTTGAGCCTGCCAAGGGATCTCATCAAGCAAGCCCAACGTGTCAGCAAGACAGTGTTGGTGGAGCGAGGATACGGACTGAAATGACACTTCAAAACGTTAGAGTGACACAGGGAGTACATATGTGTGCACGCAAGTGTGTGCCTGTGGGGAAGGGATGCAAAAGGAAGACAAGTCAACGGCAGACAAAGAGGTGCCAGAGAGGGGCAAAGAGCATGCTACATTCTGCACTGTAGGCAATTAATGGAATAATGTACACATGAATTAACTCATTAATGATGCCTGGAGTGAATCTTAGAGATCATGAAACACCACCTGACAAGCCTCTACAAGAAAAATCTGTTTGTAAATGAAAAAAGAAACCCACCACAAACAAACGCAAGTTGGCTTCAACATTTATTTATCATTCGGTGCACAATTCACAAATCAGGAAACAAAAGTCAGGGAATATTTTTAATCAGAGCTTTTGCTGATCACAATATAGGGTATAAGAAATTGAATTGATAGATCATTTATTATTATTATGAAACTAAGGGCTTTATATTCTGAAGCGGAGTAAAGCAGACAGCAATACGTTCATATTAGAACGTTCCTACTGCGAATGAAAAATGGATTGAAACTGAGATATTGTTTAGCAAGACAGACAAATCTATATTTCTTTTTGGTTGTGAAACTATTATAACCGTACATAACCAATAAGTATGAAGAATTGGCACTGGGGGAAATCACCTTGCCAGCCTGCCCTATGTGTCTGTGTTTGGCAAACGCAGTCTGCAGGGCGTGTATTCCATTTGCACGTAATCAGATCTCTGACCTGTAACGTGTACATTCTGGAACATTAATTGGCACAATTAAAAAGTTATTTAGAGGATGAGCTTGGAGCAAAAAAATGTTGTCACATCTCAGAATCCTGAAATGCAACCTGGACTTCATAATAAGCCGGTTTAACCGTTTTTAGAGAGATGTTATGAGTGTTCACGGGGGGGGGAAGTAACGGTCACGCTACCTGCAACACACAAATCTGAAGAGTCCAGCATGTGTCAGCGCACAGCAAATTTATTCTATAAAGTGACTAGTGTGAGAAAGAATTAGAAAGGATTATAACAATACGCTACCATATGCTGTAGTAGTTGAAAGTGATTAATCCAGTTCTTAAATCCTATTTTAAACTCCCTTTCATTTCTTCCCATAGAAAAATAGAAGCCACATCACTTTGTTTGAATGCCGTGTAGTTAATTACATCTTCTAAGAAACTCTTTTAAAACTAAATGTAATGTTTAATTACAAAATGCCTCCTTGAAAACAGTTAGCTTGTACATTGATTTGTAGTTCATTAAAAATGCTTTCTTAATTATATTTACAGCCAGAAAATACGTAGAGATTAAAGAGTCTGTAGAGGAATTTTGAAATTGCGGCATGAAGTGTAAAGAGAAAGTTACGCTTCAAAATAGCGGACAACTGACAGCCACGACTGACTAATTGCTGCCTTTCGGTAATTTCAAAACTTAATTGTTGTACAAATAATAATTGGAAAACACAGTGTTCATTGTAACGGCTATCAATATTACATTTTTTTATAAGAGAAGATTTTCAAGGACTAATTAGAAAGCAAATCAATTGCATCAAACAAGTGTAAAGTTCACGTTAGCTGTCGGACTGATCACCTCAACACGCGGGGTTCACGGCTAAGGGCAGCCCGCGCTTTGGTTCGTAGGGTGTTGTCCTGGAAACCATGCGGATGCAGTCGATAACAGGGCAGACGCTGAGACACAGGGTGCAGCCTGTACAGCTGTCAGTAACCGTGGGCAGGTGGGTTTTGGGATCAAACTGGATAGCCTGCGAACAGGAATAAACATTATTGATGTCACTCGTGGAAAAGGTCAAAATTGCTCCCATTTTAGTGCCTGCATTTCCTGCGCTACAGCACTTGGAGACATCTTGGTGTGATTCTGCACTGCAGCTATAGCAACTGTTCAACTGGCAGGGAACAAAACAACCCCCCCTCCCGACACTTGGAGATTAGAAATACGGGCCAAATTATACCTCGGCGAAAGCTCGCGGGTCACAAGGGCTGGTTACAAAAGGAGGAGTTTGGCCCGTGACGTTTAAACTCCCAGAGGGATAGTTCTCCTTCACGTGAAGGAAATATTTCGACAGACAGCAATTTGCCAGGGTTATTGGTTCGGAGGAGACACCAGACCATGCCTGTACAGCTTCAGCACAACGCTGGCCACAGTGCGTTCTTTTGACTTTTATTTTCAGCACAGCAGAAACAATCTAATTTAATAAATAGCAGAGACAAACACAGCATGCTGTGCCTCCTATGATTATTTTCCTTTGCAAACCTTCGAAAGGGATATCTGGGTTTTGGGCAGGCAGAGCTTGCTTTAGTCCTCACGTTTCCATGCAGTGAATCCTCATTACCAATTAGGGCGATAAGTGTATTTGAATGTGAAATAACGGTTGCAGTCTGAATGAAATAAGCTCCTGGTATAATGGAAATGGCAATTAAAAGCAAAAACAAAAGCATCACACAACCGCAAAAGCTTCAATTTCTAAGAAGCAAGCCTAGAAAAGTAAAAAATAAAAAAGAGGAAAACCCACTGAATATCTACTTTGAAGAGTTGTAGGAAGGAAGAATCAGGCCTGAAAGCTGCACTCTTGCTTCTCCGCAAACAAGCGGCAAATCTCCCTAACGACCGTCAGCAACTGGGGGAGACCGGGAGGAGACGGGAGGTACGAGGTGGTGCTGCAGGTTGGCTCCAAAGGCAGATTTGCGGCATTTGGGGTTTCGCTACCAGGAAAGCACAGACGTTGCTGTAGCAACCAGCGAGGGCATGAAGTAGGTACTAACCGCCCTGACTCTCCAAGTTTTAGTTTAGCTTGAGCACAAAGAGGGCTTTGGTTTGTGAGTATTTAAGACGGACTCCTTCCTCGCTCCCTGACAACAATGCACATCTCGAAAGGGACTTCAAAGAGGGAGAGGAAGGCAGGACTACAGTGCTAACTTTAAATTACCGAAGGCTTTTCTGCTGGAGTCAACACAAGGTGATAGCTCTGTAGAACAGCATGGATATTTTTGAAACAAAGAGAAGCATAAAGCAGATGCTATTTTGAAGGGGTGTGTGTGTGTTGATTTCTTTGCAATTGAGAATTTCTTTGCAATTCTTTGCAATTTCTTTTCAATTTCCCTAATTAATTAAGGAAAACACTTTTTTTTTCTGCTTAGAAAACCTCCTGGAGTTTTAAACTTCAGTTCTTTTGGTGCTTTTTTTTTTTTTTCCAGTTATAGAAAAGAAAGTTTTACTAAATATAAACACAGTCTTTTGCTCTCCAAGGGCTATATCCTCCCCTTCACTGGGAAATCTGATGGAAGGAGAAGAGGTGAAAATTGCCGTGTCAAGAAGAAATTCAGACAATTAAAAGGCTACTGTAGCAATCCAATCTGGTATAAATGCAGCATTCATTTTCTCATATCAGTGGCAAAGACTTGCCTACCTTTGCTCTGACACACTTGTTTTAATTGCAGGAGTTGATTTTAAATGGGAAGACTTCTTTCTTTGTATGTAGGTAAATGCATCAGACCTACTAATGGTTAGACTGAATTAAGGACAAACAAAAGGTCATAGTGTTCAGAGGAGACTTGGTGCTCAGTTAAAGTATTTGTTTCTGACAAACTATTCTCAGACTGGGATGAATGGAAGAATTAACGTAGAAATTATTGCTTACTGCATATTGGATTCCATGGAGGTTATGCTAGACCGTATTTTGGTTTTCTAAAAGAACATGAGTTCTCCTGTACTGCCCTTTTTACTGCAGACCAGTCCATCAGCTCCAGCGGACGTGGCAAGGAACGGCACGTAGAAATGCTGATACATTTCCTACAACTTCTATTACTGTACTGGGCAGAAATCAGAGAAATACTTTGCTGCAAACAGGAGCCCCAGCTCAAAATTGTGCTATTTTCTGGTCACAGTGATTTCTGCAAACTTCAACCTGCTGCTCTAAACCCTGGCAGCGATCCTGGAGAAAGGATTTGTACCTCAATCAAGATCAAAACAAAAACCCACCTGCCTGAAACCTGACTTAGTTCAAGTCCAGTTACGCTGATGGAACAAGGACTAGGTTTCTTAAAAAGCATTTGGCAATAAGAACGGCTCTTGTCTCCCCGCACCGCCTTGGCGGGAAGGGATGCATTCTTCCCTTTCTCCCTCCCTCGTGTACTTGAAAACCATCAAAGAACCACAGTTGCTGCCATCCGACTTGGGTCTCCTTCGTTAAAAAGAATCCCACTTGCAGTTAGGGAGAGACTGGGAGAGTGACCTAGAGCGAGCCAGCGAGGTGTGGTACGCTCTGCACAGCCCTCCAGAAGAAGCCATGCTGGGCGGTGTTCTCACCGCCGCGCCAACAGCTCAGGCAGGGCTTGCGCGGCACAGCCTGGGAGCACGCTGGGGTTCGAATCCGGTATTTTAGACATCTGTTTTTACCACCTGCTCATTAACAGAAGGTGGATTCTTTCTTCCCAGCAGCAGAAAGATAACTCATCGTGCCTTTCGGCTAATTACAGCTGTGCTCTTACCTGGTAGCCAGAATCATTACAGGTCATGTAACATTTGCCACAGTTGATACACATTTCCTCGTCAATCAGAGCCACAACTTGCTCTGTGTTGCAGAGCTCACCATATGTTCCAATATACTGCAGTGCTTTTCCAATTACATCCTAGGGGGAAAAAAAAAAAGTTATGGACTCATTTAGAAGATACCTAAGCAGTTTCTATAGCTGCGCAGGAGCACTCTCTAGTACTTTAATATGGAAGATTTGGCCATGCATTGTGATGATGTTTAGGGTTTTTCTTATAAATTTCCAAGTCGCTGACCTTCGTACCTCCTGTAAAATACAAAGAATGTAGGCACATTCTGAATGTAGGCAGCACTAGAAGTATATATTTGGATACAAACACGTTCTACAAATAGGTTACACATTTAGTACTTGATTTTGAATGTGCTGTTCTTTTGCCATTATTGTGTGAAACTTCAAGGAACAAAGTGGAGCACAAAATGGGAGCGACATGCTACAAACAATCAGATCATCCTTGGTCATTTCTCATTAGCACAGATTTAAGAACTCACAGCGAGAAAAGAAAGGGGCACAATCAAATAAACTGACAGAGAGAACAATAACTGCTTTTCTCTCTTCAGTGAGATGCGCGAATGACATGATCATCAGTTTATTGCAAATATTGTACAGAAGTAAGCTGTGGGTCTAATCCTGCAAGTCTTGATTCAGTTCTGTTAACTTCACAGGGAGGAATCTGTGGCATCAACCTTGCACATCTTTACTTGCAAAAGTAAAGGGGCATGGCAGGACAGCATAGGGGTACATACCACAAGGGGAAGACACGCCCTCTAAAAGAAGTTGTTGGGCACCTACCTGATGCAAACCATTTCCACTGTACATCAAGGGAAACCGCACAGTTCAGTGGCAGTTCAGCTTCGTGGAGTCAATGGTAGAGATGGGAACAAGTCCCAGGTCCTTTGGACTACAGCTATCCCTCAGTTAAATTAGTTTAACTTGTGGAAGTATAGCAGAGATGATGAACATGACTGCATTTTAAAAGATTCATTCTGTGGCACTGTATCGGTTGCCTGGATATTTTGCGAGTTTACTAAGCATGCTTCCACAACGGTTCCCATGTTGCAAAACAAGCTCGATTTTTATGTGCAAGATTCTACATTGAGAATATAAAGCTGGGCTCAGTAAATGAAGGTTATGTGATGCAACAGTACATTTTACTTTTGCTTTAAAAAGGGGTATAACTGTTAAGTATTAGAGAAATCTGACTGAGTGATAGGAGAGCAGAACTGGCTTCAAAGTCATTCTACTGTAATAAACCAAGAAGTCATTATGATTTTGATTATGGAATTTGATCCAAGTCAATTGAAAAATGCTCAAGATCAAGCCAAATACGAGACACAGACATGTCTGCCCGGAATTATAAGCTTCAAAGTGTTTATCTTTGGTCTTGCATCGCCAAGAAACATGATAAGGATTTCTTTTGGTATTCTGTTTCTCAATATTTTTTGAAGAAGCAATACTTACCTTATTCCTATCAGTCAAAAAAAAATTTCTGAAATTATTAGCAACCATTTTAAGTGTGTAGTAGTATGCTATATTTAACCTGCATAATTTATAATCGCATACAATGCTCTACATATTGTTTTCAATTGTCATTGCAGAAGAACCGGATTACAGTAACTTAAATTTTCATTGCATATCTTATTTTGGGCAGCCTTACTTTCAAATGAACTAAGCATCCCTAATTATTCCTATGCCACATCAGAGCAATAGGGTAATATGGCTTTATCAATGTTAGCTCTAAAGGAAAGCTCTGCTACATTAATTAAATGCAAAAATGGGTCCAACCTTGTCTTCCTGAGTCTGCTGAGAACTTGCAACAGCAGCTCTACTTCCTGAATGAATGACACCCGTTCATCTCAGTGAAGTTTTAACTTGGAGGCCTACCTGGCCTTCAGCACTTAAATTGCAGTAGTATCTTTATGCAATGAGACAAATTTCTTTGTTCGCTGGATGCAGTGGTAGGATCTATGAAGTTGCTCTTAATGACTGTTGAGGTAGGAAATTCAACCACATCCTAAGCCCAGGAAGAAGGTCAGGGGAATTGTACCATTCTCTCGTTCCAAAAACACTCAAATGTCTTCTCTCTGCCAACCCCCTAGGTTGCTGACATGTGAAATACCTTGGTTGCATTCATTCAACGCTAAAAGCCTTCCAGTTCTTCTCAGCAACATGTAGAGAACATTAATGCTCTTCCAGCATAAAACAGCTATGGCACATTGCTAAAGGCAGCGTGATGACTGTGGACAGATGACTGTAAGTGAGCAAGTTATCACAGCTTAGTGAGTTAGCACTCATCAATAGAGGTGTGCAAGCTGATTATGTGCATGGTCCAAATTCACTGCAAATTTGAAGTAAAGTCTGTTTGCTTAAACCACTGTAAAAGGTCAATTACTATGAAAGCGTTTCAGCTAATACTTTTTACTTTGGTATTGCAAAGGACTAGACTTGAACACACAGCCCTTTACTGTGCCTCCACTGATGAGCTACAGTAACTAACTCAATCAAATGTGATCTCTCAGGAACTGCTCACGCCCCTGTATTTTCATTTCCATGTCTTAGAAAAGTTCATGGATTTACTGGGAATTGCTCAGCAGTTTTCAGGTTGCTACAGTTCTCAGGTTTCTGCAGTTCTGCTGGGGTTAGGGTTAGGGTTCGGGTTCGGGTTCGGGTTAGGGAGCTCCAGCTTGTTTCAAGTCTCATGTATCGTGCCTGCTAGAGGTTTCAAACTACACGTGTCTGTGTGTGATCTACTGCCCCCAGCAATACTAAGTATCCTGTAAGCCTCTCTTTTGTGTATATAGCCCCCAAACATTCCACTGTATGTCACAAATGCACGTGTCGTCTGCAAGTACTGGTCTGTGTACTGAAGAACTTGAAGAGGTGATGTAAAACCTGTACGACATACAGTGAATTAGCTTTCCACTGCCTGCTCATGTTGTAAAAGTACCAACGTGGGGAGATTCGTGATGGCGAAGGGCTTTTTAATCTGACAAAAGCAGCCGTTCAAACAGCATAGGTAATTAACAATTTTCTCAGGGAGGTTCTGGATTCACATTTGTATTCTTTAAATATCGTTTGGATGATAACAAAGCCCACAAAGCTCAAGCAGGCTGCAGAGATGGACTACTCAAATAATCATGGGATGGAGGGCCTTGCTTACGAGAGAAGACAAAAAGAGCCTAACAAGATGTTTAGCCTAGGAGGATGAAGGCAGAGCAGGAATATGATGTCTCTCTCTCTATACATCAGGGAGGGAAAAGAGCTATTTAAGTTAAATGACAATGTTGGCACAAGAACACATGATTATAAGCCAGCCATGAATAAATTTAAAGCTGGAAATTAGAAGAGGCTTTTTAAATGGGAAAGGAGTGAGGTGGTTAATGGCCTTCCAGAGAAGCAGCTGGGGGACAGGAGGGAGACAGTCCAAGGTTTAGGATAGCATTAGATGATAGCTCAGAAAATGGTTGCTTAGAAGAACATGGTCAAAATAGATTTTTCCAGCTACAAACTCGCAAAGGGAGTAACAAAAACAATGCATATGGCATTGTTTCTGAATTTGTAACCAAGTCTCACTTGTCACAGCTCACAAAATACACTTCTGGGGACTTAGAATCCCAAATAGGGAGGATGACGGCATTTTAGAGGCCTGAAAGTGATTTCAAAAGACTGTCTCAATGATGTACTGCTCATTTACACTCCTGGGTGTTGTCTTTTAATCACTTCTTTCTCTCAAGCAAAAACTGTGTCTTTATTCATTTGCAAAGTTTCAAGACTTTATGGACTAAAAAAGCAATGGTACTTAAAAGATGTTTTGCAGGTGCACTCTTTTACAGCGTCTCAAGCTATCTCAGAGCTTCTTGTTTCCATCAAATCATAAACGTCTGGAACAAAATAAACAGTGCAGCAAGAAATAATCAGCTTTCACTGTTTAAAGTGCAGTTTCACTCCAAAAAGCAACTGTTTAAAATGGCACTATGGGATTCCACACTTGGTATATCTCAATGGCCTCCGGATCAAATTTGCACTGTTTACAGTGTAATGTTTTTTTTGCCAACTGCCAGACCTGCAAACAGAAGCCAGGTTCTGAAAGTCAAGCTGTGTTCTCTCTCACTTATGCATTACCAGCAGCAATAAAAGAAAGAAAAAAATAAGCTGGAAGTTAAATTTGGTCCTAAGTTACACCTTTGCAATCTCAGGGACCTAGAGTGCTTCCTTTTGATTACTGCTGTGCTTTCCCCCTCTTCTCAACAAAACTGTACTGAACGAACTGGGAGAGGAATTTAGTCCTGCAACTGGAACTGGCAGGGAATTCAGTTGCTATGGAGAGAATCAGAGCGGAATCCATTAGTTTTATGTTACTAATGAGTACAGAAAAAAAATTCATTTTGTCACTAAGCGAGGCAGATGTGGTTTTGAGTATACACAAGGAGCAGATCTGTTCAGTAGGATATTATTTTTACAATGCTATTTTTATTACTATAGCTGCATTTTTAATGTTAACATATCAAACATTTTATGGTGATTAGCTTTTCATTAGCCATCATATCAGTAAACCTGTATTTGTAAATACAAGTCATGGTGCAGGTATGGCTCCTTGTAGACCTGCTGTGTCCATCTTCGTGCAGACCACGCTGGAAAAGACCACACTGTGCTCCAGAGGTGATGAACATCACAGGCCTCTCATTAGACGGTTAGAAAGCCATGCACAGTGCAGGTACTGCATCTCTTATAGCAAGTTCAAAGGGAACACACGTGCTTGTCCTCTTATTGCGCTTGTTGAGTCACCATAAAACACTTTGCGTGTCACACCGTGTTCAGGAGAAAGGTTCACTGACTAGGAACTTTGTGCACTTGAAGCTGACAGCAACAGCAGGTAAGGAAAGCAGGGTAATCTTTAGATTACCAGAAGTAGAGATCTGCCTGTTGTGAATAGCAGTCTGTCCTGAGGACAGGCCTCAACCTCAGTCTCCACATCTCCGAGGGATCACTGACCATGATACAAACGCTGAAGTTGATTCACCACCAAGTAATATAAAAAACTCCTAACAAAGCATCTGGCGTTTATATAGGAAAGTTGTGCGCTTGATCCCAAGTACTCTATCTGTTCATTATTATTTATGGGGTGTTTGGGCAGTTCTCAGGATTCAATAGGTTGTGAAAGACCAAGGGGCTGTGGAGAAGTGCCCTCACTAGGATACAGAGAGAGCACGGAAAGGGGATGAAACATTGCAAAGAAAGTAAATGACTCTCTGTTCCAGTGTTTATCTCCATTAGGGAGATACTTGCCTTCCCCCTGTTCTTTTTCGGTAATAAAGGTGAGGTACTGTCAGAGAGAGAGATGAAAAGAAGAAATGTTAGGAAAAAAAATTACGCATTAAAGAAGAAAAAGTCACCAGAATCTGAGGGTACACAACTAAGGTCAATTTACAGTAAAGTGCCTAACAAAAATATGTAATCTCATTAAAACTAACTTTACATTGGAAGATTACAGATGCTTTGCCGGTAGTTAAAAAGGTTATTAAATGTGCTCTGGGATTTAGGGACCTCTACGCCTTGTTTCAGCGAAGCAAGTAAAACAGTTGCAGTACTAGCTAAAGAGAGGCTTACAAAATAACTCAAATGAACCTTTACTACATAATTCAATATGGCTTCTGTAATGAAAATTATGCCTCATGAATCTATCACAATTCTCTATGAAGGCTGTGAGGCAATAAATAAAAGAAAATAAACTGGTAAATTTTATGTTTCAATAGGCCTCTGACACAGGCCTCTGACACAACAGAGTTCTGAAATTAAGTAGCCATGAAGTGGGATTGCAGGTTGGCTACACAAAAAATAAAGAGCTGGAATACAGTGATCGATGTTCAGAAAAGGCAAAATATTAACAGAGCAAAGTGTCTCAATTTTCTGGTTTAGATATGAGGCTGTTTAATATACTTGTGCGTGTTTCAGGAAAAGATTTGAACCAGAAGGCTATAGAGTTGATACAGATTTTAGTTTAAATTAAAGAAAACCCAAGGTATTGGGTATTTTATAAAACTAGATGAACAGGTACTCTCACGGTGAAAAAAGGCAGTCTGACAAACAGCGTATTAAAATGAGTAACTTTCACTACACTTGCCAACAGATGCATTCTAGAGAAAAGAAAGCTGCAAGAGAAAACTTCTGCTTGATGTGCTGTCCTGACAAGACACAAGCAAACTAGCAAGATGTTAAGATAGAAAATAGCACCGTAATTACTGTAAGGCTGTTGTTATATTAATCAGCCATGATCTGGAATACACAGTCATTCCAGTTTTACATACAGCAGCACGGTGTCCTTCCTCTTACGGGCTGCTCGTGCAACGGCAGCCTTGCCGAGGGATCTAGATAGGTTGGAGCGTTGGGCAGCGATTAATGGGATGAAATTTAACAAGTCCAAATGCCGATTCTGCACCTAGGACGGAGTAACGCCGGGCACAAGTATAAATTGGGAGAGGAGTGGCTGGAGGGCAGCCCTGCAGAAAGGGATCCGGGGGTGCTGGTCGACAGCAGGCTCAATGGGAGTTAGCGGTGTGCCCTGGCAGCCGAGAGGGCAAACCGCATCCTGGGGTGCATCAAACAGCCAGTCAAGAGAGGTGATTATCCCGCTGTATTCAGCATTGGTGCGGCCGCACCTTGAGCACTGTGTGCAGTTCGGGGCCCCACAGTTTAAGAAGGATGTTAAGGTTCTCAAATGCATCCAGAGGAGGGCAACAGAGCTGGTGAAAGGCCTGGAAGGAATGTCCTCTGAGGAGCAGCTAATGAGTCTGGGTTTGTCTGGTTTGGAGAAAAGGAGGCTGAGGGGCGACCTCATGGCTCTCTACAGCTTCCTGAGGAGGGGAAGTGGAGAGGGAGGTGCTGATCTCTTCTCCCTGGTATCCAGTGATAGGACGCGTGGGAATGGCTCAAAGCTGCACCAGGGGAGGTTCAGACTTGACATTAGGAAGCATTCCTTTACCAAGAGGGTGGTCAAACACTGGAACAGGCTTCCTAGAGAGGCGGTCGATGCCCCAAGCCTGTCAGTGTTTAAGAGGCATTTGGACAATGCCCTTAATAACACGCTTTAACTTTGGGTCAGCCCTGAATTGTTCAGGCAGTTGGATTAGATATTCTATTGTAGGTCCTTCTCAACTATTCTATTCTATTCTATTCTATTCTATTCTATTCTATTCTTTTCTTTTCTATTCTATTTTTCTATTCTATTTCAGAACCACTTGAGACAGTCCTTCTACAGTCAGAGTGGGGAGGGAAAGGGGAGGTTTGGACTCTAGGATTTCTCCCCATATTTGAAGACTAACTTAAATTTGCTTAAACTGTCACATGTAATGAGAATATTCTCTGAGGTACTGTGACAGAGGACGGATCATTGTGGGCTACTGCAGGAGAGATTATTGCTGTGATTCATGTTGGAGCAAATACTTGGGAGAAGCAGACTTAGAGTCCCATAAATTATGGGAGACACATGCATAGTTCCACCTGAAATATGCAACAGCTCCGCGTTTATGATGAAGATCACAATATGGTCTTTTCCAGGCAGGCAAGCACAAGCTAAAACTACTCATGTTGAACCACCCAGACACATGCCAGGAAGGATCCAAATGGTACACCGTTATGGCATAATAGTGCTGTGCCTAGATCAATATACCTCCCTCTCAAGAGGATTTTATAGATTAAGTGCAGCACTGGACTAAAAGTGGTTAGATGCCTCCCAAGGTGCTGGCTTCCAGCTGGATGCTTACGGTATCAGCGTAAAAAGACTTGCACGTATGTATGCGCGAAAGACCGTGTCAACATATCTGTACACACAAGGGTGAAAAACAGTTCAAGCACAAGGAATTTAAGCTTGAGGATCTCTATGGATATTTTTCCAACGGGTGGAACAACATGTCATGGTCTGGCTAAGCTGACAAACAGAGCTATGCCAGAGTGTTTAAACTACCAAAGAGGGCAATCTCTACAGCACGACTTGTAGAGTAAAAAAGGAAGAAATAAAATAAGCAGATAAATGGTGACCAAATATTATGGTATAGGCCCTGAAGGACAAAGAACTAAATTATTAGGGAAGAAAACACAGGCATGTATAAGGAAAGAAATTAAAGTAATAAGGAGGTAACCTGAGGTAGGCAAATACATGTGTGGGAGCTGCACAAAAATGCAACTGAAAAGAAAAGATCCAGGGCACGTATCCACATACGGCAGAAATTCTGATATTATATAGACAAGTGAGAAAAGAAGAAACAGCCCTTCTGAATATCGAAGTATGCAGTTTCAATTAATATTGAAAAATAGAGAAAATAAAGAGAAAAGCCATGGGAAAAGCCATCCAAAAATTAAATTAGATTCTGGATAATGACAGAGGGTTTTTAAAACTATGAAAAAAGGCATTTTGGCAGCATGTGGAATTTAAACAAATGTTGGAATTTACATATCACCAACCCAACAGCCGATTAGACAGATGAGGGAGTTCTGGGCAGGCATCAGGAAATTTGCAGCAACCCTCCAAAAATACAACCGGACAAAGCAGGGGTCATAGCTCTTTCGAGGACAGCTATCTCTCAGGTCCGACCAGCTTTCAAGCAGACCTCCTCACTGTTCCAGAGAACTAGAGTTAGGCTGGGACTAGCTAAAAGAGCTGACAGTTTCCACCCCCTGATATCCTAGTCTGAACTAACAGTACGTATTCTCTCTGTCTAGAGGGTCAGCCTCAGCCAAGACAGAACCGCTTGGAGACGGCCTGGGATTTGTAATTCTAAGTGTGAATACTTCTTGGACAGTTACAAATAAATCACTCACGTCTGAGCTCCTCTGCCTCTCTCCGTGGAGAATTCCTGAGCAGGGAAGGGTATCAGATAAGTCACCTTTTTTCATTAAGCTTCACTCAGCTTCCTTAATGAATAGTCTGAATCTTCCTGGCAGATTTTCTCCACAATATAATAATAAATGGATCTATTAATAACAAACTTTACTAAAAACCTCCCTTTGTAGTGGCAAGTTCCCTACTTCAAGCAAAACCCAGGTATTTTCCTATTTCTTAGTGGGCATCTCTCATTGCTGTTTTTCTCATTATGGTTAAAACAGTCCCTTCTAAAGAGATGGTCAGACTGAAAGACTGTCACGAATCAGCTTTGGTGGTTCCTACCTTCTTCTAATTGCTTCAGTCTTTTTCAGACTCGGTTAAATGAAGGTGTGAGAAAGACGCTAACCTGATTTCTCTGGCTGAGAAGCTCCTCACAGACACCACACAAAAGCATTCAACGTCTTCATAAACACAAGTTTTTGTCTTGGGGAATTCATTTTCCTCCTCCCTGCAGTAGGGCTTCTTTTCTTCGTTTTAATCTATCTCCTACTACTTGGTTCTTTTTTGCTTTTGTACTTGGAGTTAGGCTTGATAAATTATTGACCTCAACTTTTTATTTATGTTTTTTTGAAGTCTTTATGTCTGTTTTTCCCTCTTGCTAAACTTTTTCCTTCATTCAGTTTATTTGCTTTTGGATGGTATCAGTTTTTTGGTTTTCTGCTGTTTTCAGAAGCAAGTTATCTCATTGAAAATGCAGTTATTGGCTGTTGCTTCTTCTTTCTCTTTTTTCCTACATCAATCCTCTCCCTGCAAAGAGAACAGAACCATAAAACCTCTGAGGTCAACTAGGCTTTGAAAATGCTCATCATAGTGGGGAAAAAAAGAGTAGAGTGCTGTTCTTTGGAACTTTTTGCATCCATAAAGAAGGGAACCTCAGCACAAGAGGAGGGGAGCGATTTTCAAGTGACATAAACCAAAATAAGCAGTCCAAAAAACTGAGAGAGGTCTACAGAAGTGGCAAACTATTTAATTTAAACAGGAAGATGACTCAAAATTTCCCCTTGTCTCATTTTGCAGTTCTACCAGTTAGCTTGGAACACCGCATGTGTTGGTAAACTGCAAAATTCCCTTGGGAATTATGTGTCATTTTGAGCCACTGCTCATATTGTATTTTATGTTTGGCCTCATTTTTGCAAGAATTCTTTACAGGTCTGATCATACAGTGAAGGTTACCTATCTGTAGGTATCTGATATTCTCACATATATGAGGAAGACAGTCAACAAGCTCAACAGATACAATTTTCACACTGCTTTAGAAAAGGGCCTACATGAGAATCCTGGTTTTAAAAAAAATTTTTTTTGCCTGCTTCTTTTTCCTATTCAGACATGAAGTTTAAGTAAGGTCTAAAGTGAACACCTAGAATAATTAGCTTCTGACGTTTCATTTTATTGACATTTATTGGCTACCTAAGGGAAGGGAAAAGCTCCAGTGTATGGATTATGCAGTAGATGGGGTCACAGGTTTTATTTTCACCTTGACATTTACTCATCGTAGACGGTGGATCAGCTACTTAGACAAACATTCTCCAGCTTTAAAAGTTCAGTCTGAAAACCTATGACACAGCTTTCGTATGTACCGAACACCAACCTTTTCCATTGATCCTACATAAGAGATTGAGGTATTTAGCACATCGCAAGTAATCAAAAGGTATGCAAAACTGAGCTCATACTGTAGCATCCAAACTGAAAGAAATTGTTAACGGTTCTACTTCGTTCTTCAAGGCATTACCCATGCCTTGTTCTACAATTACCGTTCCATTGCCTGAATATCTTCATTTTGAAAAATGACATTAGGGAAATACCTATACATGTACATCACAAATCATTTCCCATCGATTTTGGTTAAAAGCTGGAAAGTCTGCATAAATAGTTGTCTTTGATGCCCTCTAACAAGCTTAAAAGCAGTAATAACCAACTCAAACTGCTAGAAATGACTGTGCATGTCAACTGCCTGATGGCTGATCATTTCTTATGCGGAAGCATGTATTTTTGTTACCTTGATTGCTGGAATGGGCTTCTTCGGAATGAAATGCTTTTTCTCGGGAAGCACAGCAGCCATGCTCTGTTCCTTCAGTTTAACCTTGTTCTCAGCTATTATCTTTTTGCGTTGTTCCAGGTAAGGCCCAAAACTGGGTAGTTTCTGAAACAAAAATCAGGAAACGTGATTATGCTTCATGAGCGGGTGTAGCAAAAAGGTGAGTCCGATTCCAGGGGCGAGATCCTAAGTCCTTGCTGAGTGCGACTTGCTTCTTATTCAGGAAGTTGAAACTGAAATCAGTGAGACTGTACCAGAGCGA
This sequence comes from Pygoscelis adeliae, assembly GCF_000699105.1. Lineage (NCBI taxonomy): Eukaryota > Metazoa > Chordata > Aves > Sphenisciformes > Spheniscidae > Pygoscelis > Pygoscelis adeliae. Next base: position 2,910,575 of record NW_008824053.1, on the reverse strand, counting down.
GAAGTGAATAAAAATCAAATATGAATGTCCGTCAGGATCTGACTTGAAAATATATATTGAATATTTAAATATTAATATACCACAACAGAAAAATAGCTGAATTGCAGGTCAGCATCCAACAGTCTTATATTTCCCCATTGCATACTTGCTTATATATAAAAATGTATCACGTTAAATAATTCAAATGTGTAACTTCATTTCTGTACTATGTGGGAAGGTATCATAGAACTATCAGTTTACTTGGAAGGGTTCCACCTGCGTTTAAGATTATTTGTATGGATATCTGAATATATCAATATGTATGTTTAAAGCTTACAAACATGTATTTTGCATTCTGGTAACAGAAGGCTGTCTTGACCTGTCAAAGTGAGGCTAACAAACACCAAATGAACTGAAACACAGTCTAATCTCCTAATTTACCTCTATGTCCCACTTGCAGTATTTTCTGCAACATTTAATCCTTGAACCCAATTAAGCAAACTCTAGAGAAAGATTTCACTGAATTGCAAAACTCACGTCTCACCCAGGAACATGAAAGTGCTGGTTCAGGTTTCATAAAACACCCAGCTTCCGGAAAGAAAAAGTCCCTTTCCTTACCTAGCAGAGATACGGACAACTGTAGTGTGCCACAATCACAGATTTAGGTGAATGAAAAATGGTAGAAAACATGGATTTTTTGCTTGATGCAAAAGACCATGCCCTTCCTCCCCTGAAACTAGTTCCTTATTCTGCAAAAGTATTTTACACGCCTAACTAAACCCCGGTCAGAAGCTGCTGCAGTACTGCAGAAGCTAGCAGGTAGTAACAGGGGATACAGAGCCTCAGCGGTTGCTAGCATTAATTCACACTAATAATACAACCTCAAAGAGCATATCAAACAAGATACAGTACTGCTGTGGTTATCCATTTTTTAAGAGGGAATTTCAATGTGAATTTTAAAACTGGAATTATTTAAAAATTTAGAAATTATTATTTTTTAAAATGAAGTAAATCCAGAAGAGGTTACTGCTCTTCTGCTAATCCTTAGGAGGAAAATTCCTCAGTGAGCTCTGTCAGTCACAATACCCAACCTTGGGACCTCAGGCTTCTTGTTATGACAAATAAAAGCTTTCTTGGCTGCTAGGTTTTTGGCACTCTGAGCATACAGCCAGAGGGCGATGTCCTTGAAACGCTTCCGTGCTTCCGAGACTGGGTTTGTGGCCTCAACGCATTTTTAACTTCGAGTCAGAACAAGACTTGCAGTCTCACGGTGCTCTCCGGAGGAGGTGTCTTCCTGCAGGCTGGGACCGAGCCCTGGTCTGGGACAAAGCCTCAGCCTAGGCAAATGCGAGACCAGAACTGTGGGGGGATGTTGCAGACCCCACCTGTCCCAAATCTGGATGGAGCCCGAGTTTGCCCACCGGCAAAGGGCTCTTGCTTTGTCTGCTCCATGGGAACTTTGTTCCTGAATGTCACGTTCAAAGGCTTCCTGACAGACGTCAAACAAACCTTCCTTTCTGTGCTGTTGCCACACATGATCTTGGAAAGGAAATGTTCTAGGATGTCTTAATTAAGGCTTTAAATACTGCTGCAAACAGAAGTAAGGTAGTGGCCTTACATACCAAAGTCAAATAAGACAGCAAAACCAGAATTATTTTAAACAGGATAAATGAGTAGAAGGAAGAATGTGTCTAATTTCAATCTAATCAATAGGCTCTAAAGAACACACATAGAGACTAAATTCTTTATATGGCTTTTAGAAAGCCTAAGACTTTTAGCAAAAATCTCAAAAATATAAATTTTGACAAAAAGTGTTCCTGTATGTCTGCTAGGCTGCATCAATTAGAAATACATTTTGGCTACGAATAAGTGGTAGCTGTGTCACTAAGAAACTATTTTCTCTCCGTAATTTATGCGCTGATGCCAACAACTTTGGGCTTGAGAGGGCAGGAGACCTGATGACAAAGCGTTTTTGGACACTTCCCTGTCTGGCCAGGAATTGAATTGCTGGCTTTCAGAGCTGGTAGCAAAGCTAATTTTGCTGAGGTTTTAACTGAAGTAGTAGAGAGAGGAGACAGTTGTTCGTGGCTTGACTGATTGAAGATCATCTTTGGGAAGAATAGCCAAATCTTTGCAGAAGAAATCCTTTACTTTTCTGTTCTCTTAATGTATGCCCAAACTCCTAATTTCTACAGACAGAAATACTGAGTATATTGAGATGAAATAGGTCACCTAAAGAAAAGTGTGGAAAAAGGATTCATTTTTGTGTGTAGGTGAAGAGTGAATTACAAAGGCAATTAATTGATTTTCTAAGTTGTGAGATGGAAGTATTTAGAATTTTACATCTAACGCAGCTGCTAGCTGGAATGTACAGCGGACGTTTTGAAAAGTGTGCAATGCCATCAGTACCATAATTCAGATGTTTCATAATGACATGCATGCACAGTTAAATTAAACTATATAATCTGTACCTTTTAAAAATAAATGAAATTATGATTAATCTAGAAGACTAACATCCAACCATAGTCTTTGTTGTGCATTGCTGTTTTTCCATCAAGAAATTGATTAAATGGAATTTGAAATAATTAAGGAAACACCCAGGTCTTAGTCCCGGCTTGGGCATACACGGTGAGCTTCCACTGACTTAACAGAAGGTGACTGTGTGCCCATGCAAATGGTCTGGTTATTTTGTGTTTGGAGTCTAGTAGTTTGCAAGCAGCCAAGCCAAATTTCATCAAACACCGCTGAAAACCAGCCATCTTTTCTATAACAATAAATAATACATGAAAATGTAGCCTCGGGAGCTTAGGAAGGACTTACTGATGGTTCCCCTTATGAGTAATGCACAGATATAGGGAACGCTGATGAAACTGCTTATTGTTCAGAGCTGTGGTTTCAAACATTTTGGAGTCAAAGGCCATATGAAATGGCAAACAATATTTTAATAAAGTGAGTTACTGGATGTAGCAAAAGTGGAAACATGTTGAAATAACTGCTGAAGAGATGGACATTTAAGAGAGTTTAAAATTAAATCACCTCTAATCATTGTAGGGGATATCTTCCTAAGCACATGGGGGATTTAATAGCACAATTCCCAATGAAAGCACAAGCACAGGACTTGGTGAGTTTAACTCTGTTTGCTTTTAAAATCTTTCTACAAAACGTGTTGTTTTCTTTTTAATTTCCAGATACTCCAATGTCACTAAACTCTCCATACACTGGTATCTTCGTCATATCAACATCTGCCTAGGAAAAAAACAATTAATATGAATATGTGGATCATAGCAAGTGCTTAGAAGACTGCAACAAGCAGAGTAATTAGATAATTCTTGTCTACTTATATATCTGTATCAGTGATGTCTATAGCTGCATTATTTGTATCCATCTGTCTCTATATAGCCATAATTCAATGTGTTTCTATTGGAGGGATAACATCAAGAATGGAGCCAAAATAAATATATTAAGTGGTATTATTTCATTGTTTGTAACTGCATTATCACAAAACTGGAAGCTTGAAATATTGTGCTGGAGTATTTTACAGAAAGAAAGGAAAAATCCAAATCCTTCCCCCCCCCTCTCTCCCCCCCTCCCCGCCCGACTTCCAAAAGCCGCCTTTTAACTGATGAACTGTACAAATCTCCAGCAACATTGTGATTTTTGTTTCAGTAGTTTCTCCAGGGATTCATCATTGATGAATTTGTTCTCACCAGAAAAGCTAAATCCTACTCATTTGAAGATAACAGTATCTTCCACTAAAACTGTCTCTATCCAGATATAAAAAAGCATTACCCTGCCAATAGAGAACTGACAACATAATGAATCAACAATGAAACCTTAAGCCGGGAGAGCTTTAAGGTGAATAAATCTGTTTTGATTATAATTTATTCATGGATCAATCTAAAGGTAATTGAGCATATTATGAACTAAAAAAGGTGCTTGTTCCCTAATGGTAAAAAGTAGAGAGAATCCTCCACTTCAGATTGCTGCAATTTTTATGGGCACACCAGCAAGTAGCCTAACTGCTGGAACAGGGTAGAGAACGGGGCAGTGCAATACGCCTCAGGCGACCCAGACTTTATTTCCAACTTTGAAATGGATCTGCTCCTTATTCCGCTTATGTCTCCATGATGTAGTCATGGGTTGCTTACTTGGGAGCTGTCTCCTACTAAGGGGCTGGACGGTATCTACTGTTAGAAGACCCAGATTTCAGCTGGCACAGCTAGGTATCATCATAAACCAAAAATAAGCAACAGTCTCCTACAGTACTCGAGCGGATCTGAAGTATATCGTGCTGGTATATGCTGATGAGATGGGACATCAAAAAGAACACTGGAAAATAGTAATTTTCATAAAAATGATTTTCAGGGAGCAGTGGTCACAAGGTAAAGGAAGAGCTTACATAAACAATTCTAGGGATCACTGGCTCATGGAAATTTGGGGTAGCGGTATCATTTAGCTATGAGGCAACATGTTTCGAAACCACCGTTTCCCTCGTGTATGAAGAATTTCCCATATTGAATGTAATGTCATTATCCAATTTCTTTTATACTTGAGTGTTGCCTCCAGTCTGAGGTATGAAGATGTGTATACATTCATCCTCTAAAATGCCTCTTCTGCACTTTCAACATGTAAACAATTTTAAATGACACAGTGATGGCCCTTATGAATCTGGAAATGGAACTGAAGCCAAAGTGTCTTATTTCATGTTATTTACATTTTTCAAGTGTAGATGTTTCTGCTCGCACGTAGGAAAACTAGATGAGAACAAGAATGAAGACTGAAAAATGTCCGACAAACTGAACTGCTAAAAGAGAGTTCAGATTGGTCTACTGAAATGTTCTATACTGGTTGCAGCAGAGATGCACTAAACAAAGGCCCACATACTCTGTAGCTATGCAAATGGACAGATAATTGTCACACCAAAACTTTGCCACATAGTGGCAAACAGTAGCGTGTTCTAAAACACCAGTGTGTTTCAGAAATCAAGCAAGAGGTGGCTCTGAATCTTCCTTTGCTGTGGCTTGTTTTTCTGAATAGATCTTTCTCTGAAATTACTTAACCGACAGCTTTCCTTCAGAGAAGGAGAGAAGAAAAGAGGAGACAATACAAATTCTCTAAGCGATTGGAAAGGACAAAGGTGGTCAGCTACCCTCACAGAATCACGGAGCGGTTGAGATTGGAAGGCACGTCTTGAGACCATCCAGTCCAACCCCCTGCTCAGAGCAGGCTCAGCTGCAGCAGGTTTCGCCAGTTTGTCTGTGAGGATGCTATAGAGACAGTGTTGAAAGCCCTGCTAAATCTCATTGTAGTAGGCTATCAAGTTGGTCAAGCGTGGTTTTCCCTTCATAAATCCTTGCTGACTACTCCCTTCCCGTGAAGAACAGTTGATCTGTAGTTGGTTTAGCTATCCTCCACAAATACCACTCCCTCCTGTAAACAGGCGGAAAAGGTGGGCTTCCTCCCTTTGCTGCCTTGGCAGAACTACATCTGGGAAGGTTTTTCGTTGGCTTCAGAGAACTGGGGAGACAAGCAGCTGGGCGGGTAAAAGCTAAGAGCGAAACAGCTTGAGAGGTTACACAGCCAAGTGACTGCCTCAGACACGGTTAAAGCTATGAAGATCGCAGACAAGAATGAATAGCTTTGGAGAGGGTAATAGGTGAAGCAGGACCCCTGAAAGTGGGAGCATGGTACGGAAAGGCAATCAGATAAGGGAAACATTAACATTTAAGCAAGGTAGACAGCTGCCCTCATCCAGGAGCTACAAGAATTTAAATCAGGTTTGTATGGGTCATTTTATATGCCCTCAGCACAAAGGTTTTAGTAATGTTTGACCCCCATTTGTTCATGTGGAAAACTTCTATATTTGATGTATAAAGTTTTCCAGAGAAAGCAGTTTCAATTTTAATGATTTCTTCCAGTTGCTTCTGAATCCTTCGAGTTTATTTTTTCTAAAGTCTAATGTGCTCAAAATAGCTGCATATATCTAGAACCCGTATTACATGCTGCACGGACATACGGCCTTGACCATACTTTACAGCGCGCAACAGTTTCCATTCAGGGGTCTGCCTCCACCCTTTTGCAACTTTACAACAACAACAACAACAACAACAAGATTACTAAAGTTTCCTGAAGCGGTATCTGCTTTCTTCCTTGTTCTTGGAGCATACAATGAAACATGACTCCAACATTTCCAGAGAGGAAGAAAACAGAAAGTCCCAGTACGAAAGAACAGCAACAACAACAAAATCTTGTCACAATGTCAAGATAGCTTGTGCTCCTTCTGGGAAAAAAATCCCAACCCAACAATAAAGCCAAAAGCTGAATTCTGTTCCTCTGAAGGTGGCAAATAACACACACATTCATATTCATAGATATACGGAGAGAATATTTTGCACAAGCTTTCCCCACTAGTCGGATAAACTGCTTAACTAATGAAAACTAAGTATGAATGGCAACGGAGAAAGTGAAGCTGCTAATTCTTAACTCTTTTAGACGTTCTTACTCTTTCAGGTTCAAAGCTAAATTCTCTTAAATAGCTGCTCTTCTCTGCGTCAGTCTGGCAATGCTAACGTATGGGCCCTTCCCGCGCGCTGCATGGTAAGGGCCCATAGCATGAAGGAGTCATCCAGCATGGATGGGTTCATGTCGAGCAGGGTTCACGTCAAGCCCCCCAGCAGGGAATCCTGCGAGAGTCCTCCTCACGGCATGCGGGCAGGCGACGTGCCGTGGAGAGGCCGGGATACTTCACTCTATCAGCTTCCATCTGATAGCGAGTTTCTTGGGCCAACACCAGTTGTTACAGCCCCCAGGGCTGCTGCTGTTACATTAGCAAGAAGCTGCAGAGAATTCGTCCCGTGTATTAAAGGGTTCACACATTCTCACGGCTCTGTTTCTTAGAGCTGAGACGTTACTGGCATCACCGCCTTTAATGATGTGGAAATGCCTTCAGAATAAAGGACCGAACACAACAATTCTTCAGGAAAAAAATGAACTCTGCCTTTCAGTTATTTTGATTATTTTTCTTGGAACTTTGATTTGCTCCGTAAACAGCGCTGTCTCAATAATCTGTAATTACTGCACATATACTTGTTCCTGTAACCTCTGCTCCCCACTCTGCGTGTGTATATACCATTGCATTTGGTTACTCAACTATTCTGCCCGCTCTTTAGACCATGATTATTTAAAGCGGGTGAGCTAACCCCCAGCCCTGCAGTAATTCTGAGACTAAAGGGAACATTAATGTGCGTTCTAGGAAAACATATTGCTGTGACCTCACCATGAGATATACAGTACCGTGCTTGAGCATGCAGATAAAACCATTATTTAAAATAACAATTATTTCTTCTTTCATCACTTCTGTAGCACTGCCAAAATTTTCTCTACTAGCTCAAAATCATGAACAAATTATTCTTCGTGTTCCACCTCAAATGTTTGGTTTTTAGCAGCTTATATATACCGAGTGAAGGAAAAGATTTTAGGATTATGGGCTTACTATAGTGCCGCAAAAAATTACATTCTACAAATGTACTGAAGTCATGAAATATTCATCAATAAAACAAAAAGGAGTTAATATTTGAAGCAAGCTTAGACATTTACAATCAAAAGCCAGGATGACATAGATGATAAAGAAAATGTTACCTTCTGGGGTGAAGAAAAGAAGATACTGATACACATTACTGTGCTACTTCATGAACATCTGGCAGTCTGTCACTTAATAGACAACAACATCTTCTCTAAACAGAAGAGACTTGAATTCATCAGGGATTCCTGTAGTACAGTATGTGCTTAACTGAAGTACCTGCTTTCTGTGATTTCCATAGATTACCATATTCATGACACTGTGGAGTGAAAGCATTCTTCTCACTCTCTAACCAGAACATGCAAAAGAAATTAAAACATTGGCAGGCACTTTGTCTCCAGTTTGTTGGACATGTGAGGAAAGGACTTTCCACCCATTTATGCAGATGAAATTCTGTCAGCTAAGCAGCAGCGTAACAAAGATGTCAGCGGAATGGCTATTAACAAATATCTGACAGGCAAGCAAATAGAACTGTATTCAAATGCCTTCAGGAAATGTGCATCAGTATTAGCTGAGCCTTAGTATCAGAAAAAACTTTGTGCAAACAAGATTTTGTACTTTTACTGGTACAGAAGTAAAAATACATCAGTCCAGTATTCACATTTCCATGTGTACCTATATACCACAGTGTGTATATATCCGTACATTCAGCTTCTGCGCTTATCATATCAATGTTGAAAATTACCTGACCATATGAAAAAAATGCCATTGCTAGATACTATTACCCACCTTCTCCTCCAAGCTGGCTGGTAACTGAGCTGTTCGGAACAACCCTAAAATCATCTGTTTCTTTGGATTTAACCGTCCTTTTCTGGGGGTACCTGTACTGAGGAGATTAACTCTAGCAGTACCTAATGACTGTCTGTTTTCTAGGTCCTTTCAAAGAAGTTTCAGCTAGACTGTTAAAAGGGAAAAATTAATCTTTTCTTACAACTACGAGAGAGCGTGAGTATCCTTGCTGCTATGGCTACATTAGTGGTTACCAACTGACCTGTCAATCATAGATGCTGCTTACCCAGCAAGGTGAGCGGAGCTGTATTAAGCTGAATTTGCTAATTCCGCTTGTGCTAAATGAGCTGGGTCAGGTACCAGGAGCAGCCTAGCCCTGTTTCTAGAACTGTGAAGCCCCGTGAACCTGCATTTAAACTGCCTACACG
>NW_008824053.1:2846707-2901665 GCF_000699105.1 Pygoscelis adeliae | reverse complement strand
CCCGTGTGAACCTGTTCAAAAGCTCCTTGAGCAACCTGACACTACGACACAGCCCGAGGGCAAATACACCCTGTGGGCAGGACAAGGTGAAATGCACGCTATCTACAGCCTCCTTAGCTCTCCCACGCTCCCTTCCAGCATCTCCCCGGTGGAAACACACCCTGCGGTACTCAGACACAGAAAGTCTAGGTATGCACCGTGGCCGTATAAAAAACACGGTCTAATCAGTCATGCCCATCGAATTCGTGCTCTCAGGGGAATGGGAGACTAGGCAGAGAGGGCAACCAGCAACCACCTCTTCCAGCCTCTGGAAGAAACCAAGATTTTGAAAGCCACCCTATGAGGCTTTGGGTACAGTCAGTAAAATAACCACTGCTGCCACTGTGTGCAAAGAAAAGTACATTTGCACCCTTGCTATATGTGTTTTAGCTGCGAATTTACCTATCAAACAGTTTTTGCTAACAGTTAAGCCTTGCACAAGTGGTAAGAGCATACACTTTTTCCATCTGCTGGAACCTTTGCAGATTTTTGTTTTGGTTTTGTTTTGATTTTTGTTTATCCTGCCTTTTTGTTTTGACATATTTTTTTGCATGGAAGCTCCAGATTTATTACCGACTTGCCTATACTGTAAACAGCGTATCTTTTCAATATATCTAGAAATAAACTCCGCTCTCCCCTGGTAGATTACGCATCACATAACTATACATACATTATTGCACTAATAGATTACTTAAATGCAAACCACTGCTAATAATTCCTGAGCAAACCTTCTTCCACTTCAGATTCTTTGTAATCCATCTCTTATGGCAGATGAACTACAGTACTTATCCTCCTTCTGCACAGACGATGATGCTTTCCCTCATTCATCTCTCACACACAGTAATCCTTCCATCTCTACTTCACACGATCCTAATTTAAATGTAAAGTATTCAGTGCAGAGAAACGAGCTCTAGTCAACTCTTGCAGTTATGACCAAGGAGCCTACCATTGCCTTTTAGAGTCTTCAAACTCAATAATACAATGATTTTTATCATCACCTCAATAATCTAAATTCACTATATTTCATGCTAAGAGTCATAATACGAATAGTGCTGGCATTAATAGTAAGTGCTTCCACCCCTAGACAGTCAAAACTCCCACTTCAGTTGGCGAGAGGTAGGATGAGAAAATGCTGAACGCTCTCCTATGAAGAGTTTGGGTATTCTGGTTTGATTAAGGCCTTCCAACAGTTTTGAAAATGTGACAAATCAACACATAACATATGACATTAAAAAAAAATTATGAGAATATAGCCAGATGGTAAAATTGGAATGGTCCACTGAAAGAAAGTGATGATGAAGAATTTTGATCATTTGAAGTTATTAAAACTTGTAAACAGATCTAAAAAGAAACAAGTAATTGCTAAACGATTTAAAATGAATATTATATCAAACTTATGAATAAGATATCAATAACGCATTACAAAAGCGATACCTTCACTAAACTGATAGAAATGCTTCCTACATCACCATCAAGCAGAGAGGAGATGTCAATGCGTAGGTACCAAAGTAATAGATGCTATATAAAAACCTAATGTAGACAAAACAGAAAAGTGCTCATTAGAATCGACCTTCCAAGTTCCCCACAGTGCCTCTCTCGCAGATTTTTCTGTCTTTATAACAGCTAAAGTATAATATCTAAAGGATCATTATATTCTGAAAATGACATTACAGTGGTCATAGATTCTAAAATGCTTATTTGATTAGATTTTCACTCAAGTCAATCAGAAGAATTCGATTTTTAAAAATCTAACATGCGAATAATTAGAAATACAGATCACAGGCATACATCGCTATTTTTAAAAACTATCTTGTTTTAAATTACTATAATAGCTTTCAAATGAGTTCTGATCATCTTGTTACTACAAGACTTCACTGATTTGTATGCACAGTTAGGCTTGCGAGTACATGCATTGAGCTCGCCCTCTGCTATTAAATATAACCACAATCCTGTATTGCGTCAACAGGCCATCCACGTTCTCACCGGTTACGGGCTCCTTACAGATAAACAACGGAGATACATAAACCTTTCCTTTACATATCACTTTGCACTGTGTACTCATTGGGCTATTTTGCAGGCCAAAAGGATTGGCGTGGCACAACAAAGTATGTAATTTATACTTGCAGAGAAGCTTCTGTCCTGATCCTACAAGCTTTTATGCGTGGCTGGCCTTCAAGCGTGCAAGCGGTTACACTGACCGAGGTCAAGCCTTCGTGCAGCGACGGGGGGAACCGGGCCCATGCCTCACTGGCTGACCACAACCAACCCACTCTTCTTGGACACGCGCACGCGGCTCCACCTGACTTCATCACAGGAGTTACAGGTGCCCAATGAAAGATAAAACGGAGCGTACAGCGTACACCTCTTTTGCGTTGTTTGAAAAAACTGCCATGTCTTCAGCTGTTCTGCACGCAGATAGTTCCAGATAACGTACCTCTTCACGGATGAGCGATCACGCAAGCCCTACAGAGCTTCGCTACTCAGAAACCTGCCATATTTAAAAATCTCATCCTCATTTAAATTGTAAAAAAAAAAATATTTTTATTTCTTTACATAATTCATCTTGTTAAAGTTATGCCAGATATTTATAGTGATTCAATCTACATCTCAAAAAAAAAAAAATCTATAGCCATTTCGACCATAAGACAGAAAGGGAAACAAAATTTTCTACTTAGTGTGGCTTCTCTACATTAATGCTGTCTACAACAGTGCTGCTGCTGTAAAGGTCACAGATGACATAATTTATATTATTATAGATAATCCATGTCGTCTGTCTGCCTGACTTTTTTTTCTCCATATTTTATAGAGGTGCTTTGTATTCTGATGGATAAAGCTCCGAGGAGAGCTTCAGTCTGGGTGGCTTACAAAGGCAGGAGCAGTCACCACACAGGAGAGATTTGCTGCTTCTCCTCAGGAGGGCTGGGACCATTCCCTGCCTCCAGAGAAGATGCCGTGAGTGGTCCTGCACGAGCAGTAAGTCTGTTCCCAAATCCCCACCCCTTCCGTGTGCAGACCACTTCGACGAGCCAGGACGCCAGAGCGGGACAAACTGCTTCCTATCAGGTGTGCACCTGGAGGAGGGCGGGCAGGGAGACCAGGCAGGGTAGCAAAACGCCGCTTAGCTACACGGGCTTCACGGATAACCGTGGCGCAAAGGCATCTCACAGCTGTGAAGTATTTAAGCAGCACTTGCTTTTGCTGGAGATAGAGCAGGGTCGCCCTCCCGCGCCCCATGGCTGCCGGAGATGCTTGGCGCGGAGCCGAAGCGCTCGCTGACCGGGCAGGGGGAAGGAGAAGGGGCAAGGCTGTGACGGGGAGCAGTAGAGTGATGAACGGCGGGGCTCTCCCGGGCAGCAGCAGCACCCCCTCAAATCCCCGACTCCCCGCCGTGCCACCCCAGGCTGCTGCCTGCTCTGACAGTAACTTGACTGACGGGGCGGCTCGTGACCCTCAGCTGCCGTTTCAGGCTATCTGCAGGCTTAGACAAACATTTTCCTGTGCTCAGACCTCAGAAGTGAGAGAGTGCACCTCACTCCAGCCTTTAATCCTTCTTCCAGATGGATTATTTTCTTTCAATCACTTTTTTGAAAGCAGAGTTCTCTGAATTTCCTACCCATAAAAGTGTTTATGCAGGAATAAGCAAGCTCATTGTGGTGACATCCCTCAGTTACATTTAGCTGAGATGGCATTATTAAACATGAATATAACTGCTCTCCACCCTTAATCTAGGAAACAGCACATACAAAACTTAGTAATTATTACTGAAAAAAAAAAATTTCCAACTCAACTTTCTCGGCAACTTGGTGCCGAGAAAGTAATCCTCGGTAATCCTCGGTGACAGAGGATTACTCTGTCACCTTCAGTACTCCCCAGAACGGAACTTGCAAGCAGCACAAAGCTTGGCCGCGCATTTTCTGCAAAGAGGCTGCCTGTGACACAGCTGTTGCAGTGGTGTGGAGTTTAACAAGTCAGCTACAACGTCTGTCAATGGCGTGTTCATCAGTTTGTGTTCTTCTGTCCCACCGACCGAGCTCCGGTGAAAAAAGTGCCTCCTTATCCATATCTTTGCCTCCTGCTCATATGGTGCAGGCATCTGGGGTGAGACTAGAAAATACACTCACCCACTCCCGCTTTAGACAAATTACAGGGTCTCTTCAATGTGGGTGGCATGCACTCAAGTTCATGATTTATCTTGAGGAAAAGGTTTGATCTTGGCAGAGTCCTGGGTCGTATTTCTTGGTGGTTGTTAGCCTGCTGATCGTAGTATGGCCCTTTGATTTCTTTTCTTTTTGTTACTCCTTTCCCCGCTGCCAGCCGTAATGCTTCCTGAGGCAGCAGGCACGGAGGTGTGCGCATCTCCTGACATCAGCACGGCACCAGGCTACCGCGAGCGCTTTCTGTGAGAGCCATTTTTCCACTGGAGGGTGGCTTCTATAAAATAAACAATGTTCCAGCTTCTTAAAAAAAATTGCAATTTCAGTTCTTGACTCAGTTTTGCCATTCGACTTCCTGCAAGGCGACAGTAGTGATAGCAGTAATGAGAATTGGACTAGATTTTTATGCCCAGGTTATTTGCATGAGTGAAGACGAAACAGCCCAGGCTCCGCTGTCTTCAAACGCAGTTTGGGAGTGGGGCTGCCAGAGTGCCCGATCCCGATCCCACCGTCTGCGTCAACTGCTGCAAAATGACTGTCGAGCCACAGAAGTCTGACTAATATAGCAAAGGTTAGGTTCTGAGATTTGTTGTTTGAAATCAAGTCCTTTGCTCGACTTTTCCTCCAAGTCTACTAAGAATGCAATGAGGTTTTACGTCTCTCCTTTCTGTTAGGCCTATGTTTCTCCAGGGGTAATGCAACTAGCTGCAGAGCTCGACGCTCCCCAGTACACAGTCATCCTTTTGAATGGTGGATTCTGTCCCAGAATAGCTTTGATAGGCGCCCAACGGCGCCTATTTCTGCTCAGTGATCTGGGTGCTGTAACTCGAACACGTGTTGTACAGTCCCACTTACCTGTGGGGTTGCAATACTCCCGGAGACGACGGGACTTCTCCCTGCTCATACGGCCGATGTGAAAGATCGATGGGCATGAGCTGACGCTAAATTTTTGCCTTGTTCAAACACTCCTTTGAGGTTCTTTTGTAGCCCCTGCTTCAAACTGACAAATACCCAGCTGAAATAATACTTAGGTTGAATCTCCTCATTTTCTCTATTATTTTGAGAATCTGACACTCTTGTTGGGTCGTCCCGTTGTTGTGTACGGCAGCCTGGACGAGAAGTCAGGGATGTACATCTCAATCCCTTTCCAGATGTCGAGCAGTGCACATCACTGCAGGTTTAGCAGCATTCCCGTGTGGTTACTGAGGGGGTGCTAGTTCTGGCTTTATAAAATGCTTTCTAATAATTGATGGTCACTTTGTATTCGTATAGTCTCCTGCCCTTAAAACATAAGGACCGAGGTTTTCACTTGCACACATTACTCCAGTATGTCTCAGCTGGGCTGCTCCTACGCTCTGCTGGTGGACGTGGAAGCCTTTCACGCAAACAGTAGTGCCTCCCCCGCCCGGCCTCGTGCGATATAATGGCCTTGGCATTTACGTGCTGCAACGCTGCACTGTGGGATATTTGTGCGGCTCCTTTATACATGAGAAGACTCCAACAAATTACAGCAGTTGTATTCATAGCCTGGTTTTGTTTAGTAATCACCTCAGGAGACCGTACAGATCTGAAAAACGTGGAAAAGTATTGTGAGATGGTTTATGAATCCCACTAATCTTCAAACTGACTTACCCGTTTTCAGGTGTGGGTCTATCCTGCCTGGTTTTTACTTTTTAGGAGCTGGGTAATAGCCTTTGGGAGGTCAGCAATTATCCCGGTGCTCCAGGAGTCAAATGCAATTTAATCTCATTTTATTTCATTTTAGATTTATTGCCTTGGTCATTTCAAGCAGATAGATGAGAATGTAATCATGATCAGCTACAGCTTTTGCTGTTCTGTTTCTGCATCTATACAGCTATGGCAGCGATCCCAGCCAGCCCCGTTAGCTCTTCTTGCTGATACTGTTGGCACTCTTCTACCATAGGGTTGATCTCAACCTGCATTTTCTTCCACCTGTATCCGCCCTAACGGATGCTCAAAAGGTATTGAGGTAGTTACTTTCTTTAATTCTTATATCTAATACATTTGCAAATATATGAGCATTGCACCAGAAACTGAAACTACTTTTACTTTTTAAAGATGGAAAGCATATTACCACCTGCAGGACCGTATAATGCCGTGTTGAATTGCTAAAAGACTACGCATATGTACAGCTTCCCATCTTCTCGACGGCTGGCTTGCTGCCCGTCTGACCTGTGGCTCTGGAAAACCTCAGCCTTACGCCCGCCTTACTTTCACTTGCCTTACTGCTTTTTTCTTTGAGTGCAGAGGACATTCTATTAAGCAAGTGCTCTCCTGGCTGCATCGCTGTATCCATTTCCAGCTCTCGCCTGCCTAGAAGACATCCCAGACCTTTAAAACACCATGTAGATACTTTGCTACAAGGGTCTTCCAGCTTGCTACTTATTTGAGCTAAGTTTTCTGACTTTTTGTATGTAACTTTTATGAATTGTTTGCCCCAGTTTAGTCACATGCTTCATTCATTCACTTGTTTTAGTTTGCTTTTAACAGTGTTATGTATATTTCCTGGTATTTTAATTCGTTCAACTTTTCTTGGTAATTTACATTGTCCTGCTGGTATTTTGATTGTTCTATTGTGTAATATTATGCTGTACGTTTTTGTCAGCGGTTTTAGATTCTCACAAAATGCCAACAAAGTCTGTTATCTAGCATTTACTGATGTTCAGTTGTCCAGCTGGCATTCAAACTCTTCTCTGCTTTTGGGCTGCTGCTCTTAGTTTAAAGTTCATGCTTGTGCAAATGGCACCAAAAGTTTATTTTTGCTCTTGTGTAGTGCATCAAAGCCAGATATGTGCAAAACTACATATTCTGAGTCAATTTGTTTTCCTGATGTGGTGCATTTTTTCTTTCTGCTATTGTAAGCAAGCTTTGGCAAAACAATTTTCTTGCCAATGCAAAGAATCCCATATGCAAGACAATTTACCAGTAGATTTTTTTCTCCTCTCCTTTGTGCTAATGCATTTATGTTTGCACAAAATTTTTCCTTGTCTACGCAAACATTTTCTTTTCTGAGTGGTTAACGGCTTCTGTCTCTGCTCCACTGACGGTTGGCCTTGGCTTGCTCGCTAATTGTGCACATTAGCTCTGCACTGCTGTAATGCTGCTGCAGGAGCTCTCCGGGTGCCTCTACATTAGTGTTTTAGTTTAGATCAGGAGTACACCTTTGAAGTGAATCTCCTGATTACCCCCGCATACTGCACTTTGGTTCTTATGGCCGAGCAGTCTCAGAGAG
Organism: Pygoscelis adeliae; assembly: GCF_000699105.1. Taxonomy (NCBI): domain Eukaryota; kingdom Metazoa; phylum Chordata; class Aves; order Sphenisciformes; family Spheniscidae; genus Pygoscelis; species Pygoscelis adeliae. The sequence continues at coordinate 2,894,219 of NW_008824053.1, read as the reverse complement.
CACAGGCTGGATTTTATTTTGGATGAAATGAAACCTGAAGGTGTGCTCCAGGAGTGCACCTAAAACGAGCTCCAGCTGCTAATGGGCATTTAGCCCATGAGACCAGACTAGAGCTAGAACACAGTAAAAAAAAAAACTGGAATGCATATTGTGTGGACACCAGCCTGCAGCATCAACCATTTCATTCTGCAACTCCATTCCTATTTGGTCTCTTTGTCTGCGCTACTTCTTCATGTAAACATAGCTTCTGAGTGCTCTCATTTGAATCGCTGCAACTTTGTCCCACCCACAAACGGAATTCATCCATTAGGATGCAATGAACTCACGGCTCAGCTGCTTTATAACATTCGGAAAGACAGTGAGCTGTCATTTTTTTAGACTGCCCATACTTGGATAGTACGTATATACACATATATATTAGTCACACCATACAAAAATATGTATATTAGTCACACATTTATATTATATTACAGTATATATTGCATTATGTTTTAGAGAGAAGATCTTTCTGGAGATTTTCTAAAAATTCTCACCAGTTTTCTTGATTTTGGAGCCTCAGGCTGAGAGAGCTCTTTTTCCCAGTGCAATTTTCACTAACATCCAATATAGCTCATTTTTATGTCCATCTGTCCATCTTTCATTCCCACTCGCATACTACCATAATCATTGCTTTCTCTTTTTTTTCCTTTTTTTTTTTTTTTTTTTTTTTTGAGTCTTTTGCAAGACACTCGGTCTATATCCACAGTAGCAAATCAGCGTCTGGGAATGTTCCCGGGCACAAGGATGTTGTCATCTATCCTGACAAAGCGTTTCCACATTTTCTTGCCCGCTTTTGGCCTGTGCTGACTATCGGTGTCCCAGGCAATTCCTGGAGAGGCTTTGGAAGTCGGCATGCTCCAGGAGCCGCTGCCAGCAGGCAGCCTGCCTGCAGCCAACCTGCTCTGGAGACTAACAGCTTCTGATCATCGGCACAGGCTGCTCGGTGCCAGCTGGCCTAAGCACCTAGGAATATTCCCGGGCACATTCAATTTGAAAGTACAGACATATCTCTCCTTTCTGAAGTTAGGCGCCTACAGGAATCCAGTCACTTCTGATGCCAGTGCCCAGGCAGAAGGAAGTAAAACAGTGCAACATCCAACTAGTTTCAATAAACGCTATTCTCTGTCATCAGGGACTTTCTGGAGCTAGACTTAAAGCTTAATGCATAACCGTAAAAAGTATGTCCTACCGTGGAGTTATTTATCACAGATATCACTCCATTTTTTTAACATTTAAGCACATCTCTTTTGTCTTTTTTGCAAAAATAGAAGTACAAATACAGCTTTAAAAAGCCAAGAAAATAAACAATGTTCCAGCATGAGCCAAAGTACGGGCTGGATCTTCAACCTAGTCTTAAAGCAAGCTCCTACACCAAGTTTGTCCTTAAAATAAATGTTTTCTCCCTTCTACAGATACTTTACACCACACAGGATTCTTTTCACACTCTGCAAAATGCTGCTGTAGTCTTAGTTAGGAAGTGAAGCAACCTCAGGATGCTTTAAAGTTTTCTTTTCGACACTTTAACTGGTATCAGTGACACCAGTACTGACGCTGGTACAGACAGAACATAAAATCATAATATTTTGATTTAACTCTCCTTTCTAAGTGAAATAACAGCTTTAAAAAGTTAGTGTTGATGATTGCTTCCATGGGAACTCAGCTTATTTAATATAATTTGCTATCAATTGTTTTTTCCTTAGGAAAACTTTGCTTCAAAGTCTTTAAACATTTTCCCAACGGAAATCAGTAGATTTGGGGGTCCACTGACTCCTTTTTATAACAATGAAACTGTTCGGAGATATGCCAAATACTTGGCAGGTCCTAATGGCACTACTGGGAGTATGGATCATATACGAAGACTAGCCCAGACACCTAGTTCTTCTCTTCAAGAATGAGAAATACCTTGAGAATTCTGGTTATAATGTCTTACTTTTTTCTGAAAATAATACAAATTGAATATGCACAGAATCAGTCTGGGCAACAGAACTGGGAACTAATTTTCATTTCCTTTCAGTATTTAATTAGGTTTCTTGAGCCTGCCTCTCAGTGTCTCTGTTTTTGTTCCAGAAGACAAAAGAAACGAGATAAAATGGACACTTGTTTCATATTCTTGTCTTCCCTTGCAAGGTTTTATGCCACCTTCATCATTAAAATATCCCAGCAGTGTCTGTTAACTAATGAACTCCACCTATCTTGCATGGCTCACCTGCTCTCTCATTCTCATTCTTTGTGTATGGGACAGGCTGCTTTGTTTTGGTAAGATTTTAGTAATTTCCTTCCTGTAAAAACAAAAGCAAGCAGCAATATAGATACACTGCTGCACAGAGAAGGCAAACTTGGAAAAGTGCCTTTTACTCTCAGGGTGAAAGGCACTAACTGAGTCTTAGGTCCCGTGAAAACTTGTTCCACAGTTGCAGACATGCCCCCTCAGCCAACTCGGTCACCTTACGCCGCGGTTTTATAAAAAGAGCATTGCTGAAAATCCAGCAAGCTCAAGGAGAGAACGGAGTCATGGAGTATAGTCTTTCCCTGGGGTTTAAGCTAGTACGTAAGATACAAAGGATCTTTGGTACTGACGGTGCCGAAGACAAGAGCCAAGAGCTGGTTTGCTACTCTGTGCCGGGACGGCTCATCTAGGGCTTCCACGCCACCAACGCTCCTCCTTGCCAGCACATGCAAGGAGCCAGGGGAAAAAAAAAAAGAAAAAGAAAAAGTGGAGGCCATACAGGAGGTCAGTGCTTCATCCGAGATGGAAGATGGATCTTTCCTTCAATGTGTGCTGAACCTTACAGCTGAACTGCTGTGTTGGAAAATGCTGGGAATCCAGCCTAGAAAATGGAGGGAGGATGGCCTGGTGTGCTCGCAGCAACTTCGGCTTCTGAGCAGACATGCTGCAGCATTTTCTGCAAGCTGAAGTTTTCCAGAAGATAATTACAACTGCTGCTACTTCATACTTTCCTTTCTTTTACCTCTTTGTAGAAGGTAAATCACAGTAATAATAAATCCTTCCATATGAATGCAAAGCAGAGCTAAAAATGAAATTGATGTCACAATTTTAATTTACCACTTTCATTGTTGTTAATTTATACGCAAGCAGTGTGCCATAAGTTTCCGCTGGAAAATAGTCTAGTTCCTTTCAAGCATCCCCCATGAAAACCAGATACAGACACTCTGAGTTTCATGCCGTATTCTCTGTATGTCTTAAAAGACTTCTTATTTTTTGGAAGTTGGGGAAAAGAGCATACCCCTGTAGCGAGACCAAGCAAAGCAGGTTTCAACCGTTTCCTGAAGTTTCTGATTGCTGTGATAAGGAGTGAAGAATAATTCAAGATGCCATCAGCTCTAATAGATCACAGTAAAATTTACAGCAGCCTTTTTTAAAGTCTTACTGTTCTTATGTGTATAAAAGCCATCGGGGCGCAAACAAAGTTGAACTTTTTGGCTGAGCTCACTTCACAACTAGCAGCTTGGTTCCAGCGCAGATCACTAAGCTACACGTTATCTTTCAAAAAGTCCTCCAGAACTTAAGCCCAGACAAACACCACAACATAAAATTTTCATCGCCAGCCTGCCTCTTTTACAGCACGTTACACGCAGCGGTCAGGACCGGGCCGGGAGGGTTACCAGGCTTCACCACAGCAGGGTGCATGGTTCGGGGCGGCTCGTACAGAGCATCCCCCAGGCCTGGACTCACAGGGCAAGACGGGCAGAGGGTGGCAGGAGGACCACGGAGGGCGAGCCAGGAACGGCCACTGTGGAGCCGCTGTAGGAGAGAAAGCCCTGAAATATTTTGAACTTCTTTGCAACTATTTCTGAGAGACTCTTTCCACGGGAAAAGTTCAGATGTCTAGTACTCCAGCTGATTTTGGAGGGGGAAAAACCCCCACAAATTGGAATGAAAACTTTGAGTTGCAGAAACTTCTGTCTGGGAGAATGTAGGCAAGCTATGCTACTCGAGTCAGCAGACTTTCCCACTGTCCATCTGCACCTTTGAGATGACCGTTTGGTATATTATTCACTTCTGAACAGGAAAAAGAGGGCAGCACTATTGAGTGCAATCGTGTTGTTTTCTCTGCCGAGTTTCCAAAGAAAGGGGTCACATTTTGGGCAGAAACTGATTTCAGATTAAACAAAGTATCTGTCATTTGTCACCACCATTATTGTACTATCGCTTTCATTGTAACGCTACTTAATTACTTAACATTTCAATCTGTATGAGTAAAAACTTTCATCTCTGAACTAGAAATATTTCCCTAAAACCAAGTAAAACATTTTCAAAAGACATCAGAAATCAGTTTTGTACTGATTGAGCTAAAGCTAAGTAGTCTTCAGCAATGTGCTGAAATTTTTTAAGTGTTTAAGCAAATGTTCACAAGTACTGTTAAAATCAAAATTCTTAATTTTCTTAACTCTGAAAAAGAATTCTATCGCTTCATGACTGTAAAAGCCAAGTAGAACCTAAATGCAATAAAACCATCCCAGCCTAATATTTTAATTCACTTGTTCAATAATTTCTATTTCTTTGCATTATTTTTACTTTATTATACTTGTATAATACCCTCAAATATATCTATAAAACTTTACAGCCCTTTTCCAACAGCATATGGTGTGTGTTGTGAAGAGAAGCACGTTTATGAGCTGCAAGACAGGAAGAAAATTAAAGCACCCTTATGGTACTGAGGCAGGGAGAGTTGACTATGGTTATGAGCTGAGATTTTGATGTATCCACCACTACCTATCTAATTCTTGAGTCTCCAAGTTTCCATTGCGATTGCATTATAGAATTACCTTGTGTTGGGCTGATAACACTGTACAATCCCTCAATGCTTGAAACTGAAAGCAAGTTATGTTGCGACACAGTCCCTTTCACAGCAGCAACTGAGTATATCCTGGCTAAATGAACAAAGCTAGCCCTGAATGAATTTAAAATGAATTTTAACCGAACTAACATTTATTCCACTAGAGATGTGGAAGCAAATAGTTAATGTACCTGGGTATTATTCAAGAACCATTTGTCATATCCTGATCCAGTTCCACCCTCTAAATGAACATCAGTCAGCTGGGATAGGATCTAACAGCAGAGGCTTACTTGTCTTTGAGCTAGATGGACTTAAATGTGGCTGGTCACAGTTCTCAGTTCGGGGTTTCTAAAATGAACTTTCAGGAACAACCTCTGCGGCTGACACTATTTTTGGGGAGAGTGACCACATGAGGTGGTCACATCAGCTGTGGGCTCCAAGCTTTTGGAGTCCTCTAGCCTTTCCTGCACCCCTGACTCCAGCAAGAGGGAACCTTGCTGGATTTTCAGGACATATCTGCAGAACAGCTGAGAAACACAAACATAACAAAACACTTCTTGCACATGCATGCACATACACATGGCTGCACATATTTTTTTTTTTCTTTCAAAAAGCTCAGAAGCATTGGATGACATTTTGGATGAATGCCTCAACCCCTTCAATCTGACCTCCCCACCCCTAGGAGCAGTAAGCCTGGTCAGTATTTCACTTAGACTCTTTGCTCCCTCTGGAGAAGGAATGGTCTCCCTGGTTGAGAGAGCATATGCTTTTGGAAACAGCTTTCTACATCCTTTTTTGACTGTGTGTTTCTGCTTGTCAAGTTTTCCGTGTCTGAACCACACTAAGCTTCTGCGCAGAAAAGGGTTCATTTGCCCCAACACAGGTCTCTAGTGCCACGCTCCAAGATCTAGACCCACACAGATGCCTCAGATACCTGTAATGTCTTAAACCACATCTGGAGGCAAATAAATCCCGCTCTGAGTGTGTAACGTTCAGCTATTCCAATGTCCTGATATCTGTCTTCAGTGCTTATGGTCAGGGACTTCACTCCTTGTGCTGGAGACTCCGAAGGGCAATTCAGCCAGTCAGATACCGTAAACTGAGACCTCTCTCCGTGGTCGAGCTGGGGATGGTGTTTGGACAGGTAAGTTGGATGCTTACAGTAGACCGTGTTAAGACTCCACTGCAAAATAAATGCTCAATTCTGCACTAAAAATTATATTCCCAATGAGTGCTGAATTATGAACCAGTACTCATACAGTCAAATAGTGGTCGTGACTTCACACAGGCATCCCCTCCCAAACTGCCGTTTAGGAAGTAGACAACTAAAGACACAGACTGGATGGGAAGGAAATTTTTTTTTTTAAATGGAGGCAGAGAGGCAGACTTTCAAGTTTTTCAGACTGCACATTCATCACTCAAATGTTGTTATAAATACCTTTGTGAACAACGCACGCTATGTAGACAAAATACCTCAGTGATAAACAACAGAGAAAGAAATTAAGTCCTATGGAAAAACGTAAACACTAGGTTTCTCCTCCATCTGCTTTATCCTGGTAATTAAATCCAAAATCCAGCAGCAGGCACAGAAGCCCACCCACAGACCGGGCACTGAAGGTCAAAAACCAAGCTATGACAAAATTGCTAACAAAATGGCTGCAGTCTATCAAAGGAATGATTATGACTTTGTTGTGAAGAGAGAGAGGGGAGTTCTGGAGCGTGAGGCATTTATTAGCTCTGCTCTGTACCGCCCGGAACGGCTGCTCCGAGAGACCACGCTCACTCCTTCTGGGTGCTCTTTTACAGCCGTTGATTACGAAAGGCACGCTCACGCTACAGTCGCCAAAGGATTTCTTGTTGCTCCTGCTTTAACGGGTAAGGTTAGAGGTTTCAGAATATCATTTATGCTAATGTAAATGGCATGTGAGCCGTTTACAGCATAGTGATACATATTTAGTAAAAGAGAAAATGTAGATATATTTGTGCTTATAGAGCTTTGTGGGTTCACAATGAGCCTTCTGGTTTTCAATTTACAAATGGAAATTTTTGAAATGGACATTTCAAAATGTCAGGAGTGCTCAGCATTTCAAAGAAGGCTCAGTAAAGGCAGTGAAAAACTGCTGGAGAGTCTGGATTAGACTTTTGGTTTGGAATTGGGAAAGATGCATTTTGGCACATATTTAATATTTTAAATGAGAGCACAGCTATTCAGAAAATAGTAAGTAATGATTAGCATCTAGGATATAATGCTCTATGCTGTAATGATGGGTAGTATAAATAAATAAAATTATAGTTGGCGGGTTCTAGAATTCAACTACTTTAAACTCAACTGCAAGGTCTTGTCTTGAACGATCTAAAAAAAATGTACTATTTCAGCGATACGCTTCTGGGTTTCTCATGAATCCAGACATACTGTATAAAACAACAAGGTATTTTATAGCTTTTATGTATGAATAAATCAGCAACTTGGAAGAAATACAACATAGTAATAGAAAAAAATGCATTAATTATTCCAAGCAGTCAAACAGGAAAGAGACAAAATGATTAATGAACGAACAGATATATGATATGACATATCCTGACCAATATATGGATTATACAGTGACTGACTTACACAGGATAGTTCCAAATGTGGCAATCAAAAACAGAGCTGTGGCATAAAAAACAAAAGGGAGCTATTTCATTAAAACTTGCCTGCTGAGTTGAAGGAAGGGCAAACAAGGTCTTACCTATGTGAGGATTAGACCCACCTTCTTAATAACAGCTAGGGTAGGTGTTCTTAAACATCAACCATCAGAGTACCCAGGTGCAATCAGCCTGAATGAGATCCCAAGAAATCAATAAAATTCTTGCCAGGCCCCTTCAAACTATTACAGAGCCCCGATGTGCTGCGGAGCAGCAGATTACAGGCTGGCTGTAATTGTTCTCTGGAACAACCCAAACACGGTTCCTGGGCCTTAATGCATTCTGTACAGCATGGATAGGTCAGCAAAGTGCAGAAATCTCTTTTCTCAACTCCTGCATGTAGAAATGGTGTGCCCAACAGCTCCGTTCAGTTACTGGGGGCAGTTGCCCTGTGCCAATGTATGACTACTGGGCAATGAAACAGAAAGACATTTTTAATCCATTTGTCCACAAAACCTCAGGAAGTACTGCTCTGACGGCTGAGGCATCCATGTGGTTAGATCAAAAACACACAAGATCACAGAAGAACCTTCAGGGTTTTTTTATAGCAATAAAAATAAAATAGGTGGGAAAGGACATAATCATGTCCCTTAAGTATGATCTTAATCTTTAAGCAAAAAGACATTTCAGTTGCACGTTATTAGATACTGTTAGCTCCAGTGGCTTATACTGAGTCACTATCTGAATACTTTGTTAGGATGCAGTGGCTTCCAAGGATAGCCCCTAGCGCGCAGCTGAAATGCTGGAAAGGGCCGAGGGCTAGCTTGTGCAAATCAGACAGGAAAAGTCTACAAGTCCGGCACAATACTCCTGGCAACCCGAAATTTCTCCCAGCAGTACTTCTGTTAGACTCCATGCATTCAAGTTTTAAAAGTCCTCCCTACCTTTAATCTCAGCAACCCAGCATGAAACCTTCATCATTTCTACAAAAAGGCTTTCCTTCCAATCAGGATAATTTTTCTCCTGCTTTTCCTGAACACTTCCTTTTTTCCCCAATTCAACTCATCCGTTTTGGTTGAGTTCTCACTCTACATCGTAAAATCCCCCTCTCTCAATTGATTGCAAACTTCAAATATTTGTAGACCACTGAGTTCTCCACCTCTTATGTTTACACGCATCGTTTAGGCAGGACATATGGACACTTGAGAGTTTTAGCTTCTTTAGCCGTTTCCCATAAATCACTCCCTCTAGACTTCTCGTACATCTGTGCATGTAGTGACATGCAGGGACACTTAGGGCTGTGCTTAAGGGCCAAATCTGTTCCTGAGAGAATTGAGAGATGTTGCAGTCAAAATTCCTCTCAAAACCAGCACAAGAATAATACAATTCTTGGAAAACAGGCTGAAAATGAATACTTAGTCTGCTGTCTATGACCAATACCATGGACTTTGTTTTGCACTTTCCTTTCATGGAGCACTGGGGCCCACAGAGCACCTTACTATCCAAGAAAACAGCTTGCTTAGATGAGAAGTTTAAAGGGACAATGATTCTTTCGGAAGCTAAAAGCCCAAATCTTTACGTGCACATCAGTAAGTACGTCTGCAACTAGCACCGTAAACAAAATGGGAACACATAAATAAAAGTAGGTTTTACTAATAATAGCTACCTGTAGATACAGAAGAGACATTTCTGATTGCAGAGATGTTTCTAAGCCATCTGGATGTCTGTAGGAGACAGCCTGCAACTCTGTAAGATTACATCACGTATAATATCAAGCATTTTACCAGTGCTTAATGCACAAAAAGATGGTTAGAAGTACTCCTTAGAAACACACAATATTGTTAATAAATGACTTCTCTCACTAGGGGTAGATTCTAGAGGAAGAATTTCGTATCATCAGGTCCTCAGACTAGTAATTATAGCTTACATTTTGAAAGGCACAACCTTGCTTTCACGGATGGAATTTGCATCAAAATCTGCACTTACAAAATCAGGGAGAAGAATTTTGCACACATAAATTAATTGCTGACACATTTGCTAGTGCTTGAAGTGTAGACAATTAGCTATCAATCACTACTGACCAGGACTTTACTCAGTGAGGACACGAAGAATAAGGCTCTGCAACTAATATCAATCCCGGGAATACTGCAGTGGCCTAAACATCCCCAAAATCCGTGAGGTTCACCTGACAAAGAAAAATCTCTTTGGCAGTAAAAGCTGGTACAGGACTGAAGGGCGGAGAAAGAGCGGGGAGAGGGAGAGGGAGAGAGACTGATTTGCTCTCAATGAATATGAAAAAGCTGATCTCTGCCATTGAGGAAAATTCTTGCACCAGCAAGTGCTGACTGATTGCGATGAGGAATGCTTTATCACCAAGATCCAGACACCCTTTCATATGGTGATTATTATTCCTGTCATGACCCTCTGGTCATCAAGCCACAGTGTCTTTTGTCACGAAACAACTATCCAATAAGGAATAATCTAGGAATAAGCCTCTAGCATAATATCTTCTACTTGCTTATACACACAGCAGGAGGAAAATCTTCTTCCTATGAGTTATTACCTGCTCCAATCCACTTTGGAAAATAGCAGTATTTCCTTAATTTTGTGAAGCATGCAAACATATTTTTCACAAACCACAGCTACCTGAATAGCTCAGCCCAGAGCTGAGAGCAAATCTAAAAGCTCTCTCAGGTAGTAACAAATACTCCAACATCACGATCAAATCCATGCCAGCACAGAAATTGGCATATATCCTCATTAAAACTTGATAAGGACATGCAAAGGCTGAACTGCATGCCAAGCTTGCCTCTACGTTTCATTTCATGTTGTCTTCTATAAGGCCGAGCTCTGGCCTAATTCCTGATGCTATTCTTGAGCAACAGCTCTGACAAACAGAGGTAACGCAGGTACAAAGCCCCAACAAACAGCACATACCACCTAGCAACATTAGCTCTGTTTTAGTTCCTATACAATGAAACAACGCTTAACTCTTCAGAATAGAGACGTTTTATATTTACACCACCACTGTCCATATTGATATTATCCAACGACAAAATTCTGCAGAACTCATTTAACCTTCCATGCATTATTTCTCTGGCTTTTCTAATTCAGCTGCTTGAGAAAGGGGCTGCCACTCTGCCGCCGCAGACAGTGCGCCCTGCCCTGAACGCATCCAGGGGAGAAGTGCGGGGAACCCCTGCCCTGGGAGCAGACGTGAGAAGCCATGTCTGGCCACACAGGCCAGTTCTTTTTATGCCTTTTCTGTCCTTATTGCTTACGTAGATCACCTAACACAAGGGCTGTTTTGAATGGTTTTATCCAAGTAGCAAGCTAACCCTAAGTAACAAATACAACAATACGTACACAACTGTACAGAATAAAAAATTAATGGTGTTAGAGAAGGATGATGCACAGAGACATTATGTGTGACACTGGGGAGGAAGTGGGGGTAAGTGTGCATGGTTAATATGAAAAGATGTCAAAAAAAATGAAGCATAATAATAGTGCAATTTATCCTTGCTAAACGTACTGCGCTGTGCTATAATTAAATATGAAAACCTAAATTTATCTCTATGTTCGGCTGTCATTAACTTAACAGGGAGTGCACATGTTCTAATCTAATGGCTGATTTTTTTCTCCATGTGCAGCATATTAAAATGTATATTAGCCTCAAGGTGCATAAACACAAAATAATAGACCAAAGGTTTTGGCCTGTGGAGAAAAAAATCCATGCTCAAAGGCCGTCAAGTAGCTGGTGATGCAGGGGAGACACTCACTTAGCCTCATTAAGCCAAAGCTCTCTTTTGCTTGTCTTTTGTTCTGCATGACAGCAGCCTCTTTGTTGTATAATAATTCATTCCAAGTTCGTTCCAAGCTACCGAAACTGGTGAACTGTGGCCATTTTAATGAGCAGTATTGGTGGTATGCATAATCTGGAAGCCACGTGGACCAGGCAATCACAGAGCACTGCAGCCAGCAAAATGAGATACTGTCGAAATCACAAATTTGTCAAGTTGTTTTTGGACAGGGTATTATAATAAGCACTAAAATATGCATCTTATTACTCTGCATCTGCCAGTCAAAGATCACTGTAATGAATGCATGCTGCAGGGTATGACCAGGCCGTTTCCCTAAGTAAAACAAACTGCAGAGTACAAAAAAAGAATTATGTATTTTTGGCAGTGCCTGGATTTTTTTTTTTAAATCCTTTTGCATCAGGAGTTGGATTTTCCTGGCTTGATGTCCGTTGCCAGCAGCGAACGCACTAAAACCGCCACAGCCAAGGAGTTAACGTGAATACATTGCTTCTTAATAGCCACATTTACTGGCTGCGAATATGAAACTTTAAACTCAGTGCTCGAAGCAAATTTAGCATACAGTACATATAAAACCCACAAAGATTAAACTACTTTAAATCCACTTTAATAATCCTAGTTCCTTTTGCTTTACCCATTTCTACTACAAATGCCTTCACCGTTAGGGAAGATACATTTTGCGTAACAACCTGCAGTCTCCGCGAGAAACAGCGCTGTAGATAATCACAACATAAACTCCCATAATAGACCAGTTAGGAAAAAAAAATAATGTCAGAGAGGTCCTTTTTCCTACAAATTGGTCAGGCCAGGGATTGCTCGTAATTGCTTTCGGCTTGCAAACGCCGGGAGGTTCACCAACAGCAGCAAACCTGGCAAGCATGACTTGCGCAGTGGGGCTCAGAGGTCTGCTCTGCTGGCGCTCCCCGAAACGCTACTGGTGATGCTCCACAGAGGGGCCATCAGGCTCCCACCTGGAGCCACGCCTGTGGAGACCTTTCGTCATGTCAGGGGAGGAGGCGAAAGACTGAGAGGGGAAAGCAGGAGGAAAGGACTCACTTCCTCACCTGCCTGCAGACGCTGGTTCCGATAGATTTTGGCAGAGCCTTATTTTCGGTCAACCCAACAAGCATATGCGGCAACAGTCCCCGAGTGTGCTGATGCACGCTTCCCATAATATCCTAAACCAAGAGGTTTCTTGATCAATACTGCCTTACACTCAAGAGGCTTTGCCTGGCTGAGAGCTATACTTCAGGTAAGCCTTAGCTCGTGGGAAAAAGGATCAAACAGCCTAAAATTAAGTTTTTCCCCCCTCTGACTCTCCTTCAGAACCGGTGATGGCAATATGGGAAAAAGGGATTCTTCATCAATGTTAGTTTTTTATTGCGATCTCTATACCACCATATGATGAGGTGGTCTGTGTTTCTGGACACGGCCACAAATACCGTTTGTTCTGTCTTCTTTATGCAGTGCTGGAAACAAGGGGACGGTTCTTTACCATACTGGACAAACTTGCCTTCCCGAACAACAAGGAAGGCTTCCAAAAATGAAGGGTGAAAACCTCTGCTCAGTGAAGGCAGCCAGAGGTCTTGAAGAATCTGAAGGCAGCCAAAACTTGGTGCATGCACTGCAATACTGTTCTTGCATGGCCGGGCGTTCACATTTTATTTATTTAATAGAAGAGCTAATGTAATATTTTGTATGAAATCTCAAGGGTATAGCAAGGTTTTTTCTCTGCCGTACAAAAGGTTATTTAGATTTGACTGCAATCAAGTTAGAGCTTAGCAGGTTTGTACTGTTCAGAAGACTCAGATTTTAGTACCCACAGATACTTGAAGTGCGTATTTTAGTCTTAACAGGAAGTCCATGCATTCAGAGAACAAAATCAGCAGCTTGCTAAATTTAAGGTGATGAGAATTTTCACTGAAGTTCATACACGGTGCGTGTTCAGGATCATTCTCTCTCATCTGTCTGCTGGAGAAAACCACCTCCTATCAATGTGTTTTTATCAGATATGGTTTTAACATTTCCGATACAGCACAACCTTAACAGTTGAGGGGGATCCACCATGAAAACCAGTTTGTTTTGCGTTTTGGGTATTTCTGGAATCAAGATGACTAAATTATTACTTTTTCATCTTTATAAGTTTTTAACGTTTAGACATGATGGAACAAACGTCAGTTTTTGCAAAACTTCTGGTGCTGAAAGCAAGGTATGAAACATCCATATATATTTATCTCTTCTTATCAACCCACACCTACCAACTGAATACACTGCCATATTTTTAATGTTTAGCTGCCCGGCATGTATAGAGGCCACTGCGTTAAGTGTGATTTTTATAGCTGATATCAGGTGGAAGTTTATACGGAAGAACACTATACCACTTCTGTGACCACCAGCTGACACCAGTGCATTTCTGGGACATAATCACTTCAGCTCTCTGGAGTAAGATCAGTGAGCAACTAATAAAAGAGTCCTGTAATAAACAGACAAGGTGAGGCAGGGACTACACACAGGAGATCAGATTGCACCTCTGGGGAATACTGTACCTCATCCAGATACCTGGTGAGAACAGAGTTATCTTTATCGCTCCTGGTCATGTATCTTCTTGAGAAACTCAGGAACGTTCTTTTAAAACATAATTCTGTTAATTTTGGATTATAAGGATACTACCTGTGCTCTCCCTCTCTCTTATGCAGCCACCCTAATAACTTTGGGATGTAAGAGCATGCTCTACATCTTAACTGTCTGCCCGATTGCATCATGCACTTGATCTCAGTCCTAAATTCATGCTGAGGTAAGTGTGCCTTTACAAAGTTCTTCCTCGAGGGAGTCAGTGAGAAGCAGCGTGGTGTCATCGTTACCTTGCCATTCTCTCATCTCAGCGTCGAGATTTGCAAGCCGAGATTATAGCTGAGACAAGCTGACAAGTTTTATTCCATGCATTTAATGGAAAGGTGATTCAGAGGTGATATTAATGACAGTCATCTATCTCAAGGCTTCAAATGTCAGGTCCTCCCACAGAAAAGAAACCCAACTAAATAAGCCATCAGAAAAGCAACGAGGAAGGAAGCCCAGCAGACTGGCTTTGTCCACCTTTGTGAGTCTGACGCAGCATCTGTGCTAGGACTGTCTTTGGAGCGGTTACGGATAAGGCTACAACCACCGGAAAGAATCAATAAAATTGGTGGAGCTATGGAAAACAGTATCAGCCGGTGACTGGAAGCCACGACTGAGGTTAGCATTTCTAAGCGGGAATCTCACTGCTGTTACAGGCAGCGTAGTACCACAGGTCACATCTTGGACAATGCCAAGTATTGACTCCAGCAGCAACTGCTGTGTTAGCAAAAGGGTACAAGCTAGCGCTATTGAAAAGACTATCAGAAAATATCTGCTAGCTGGCTCAAAGGTGATAAATTTAGCGTCTATATACCAAACAATACATTCTGCAACAGTGAAAAACATAAAAACGGCACTCAAGTTTCCAAAACGTTTTCCAGTGCTATGATGCCTCTCATATGTTAAGGGCTATAAATTATCAGATGAAGTATTAGTTTCATTAATGCAGAAGCATGAACAGGTACTAATCAACATGACTCTCTTTTTCAGCCAAAAGTTGATATGTTTGCTATTAAACTGCTTATTATATTACACTATTTAGCACAGTATTTTTAATATTCTTTCTGTTTAGGAAGGAAATTATTGTGATAAATGTAACAACTGACAGTGATAACTGTTCAGTTTGTCATTTATCTGGTGTCTGCACGGCAAGACGGCTTCAGTTTGATGTCAGGTATACCATTTAGAAGAAAGTATTTATCTTTTAGTTTACTCTGGTCATCAACTACTACAATATTTCATGACAAAACTCTACTGTGCCACTCTCCTGTGGCAACACTCTGCACTCAGCACCTGTTTGATGCTGAAACCGGGACAGAAAATGAATTCTCAAAAGAATAGTGCACTGCTATATAAAAATATGGGCATTAACATTCAATATTGCACTGTGAATCAACATAGATACTATTATGAACATACTTAGCTGGGAATAGGACCAGTCCTAACTATTGGATATATAAACTATGTATTTATAAATAAATAAATATAAACTATATATTTAATATATTCAAAACTGGAAGAGACTCAATGAATTTGTGTACAATCAGAAGGCAAGTGGTTCTTGATGCTGTCAAAAATAATTCTTGTCCCTCAGTTCCTTCTCATTAAATTATCAATTGCCTGAACTTCTTATCCCTGTGAGTCTATATGAAAATTAATAGGAATTTTGTAACAAAATGGAGGATGAGTCCTTTATATTTTTACATTTACTGCACCAAAAATACAACATATCAAAATTAGCATCTGCACTTTTTTTTTTGGAATGCAAAAGTTCATCAGTATTTGCGGTTTAGCTTCTGAAGGGGTCTTACTGAAGAAACTGCCTTTCATCTCACAGTAATACCAAGGCAAACTTGGACAGCTCCTCACAATTTTTTAAAATCGTAATGCAGGATTTTGGCTGCCACGCTTCACTCCATGTGTAACATATACATTCCTAGACATTACTTTTATCGATGAGAACATACACATCACCTCAACAGGCTATCTTCTCTTTTCCAAACAGAGAGTAAGGACCTACTTTTTAGTGAATTTATTTTAGAAAGAGAATCAGAAGTGTGTGTTACATGACTTGCTGCCAAGCAAGCTAGATATTTGTGTTTGAATCTAGATGAAACTACAGTACTTACTACAGAAACTAAATTTACTAGGCACAAGTACATGAAATCCAATATTGATAATAATTTATGAAGGTAAGAATACTGATTCCTATAATACTGCAAACTTAGTTTATGATAACATAATTAGTTACACTAATAACACTGCTTAGGCACAGTCTTGCTAATTATGATATTATAAATATTAATGATATCAAGCCTTTGTATTTGATTGCCCCTAGTAGGATCATTTATCATGGTATTTCCTTTTACCCGTGTTGTATTATTTTTCTTCCTTTTCCCTTGAATGTTCGTTCCTGGACAAACAGCCATCCGGAGCCTATGCCTGAAATATATCACTACCTTATCAATAATGCAGCCTGGTTAACTTTATATGTTATTATTTAGTAGCAATGACCCAATGATATAATTCAGTGCTAAGGGCAATCAGATACACCATCAGTTATATTCTGTATGCCTTGTTCGTTTTAAATGTCTAACAGAGCCAGCCAGACAAGATTACACAGGGCTTTGTTTTTCATTCTTTTTCATGTGACCTGTTTAAAGTTAAGATTCCTTTGAATTATTAAATGCTTCCTTAAAGCATCTTTTCACGCTACCTTTTTAAAGTTAATTATTGATGCAGTGACAAGCAGAAAAGACTAAGAATTATAATTTTTTTTTTTCTCATTCAAAAGGACATGAGAAACATCTTTGACAATGGTTGTCTGTTTAGTAAAATACAACGGTAATACAAAGATAGAACACCGAATGCAGCTTTAAAGAAGAATTAAAACAAATCGCTGTTACATGAGTTGGAAATGCTGTGTATGTTTCTACAGGTGTTAAAGGAAGGAAGTTTAGATATAACCCTTTGAGCCTGGTTTAACTGCTTAACATAAGTAGATGAAAATGAAACTGCTTATATCTTGTTTTATTTTTAAGCAGCCTATTATCCAGAGCTTTAGGAATAGGATTGTCTTTTCTCCTGGAAGGTAATGTTATAATTTTCAGAGCTCCACAGAGAACAACAACAATATAGGAGTCTCTAATCTCCTGCTAAATCCAACTCCAGTCATCAGCAACGATAAGCAGAGATTTGGAGGCATTTGACACTCCAAATCCTATTCTTTTGTAATTCTTTACTTTTTACAACACTTTCAACAGTGTTATATCAGATTTTTGGAAGGATAATCAATAGGCATGATGTATAACTGAAATCAGACTTCAAAGTGATCCCCTCTAGTAACCAGAAACAAAAGCTCAGCCTCCCTGCTGTGCAGGTATTTTGCTTAGAGCAGTAGGCAGCGGGTCATCAGTTGGAAGCCAGTTACACCTCCCTGCTTCTCAGCATGGATCAGCCGGTGCCCTGGTGGAGGGGTGAGCAGTAGTGGGGCGGCTGCAACTCATTGCATCTGGCAAAAATCTCCAAAGATGCTTTTGTAGCAGGGAACTACTAGAGCAGAGAGAAAAGACAGTCCAGAGGTTAGGATTTCAGAGAGACCATAGTTTACATTCCCATTCCACCGCAGACTTTCTAGGTTTGAATGATCTTGCGGAATCTGTTAAATTATTTGGTGTCACTGTTCCTCACCTGGAACTTCCCTGCCTTGCAGAAGGTTTGGGAGTCAGCACACATGAAAGACCATGAGATGGTGAAGTACGATGATCAAAGGGCCACTCCTACCTGATCTAGTGTTCCAACTAACAGCTGGTTTGTGACAAGCTGTCTCAGCTGGTCAGGTCCAGTGCTGGAGGGCTTTCATGTCTCCTGAATGTTGCACCCTGGCTGGAACACCCGGGAACTTCTGGCACAATATTAGTATCAATCTGAATTGAGTTGAGTTTCATTAAAACAAGCTGTTCCAGAACTTGTTCCAATGCATTTGTAATTTTACATCCTACACTTTTTTTAAAGACACGATGTTATGAATCAAGTGGAGAGATCAAATTTATAGTAAAAACGTTATTCCATATCAAGTCATTTCAAGTTTGTCTTCTTAAGCTGCCTTCAGATATTTGTTAATACTCAGAAGGAAAAAGACTTGGTGACTAGTTGTGACAGCAGCAGTGGTTAACCAAGGTAAGTAGCCAAAACAGCATACAATGATTATGGAACGCATTCAAAGCCAAGACATCGTGTCATTATACAGGAATGGCAATGAAACAACATACCTTTCCCATCAGATCAGCAAATCTCGGTACTGGTTTTCCTTTCTGATGTTGCATGGTTGCAGGACTCTGGCCATTCCAGTCTTCAAGTTCCTCAATGCTTTTCAGGTAAAGAAGAGCTCGCAGTCCCGTGCAGTAGTCATCAATAACAGTGAAATCTTGATTCTGGATTGCGCTACACACCTATGAAATGTAATTCAGTTATCAGCAACATCCCGGCAGAGGAGCATATGGAATTAGCCAGCTCTTTGGACTTACTGATTATCAGATGACCCTTCCTGCAACTTCACTGGGAAAGAACTACAAGAATTCAGGATATTAATCGGCTTCTTAATCCTATGTCATGATACCACCACCGCAGTTCAGGAAAAAAAGGACTCAATAACACTAGTTATGCCTAGGTTTCCTAAGGGGAGCCCTTAGACCAGACCTGAAGGCTGTTCAGAAGTAAGCCGGCAAGCCCAGCCCCAGGCATGCCTTCCGGGGCGCTGATGCTGAGCATGCCAAGCACACTGGCAAACCACCGGTTATGCTCAGACCTTTGCCTGCAGACAGACAGTGGTATTCCCCAGCCTGCTCTGTTCAGGAAGCACAGACATATCCAGTTAGGTCCCAGTCAAGCAAATCACAGAACCATAGGCTTAGTGAGGTTGCAAGGCATCTCTAGAGGTTGTCTTGTCCAACCTCCCAGCTCAGAGAAGGGTCAACTAGAGGAGGCTTATCCATGGCCCCATGTTGGGCACCAGAAGGACTGTCATGGTTTAACCCCAGCTGGCAACTAAGCACCACCCAGCTGCTCACTCACTCCCCCTCCAGTGGGATGGGGGAGAGAATTGGAAGAAAACTCGTGAGAATCATGTGAGAAAATTTGTGGGTTGAGATAAAGACAGTTTAATAGGCAAAGCAAAAGCCGTGCACGCAAGCAAAGCAAAACAAGGAATTCATTCACTCCTTTCCATCGGCAGGCAGGTGTTCAGCCCTCCCCAGGAAAGCAGGGCTCCATCACGCCTAACAGTGACTTGGGAAGACAAATGCCATCACTCCGAACGTCCCCCCCTTCCTCCTTCTTCCCCAGCTTTACATGCTGAGCATGACGCCATACGGTGTGGGATATCCCTTGGGTCAGTTGGGGTCAGCTGTCCCGGCCGTGTCCCCTCCCAACTCCTTGTGCCCCCCGAGCCTGCTCGCTGGTGGGGTGGGCTGAGAGGCAGAAAGGCAGAACAGGCCTTGACCCTGTGTCAGCACTGCTCAGCAGTAACGAAAACATCCCTGTGTTATCGACACTGTTTCCAGCACAAATCCAAACCACAGCCCCATAGCAGCTGCTGTGAAGAAAATTAACTCCATCCCAGCTGAAACCAGCACAGCATTAATTAGGTGTGTTATGCCTTCCATAGACTTCAAGACGTTTTTTTTCCAGAGCAATTATAGAGAACAGCATAATTTCCTGTACAGGTTATTTAACTGCAAAACTCAATTGATGCTTATTTAAACCTTTTTGTTCACCGAGGGATTCGCTATTTTTTTAGCGCATGGGTAACACTTTTATTAGCTGTTCTTAAAAATACTAAAACTGTAAAAAAAATACAGTTAAAAGCCATATCATGTCACTTGAAACAAGTTCAGGCACAGTTGTCAAAATCCTGAAATATTTTGACAGGATGTATACACATGAGATACACTGGAGGATACCTGTAATAACCTTATAAATAAAGAGCCTTTTACTGTTTTCCATCTTGTGGTGCAGTGTTATGAACTGCAATAATATAAAAATGTGCAGAAGATGATATCGCACTAAGAGCTAACATTTGATCCCTCTATGTGCAGTGCACTGTTTGCCTTCCCTGGAAAGCCAAGTAGGTTCCAGAACCGAAGGCAAAATGCAATTTTTTAAGTAAAATGTAAATCTCTGCACTAAAGAAAAATGTTATCTGAAATGGAAAGACTGAGAAACAGAATGAGCAAGTGGTTTCAGACGATCCTCCTCTTCCGTAGGAGCCTTATGACTATGATACCCAATGGTGCAGATAATTAACCAAAGACATGCCTTTCACTGATTTCACTGGGATAAAAGCAAGCGCTTATGTTTATGGGCCTTTCCTAGAACAAGAGAGGTTCAAACATTAACGCATACAAAACCAACAGAAATAGTTTTGCTGTGTTTTTGGCAAATTCCAAAACATTCTGAGCTACAAAATTTCTTATGTTGCACATATCAAATGGCAAGATTTGTGGTTTAGGCTTACAGTATCTTCCATGAATCGATGTAGAAGCCTTTGCTGCATTTTAAAAGGTGTGAACAAAGTCAAGATAAAAGGTCACCCTGACCCATCAGCCATGACAATTTCTACACCACAGAGGGAGGTTTTTAGCATCATACCTGGCTGCCTCTAAATCACCAGTTTAAATGACACTGTGCCCTCTTTTCAGCACAAGAGAAGTGACAGGGCAATAGACCGGGTGAGACTCAAACTCACGCATCTGGAAAAATCGCAGAAGAACTGAACCGACCCGTCTCCACACATCATTAATGCCCCCGCTTCGCTCCCGCTGCTTGCACTGGGAACAGGCATGCTTCCCCTCCCTTACAAAGCAAAATGGTGAGCCCCCCTGTTCTGCTGGTATCTTATTTTACCGGTGTGAAGAGCAGGAAGAGCAGTCCAGCTATGGCCATATTTAAAATGGAACTACCTTTTGGTTGCTACCACCTCTCATTTAATGTCTTATTAAACCACCTCAACAGGAGATCAAGGCGAGCAGGGCGCTGCTGTAACAGCTGCTGTCTGTGCCTTGCACACCGATCGGAGCAGCAAGCATGAAACTGAACTGCAACCAGCCCTGCCCGCTCCGCTCCTCTCCTCAGCATCGTGCTTTTAGCAAGCATACATAGCGAAATGTGCTGAAGCAAAAGCCTGAACAAAAACGTAACTTCACAACTGAGAACATACACAGGGTCATATTGTGCTAGACCAGCAGTCAGTCTGTATCCTGTGGCCAACAGAAGCCTCTTATGGTCGAGTATAAGAAACCGGGCAAGTGTGGATCAGTTGCTCACGTGGTTTATCAGCCCAGGTTCTGGCAAGCAGTAGCGCTGGGACTTCACATGGCAGAGATGGCACTTGTTTAATATCCCTTGATCCTAAATAGTCCAAGTGAATCTGTTTTATGAATAAATTAACATTCAGCTGTTCACTGACCCAGGCTTTTACCTGAAACATTTAGGTAGAAAGTAGCTTTTTCTTCTTTGGAAGATGAGAGCAGGGCCCTGTGAGCAACCTATGGAACAGTGAGGTCCAGATCACAACGAAGCTGTTAGCTGTCCTGCTGACAAGTGCTGTGCTGCTGTCTTGCTTGTGTTTGTCTCTAGCTTTGGACTAGAACTTGGGCTAGAAAAGAAAGGTGCTACATTTTTCCTGCTTAGAAAGGTAACGTATATTATTCTTATTGCACTAATATACAGGGAGGTAATTTTGCACAAGCTTGGTCTTACTGCATTGCCTGGCTCTGCCTTGGCAGTAGAACTGCTACAATTTCATTTTTAACGTCTGACCTCCTCCCCTTTCCCCCAGATCCAGACTCCAATGGTAGCCCCTTACCTCCCAAAAGAGACAAGCAGGCCAACATGCTATGTACGATCAATTATATCGTGCTCTCAGTATTCTGCAATCTAAAACTGTTCAGTGTAAGTTGCAACTGTAGGTTACAATTCTAATCTATACAGACACGTCTGAGATAC
Organism: Pygoscelis adeliae; assembly: GCF_000699105.1. NCBI lineage: Eukaryota > Metazoa > Chordata > Aves > Sphenisciformes > Spheniscidae > Pygoscelis > Pygoscelis adeliae. The sequence continues at coordinate 2,872,318 of NW_008824053.1, read as the reverse complement.
TAAAAGACACAATGCCTGCTTTGCTGCTGGTAAATCAAACATACATCAAATGATCTCATTGGGGAATGGGGATGTGAAATGAATCACAGGCTAAGGCTCTAAGTAAAACTGTTCTGCAAAATGCAATGATGGGAGATGCATGCAAAGGTCCCTGCTGATGTCTTGCCTAAGGAATGACCTGTCCGCTCTATTACTAAATAAACATAAATATTGAGTCTAACTTTGTCAAAGGATCTAGAGCCATTACAAATCTTACTTGAGGAACTGGACTAAATTGTAAGGAGATTATTATTGCGTAGAAAGAATTTTACAGGTTGCATGATTGTTATTAATCATTCACATCAATCTGAAACTTTTAATTTACATATGTTGAAGAAAAAGTTCATTATTGGTGACAGGTACTACCACATCAGTTATAAAACATTGTAAATGCCTTTGCTTTTAGCAGAATCGTTACACAACAAAGAGACGCCAATTTCTGAAGTCTTTACTGAGGCAATTCCCCTGCACCGTTTACTGAGAGCTCTGTCTGTGTAAGACCTTTTAGGTTTTGTCCATAGTCTATGTTTCTAGGAGCAACGGTAAAGATACCCAGACATTGCATTTTATTTTTGTTTCGCCCTCTACAAAAATGGATGTGGCTCCCGTCCAAACGTTGGCACATCCTGGGGGACTGTGCGGAAGACCTGTGCCATCCGTGCAGAACCTGGACAAAGTGGCTGAGGCAGTGCCAGCCAGATCACCCACTACAGCAATTCCTATTCAGTCCTGTCCTTGCATTTTCCCATTGGGGGATGTTGCAGAGGAGAAAATATTTTCTGTAACACTAGAAAGAGGAAACAATGCACTTCTCTTCAGGCATTCCTCTGTCCACTCTCTCTTACCCCACGACCTTCAGTTTTTACCTAAACTCATTATTATATGGCGAAATCCCAGCTGGACAGCTGATGGTGGGGAAGATGGTGCCAAAAATGGACCCCGGTCCCCACCTGCATTCTTTCTATTCCATCAATATCAGGGATTTCAGCAGAGGCGGCAGAGGGGATGCAGATCTAGACGTGTTTGTATCAGTTCTTCCCTACTTTTTCAAGAGGCAGTGTGTCTATAATCTCATATACTGCTAGTTCACTGCAAAAGGCTGGAGCAGGTCAGAGAATCTAGCCTGTTTAATAACGTGCTGCTTTGCAAGAAGTGTAAGTATTCTTGGTGTGACTAGATCTGTGAGAAAAAGAACGCTGCAATGTCTGGCAGCAGTCATGCTCCTATTCGAAACTGTCTCAAAGCACTATTAAAACCCTTTGCCAGCAATGACTTTGTGGTAGGAGACAATAGCCTGGAGAAAATTTTAATTTTTACACCCCTCCGAAATATATGTTTCTCTCTTCAGAATATGGGTGTAAAATAATTGTCATTTTTATGAAAACAGAAGTAACAGTAAGGAGGCAGATGGGTGGCAGCGATACACGGTCTAGAAGTAAGAAGATTGATGGGTATATATTTGTATACACAAACGCAAATCACATAGCTTGACTGTTCTACCATATTAGTTTCCATTTGTTGTAGCTGTACAACATCAAAGCAGTGATGTCCCCATATATTGCATTTAGTGGTAATGTAACGGACTACCAAAAAAAAAAAAAAAAATCAAAGTGAGAGTTTCTAAGTAGTTTCCTGGCAATTGAGACAGCAGGCTCTTTCATCTGTGCTGTAACTGTGGCAGTGCATTGATTTAAACTCCTTCTGAGATCTCAAATGCTTTTATATTCTTAGGTCTCACTGGCTGCTTTCTTTTTGCTTCCCCCCCCCCCCTTCAAATGATAAAATTCTAGCATTTAGCAGAATGCCATCTTGCTTCCCCAGAAGACGGAGACTTATTTCAGCTTTGGTTCTAAACTGCATAGTATCTCTAAATAAAATAGCTCTCAAAATGCCATCCGATTAGGAAATTGGCCTTTGACTTCACAGTTTCTAATATTCTTACCATAGCAAGGGGATAAACAACTATTATTCCTCTGAGATACCTGTGAGAGGTTTTACAATGGATTAACAATTTTGCTTTTCCATTAATTTGGTTGACTTCCTTTGAAATATTTTTACTGATATGCCCAAATGGTAAGCAAAAGATTTACCGTTTTGATTTTATAATATATTTTCAATTTTAGCATTATTTATCACCTTTTTATAGAAGCTTTCTTTTTCTATTAAAAATTCTTCCTGATAAGTATTGAAGAAATAAATCCACCTTCCTGTTAGAGAAACATTTATGAATGACTCCAAGCTGTTTTTCAATGTATAGTTGAGGCTACTGCTTTTTTGGTTAGTGTCTATTGATTAAGATTCTGGTGGAAAAAGACTGAAGCTGTAAATGAATTCAAGGTGCTTCAGGAAGGATTCTATTTGTGCCCATCTGGGTACCCATGTGAATCGACAGCCTTAAGAAAATTAATTTTATTGTAGTGGGCAAGAGCATGATTATAATCTGCGTAAGGCATACATACAATTTAAAATTTATTCTCAAAAGCAACTAGCAAAAATTGACTCAACTAAAGGGAGACCTTTCTGGGCCATGCAATCTATATGCTGCATCGCTCTTGCCTATGGAAATGAAAACGTGTGTTTTCTAGCCCCTGTACAATGATTTAGATGTGCCCAGATCTGCAAAGTAAAAAGCAGTACACACAGCATTGGTTGTCTGACACAGTACTCGTAATAACGTGGCAAGAGCTGCGATGTGAGAGTAAGCAGACAAATAAAATCTCCTCTGAGAGGGGTTTCTGTACTTACAACCTTCGGGATACCAATGTCTATGGAAAGGCTGCCTGTATAACGATGGCTCCTCTTCCCCATGTCTCGTTGAACGCTGACTTACCAGTACATTAAATGTGTAGCCTAAATTATCCTTTCTATCAGCAATTATTACTTTTGCTGGAGGGCTGTAGGATTAAGAACATAGGGGAACTGGATTATCAGACAACCCGGTGCACTCTCTGGAAAAAAATGAGATTCTTTGTTTTAAAGAACAAATTTGTAAGTAAGAAAACGCTTCCCAAATATTGATACAGTACAGATGGAATGATTTGATTCATTCACATTAGCTGCTTAAATGACTCTAGAGATATAGGTTAGCAGATGGGATGTTACTTAACAAGGCTTCAGATACTGGATCAAGATGCAAAACTGATTTGGATGATAGCTGATAGCCTTTTTAAAACACTAGAATTGAGCTAATATACATGAACTAATGAACTACTATTTGTTCCAAAGTCTAGTGCGGTTTTCAGAAAGCCGTCTGAAGGACTCAAACATTACATCTATGAATTGTCTGAATTGTGGGAAAAACCCCACATAATTTATTTTACTGAGTCCTAGACTTGAAGTCCTAATGAGCTGAGTGCTTACTAGTGACACTTGAGGGGCAGCACGCAGAAGAAAGACTCAAAGATGCTAACAACTCCAGGCTCTGCAGAGTAGGCAACCATTCACACAGGGCTTACGAAATCTATATGAAAAAAATGACTGGATGGTCCGATGTCATGTGGGTGTCAGTAATGAAGCATTTCAGTTATTTTGTTATACCTCAAGTGAGTTCATCAGACAAGCCTGAGGTAAAGTGTCATTCTAACCAGAAGTATATGCTAGTGTCAGTAAGAAATGGAGCTCAAAATGAGTTAAAAGGAGAAGAAGGTCTCCAGCCCATGCAAGACAAGCTTGCAGGGTAAGAGCTCTATGTCCTGTACAGCTTGGATCCTCTCTGCAACAGGACAACATAATGCTGACGTGGTGTTGAGCAGAGCTGAGCCGACATTTAGGGAGCGTCGAGGCAGGGACCACAGGTAAGGAAATAAGGATGCCGTAGCTGGGCAGCAAGAAGAGCCACACAGCTTGTGCTGAAGCCACAGCAGCCTCCTGAGGCGGGCTGTAATGAAAAGCCCCCCCCAGCGCCAAGGTGACGGTTACTCCCGCTGGCACAGAGACCCCAAAGTACCTGATTTTGGGGGGTGAAAGATAGACCTTGTTCGTGTATTGCACTCCAGCAAGCTTCGGCAACTGTGAGTGGCCAACAATGAAGGAGGAGAAAAAGGTCTAGAATCCATTAGCCACTTACCAGGCGAGGGCACGGCAGGGGATAAGAGCACTGTGAGGGATCCTTCAGGAATGTTATCCGACGCATTAATTCCTAGCCTACTCAAATGTATTTTTCCTCTCCTTAAGTTCTTCGCTGCCAATTAACGTATCTTTGATCTAAATAGCTAAACTGGGTGTTTGGGAGTGGGAAACTGGTACTTATCAAGGGACCCTGAACGATGCAATTTTATATCCCGTGTCTTTGAGAGGGGAAACGCGGAAGAAATCAAGACTTTTCAGAAGGCTCCCTGAGGTAATTGTTGTTTTTTTTTTTTTCCCTGTCAACCACCCCTAGAGGAATGGTTATATTTCCTTATCTCACTAAAGCATTCTGTCAGTTCTTGGAACTACAAAGTGGACCTTTATGCAGTAGGTGGGCACACACACTGATAAAAGTGCTGATCGTGATCATCTTTCCTAAGAAAACAAATATGACTCCACATGCCTTGAGCATTGAGGAGTGTGGGAAACAGCCTCATAATCAGCCATCTATAGCAAATTGTATCATTGTCCTGTAGATCTACAAAATGAAAGATATCTTTGAAAGCAGATGAGCTAACTCCCCTGTGTAAACAGTCCAATCACATAGAGAGGCTCTACAACTATCTTTAAATATATGTTGAATATCACTTCATATTTCATTTATTAACACCCAAAGGTCTCGCCTCTCTCTTATAAGCACTGTTGTGGAAAATGAAATCCTTCAGTTCTCCCAGCGGTTCTGCAGCTGCTGGTACGGCATCAGCAGCTGTGCCAGGCAGATGTAGATTCACTCGACCCATTTCCATGAGCTGTATCCTCCAGGTCCTCCAAAGATACTTCTAAAGCAGGTATCAGTTAAGTCGCTCAGATCTGGTGGTTTGATATTAAAAGTCATCAAGTAACACAACACATTTAGTCAGAAGTTAGCAGTGTTTGTAAGGTTTTGTTTTCTGGGAGCTAACCAACAGGAACGCCACCCTCTCTGGACTGGAGTTGGTCCGTTATTCTATTTTGGGATTGGCGTATCTGTCAGAAGTGAGCGTGGCTCTAGGAAAGCACACTTTTCCGAAAAGAACTGTGTTCTGAAAAATGCGTGGAAAAGGGTTTCAGAATTACCAATATGTGCTGTTTGACAACATGGAATGCAACGGCTCCATTTAACTTGAAAACGTCTGTTTTGCAATCCAAGTTAATTGGAATGAAAAGGTCAAAACTAAAATATGTTGTAAAATGATTGAAACAAAGATTTGATTCACCCAAATAACATTTTTTTTCTTTAAATATGTTAATTCCACGCATTTTTAGAATTTTGAGTATCAGTTTAAACTGGAAAACTTTCCATCCGCAAACTTCCCAAACAGTGACAGAATAACTATTTCCTGACCGTTGGTAATACTCAGGTTCATTAATGCCTAACGGATCCAGGATAAAGCTTCAGCGTTCTTCATTCCAGGACACCCTGAATCAGGCACAGCAGTGACTTGAACCCAGATCTATTTTGATTAAATGAAATTTGTCAATGTAAAACAGTTTCCTCACAGAAGTTTTCAACAAACTCTAATGAGAACCATCTACTGAGGGACATCCTCCTGTGAGCAGAATTTTGAAAGCTGCAGACCTCTCAAAATCAAACAGAAAAGCAATTTTTCCATTTTGGAACCTCAGCTCAGTCCTGCAATGATTAACCCCTCATCCTTGTGAGTCTTTCCCTCTAGTACTCTCACATTTTATTTCAGCTAAAATTACTTTCATCCTTTATCGGCTTGCCTGTAGAATTTGTGCAGCAGCTGCTGTGTCCATTGAAGAGTGAGATTCATGTGAATAAAATAGCTCTGACCCTCCGAGTCCTTCGTGTCTGAGATAAAAACCCACTTCCACATTTCCCTAGGGATTGTTTTACCTATCTCTGTCCAAATAATAAATACCAGCAAGAAAAGCAGCGACATAACTCAGATATTGAAGGAAGTTAAACCCTTTCTTAAACGTACTGCCAGCTTCAGAAAAATGGTTTCTCTGTTTGTTTCTTTCATTCAAATCGCATGGATAAAAGGGCCTCTCGCCAGCCAGATCAAGCTGTGTCAGGGGGCTTCTGTTGTAGCAGGAAAAAAACTTCAAAAAGGCATCAGGGCTCATGTTCCCAGATTGCTCCCTCCTTCCTGGGCAGAAAAAAGATTCTTCGACCCCTGGGAAAACCGGCAGATAGGTCACCAAACTCCGGCTAGCCCTACACTGAGCCCGAGCCGAGCTGCACGGCAGCGCACGCCTGTGCCGGTGCGGGCTCCAGGACCGTGCCATCCCCAAGCACAGCCTCCTCCACGGCTTGCTCTCCCTTTCCTCCTTTCACCGCCAGCTACAGCCTCTGACTGAAAGATCAATGGAGCTGCTATGATAGAAAAAGGAAAATGTCTTACATGCGCATTTTCTTTGTATGACCGATAATGTTCCCAAGAAAAACTTCTCTGACGGCAGAGCTTTGCAATCCTGAATGTTTTACGTTTTCCCTTTTTGGCAAACAAATCCCCCGCAGTTACAATATGTATAATTTAAAACAAAACACAGGAAATTCCCTAAGTAATTATTGGAGATGGCAGTAACGAAAAAAGAAACTCAGCATTTTCCACTGTGTTTAGCTTTCCTTCTATTTACATTTTCAATATCCAGCAAGGAGCTGGGTACATTTTCAGATTCAATTTCCAGTCACCTCCACGCTGGTACACAAGGGGAACTCTGTCTATAACAGAGCTAGCTTCGCGTCTGAAAGCAACCTGAGCTGAGTAAAACAACTCGCCCACAATTTCTTCAACACTTAACTGAGCCTCTTTTGAAGAGTCGTCTCCATGCTGCTTTTACTTTGTCAACTTTCAAACAAAACTCACTTGATGTCAATTCACACCGTGTGGTTTTACCTACAGGGAGGAGAGCTCTGTGCTTGTTCATAGATAGCGGCAGCACGAATCCACATCGGTAGTGTGAATCCACATTAAAAACAGGCGCAGCGCTACTGGGTTTTGGAAAGACAAGCAATATTGTGGATCCTTGGGAGAGATGGAGAGAGCGTGTTGCCAAAGCGATTATTCTTCACATCTCCCCAACCCTCAAAGTCCCGATGTCACCAGACCCAGGGAAGCAGGGTAGATACCTGGGCAGAAGGGGAAAGAGAAGCAGGCTCAGCGTCCCCAGGTATAAGAGCGGCGAACAAATCCTCTGCAGAGGCTGGGACTGACTGGTATAGGACAGCATTTGAGCTGACGCTCAATTGAGACCTAATTGTTATTAAATAATTATTACCATTCAGTGATAGTTAAACCTACTTTGCATGAGAATCCATTATAAGAATGACAAACGGCAGTTGTTATGGAATGAGCTTGAATTCATTCTTACAAATTTATGAAATAACAATCCTATCTATGCAGACCTCATTTACGAGCTGGCGAAATGAGCAGAAATAAAGGAAAGCTAATAGATAAATCCCCTAAGCAGCTCCAAATAAAACGTAAAAGTCCTGGAAAACTGCACAAAATAAAAGGCATTATTAGCTTAGAGTTTAGTCCGTAACTTTACAACGTGCTGATTTGAATATTGCAACTTTTCATTAAAAGTGGCAAGATAATAAAAGTAAAAATCAAAAATGAAAACCTGTTCTAGTTTGATATTTTTTTCCAACTATAACCAAAAAACTTTCTAGGTTGTTTTTGTTTGCCAAAGTCCGATTTCCATAAAAAGGAATTCTCACAGAAAATTCTCACTATCAATTAGCAATTTCCATCCCAAGCATCTGTAATGGAGCAAGTGTGGCAGTCCTCTAATGAGTTTTTTTTTATTAGCAAAGACAGACAGACAGTTGAGAACAGGCTGAGTTTCCGTAATTAGCACTGAGCTAAGAAAAAAGCAGAAAATAATGACATGTTTATCAGAAGTGATCGCTTGAGTATGTCTGTCCCAAGGCTTCTCCCCCTTTCACATTCGGTTTTCTTTTGATTTTATGCCGACACGTTCAAACAGCACTTTGTTCCCTCTTTTGTTTCTGCACGTACTGCAAATTTCAGCTCTGCAGAGAAAGGCCACTCCATTCAGCGCTGCGTCCATTGAAGACTTTTTTAAGTGCGCGGCTCTGTGAGCAGCGGAGCTAATGATACCTGGCTTCCAGCAGCTCTGTGCCTCCTGGTTGGGTTCTCCGACGTCTAATAAGGTGTGACTGCCAATTAAAGCCTTTCCTGTGGCTGACACAGTCCTAACGGCGCTGTCCCATGTGGGTTCTCAGAGGTCTTATAAAGGTGAGCTCATAGCGCGCTCGCGCTCGCAGTGGAGGAATGCAGGTACGCTCTTTCCTCTGCCTGACAAAACTTGTTATAGCAAACCACTTTCTATCTTCCGGCAAATTGCAGTGAAAATGGCCACAAAGCTCAAATGTGACTGAGGATACTCAAAAGGACATACAAACACACGGCGAGTTTCTTCGGGAATACGGGCTGAAAACTGCTATTTCTACATGAGACTACATTTATCCCAAAGGACTTACATCTGAACAGTGGTTTTGCCTTAAGTGGTATTTTTTTTCCTTAAAATTGTTGGTGGATGTAAAGAGCCATCCCTTGAATCTCCCCTTGTATCATTTTGGTGGCCTGCTACTGCGTCCAGCAATCTATTCTTCACTCATCGATTTAATCGGCGAGAGAAGAATTCACTCCAACATCTTAACTTCTCTGTATCACGGACAGCTTGGTACAGAAAGGTTTTGTCCTTCTACCCCCTGAGCCACAGCCTGCGTCAGAAACTTCACGGTGTCCAGCTGGTGCCAAAGCGTGCCCGTTCTCGGGCTTATCTGCCCGTGGAGCACTCTCCGACTGGCACAGAGCAAAGCCTTCAGCCTCTGTTCCCCCCATGCGCCGGCGAAAGGACGGGCTGGGGGCAGAGGAAGGGTGGGCTCTTGGCGAGGCCAGGCAGGAGAAGCCCAGCCTTGCTCTGCCACACCGATGGCACCCTGTGGTTCTTTAAGACTTGCAGCCACCCACCCGGCTTCATTTTCCTCGCGCAGAGCTGAGATTAGACACAAAGAAAGACCGAGCCCTTCCTCTGCATTCAGAATCACTGCTATTCATTGCAAGACAAAATACATTTTTTCCAAGTGTCATCAGTATAAACTTAACCTGGAATTGTAAAACACAGGGCCTGCTCCATCACTGCCCTGCGCTGTCACTCCCACGATTTCAATCTCTTTTAGTTTTTCACTCTCCATACCATTAAATGGCATAAACAAAAATTCCTGGATGAGAATTTTTGGGCCTCATCTAGTCCTCACTTAACTCAAGTATCAAGTGTCCTCTCTGACTTGAACAGACACTGGGACGGGCTTAAAAGAGCACTAATTAAAGCTCTCTACTTTGGAGTTCTGTAGCCATAAAAAACATAGAGAAATTGCATCAGGGACCTTAATGAAAATTAAAAAAAAAATAAAATGGGGAAAAAAATGATAAATGATTACAGCATACATTCATTTCATCTGTTTTTTGAGGGGTTTTTTTTGAGATTGGGGTGGAGAAAATGGCAGCATCTAAACATTAAGACGTGACATAATGTTTATGAAATGTTGGGGTTTTTTTTCCTGTCATTTCAGTGATTATATTTTCAGAGCCTTGCTTTTATTTTCTGATAGCCAGGGCATTTTATACCATGTAGAAGGGTTCCTCACAGGGTTTCACATTTGCACAAATACAATAACAATGCTCTCTCATAGTTCAAGTCCCACTATTTTGTGATGGAAAAGCTTGTTTATTCACACACAAAGGGCCATCCTGCTGTTATAAAAATCCCTTAGCTAAATGCCTCAGTAAAAGGCCTGCTGAAGAAAAAGTAGTAATCAAACTGTCCTGAATCCCTTGAGACTCTGGGTCCGAAGAGGTACCAACAAGAATGCTCCTTGAAAACATTACAAAAACCACAAGTAGACTCATAAAAACAACCGCGTTTTGTGTGGGAGGGAGATTTTATCTTGCAGAGGCAAAAAACACCGCTACTGCTTTCCTATCGTGGGCTGTCATACTTCCAGAATGGTTTTGTTCTTCCTCAGATCCCCGAGGTCTCATCCACAACGGGTGTGGGGCAGGAGAGAAGGGCACGGGGCAGATCCAGTGGCTCTGCCTCTGAGGTGGGGTATATTCCCACCTTATTCTCCTGCCTGAGAGATGAGGAGGGTCGTGGTGCAAGGTCCGGAGGCAGCAGGTGTGCATGGGCTGGATACGACCCGGTGAGGACAAGAGCACGGTGCCTGTAGGAACAGGACTGCAGGGTACCACATCCCGCCCAGGGCAAGTGGGAGACGGAGGCGGGTGAAGGTGGGTCTGAAACTGGGCTCGGGGGCAAAGCTACAGGCTGCCCTGCTGGGAAGCAGCACATAATGGTGGATTTTAAATCGTTGCTATGTAGAGCCTTACAGACATCCATGCTGGAGCAACAGGGGACATGTGTGACCTCCCTACTTTGTAAGAAAAGAAATTTGTGTGAAAAGGAACCCATATTCTTTACACGTTAATGACTAATATTCGAGATTAATGAAAGTATTCCATACCGGAATATAAAGTTAAGAGACTCTACTATGAAACAAGTATACGCCAGAAAGTACCCCTTTGTTCTACCTTTTTTTTTGGTTACATCTGCTAGAAATAATGATTACAGAATCTCTTTCAACAAAAGGTCATTTATGTCAATGGACAGAACAGAGAGGATCAGATCACCTGCGGTAATTGCAAATTAATGCTCTACTGCTAATGCATTAACTACACAATATTGATCTACAATTGAATCATACAGGCTAGTGTGAAGTGATTTTTACTTTAATATTTTTACGCTTTTATTGCTTTTTCCATAATGCATTTTCTCTTTCCACTGGAATTTTCTATAATTGTCTCCATTTTTAATTTCCTACAGCCAGACGACTTTGAAAAATGTATGTCTCTTTCAAAGCCTTGCAAAAACCTAACAAACCATCAGTGTGACATGGTAAATCACATACATGATGCAAAAGATGCAAAAAAAATCTGATATACATCTTATTTTGATAAATCGGGGCTTTAAAAAAAGCTTACTTAAATTAAAAAAAAAATACTTCAGCCTCACGGGAAGCCCATAGTAATGAACTGTACCTCAGAAAGATGCAGCTAGACATTTCTGGAACTTTTGGTATGCAGTGAGCGCAGGATTATCTCCATAAATAAAGTTGTTATTGAAATCTTTAATTTCATGCCTGTACTGAAAAGGGATTGGTGGATCTTACAAAAAAGTATAGTGCCATGGAATCAGCTGAAGAATGATTGAAATGTTTCAGCATTTTTAATGAAAAATTAAGAAACAAGTGGGGTCTTTTCGCAACTGTTTCTGAAGTCCATAAAGTGGAAAAATGCTCTGTTAAATTGCTGTATAAAATTTTAATCCCAGCTACTACTGACTACAATGATCCAATTTGTTTTCTATACCTGCTGCAAAACTTTCTTACACATGAACTTTTTGCCAGTAACGACACGAAGATGTTGCCCTCCACCTTCTAAAGGAGGGGATAGAACACACTTTACTGAAGCTCTCTCCGCAAACCATTCCCTAATATACCTGCTTAACACCACTTGAGGTGGTTATGGCATATATCAAAATACCCTGCGTATGATGATTTCGTAAATGGAAAATAAATCCCCACGTTTTAAAAATAAAAGCAATTGGAAAAAATAATGGAAAATGATTGTAGGTGGAATAGCTGCAGAGGAAATCCTGATCTTGCTTTAATGGAGGCACATTTATTATTCATAAACCTCTTCTCTAAGAGATATACCACATTGCAATTGAATCAACTCACACGAAGCCTTCGTATTATTTTAGCCCATGAACGTCACCCTCTCACGGCAGAGAAGACACAGGACTCTTGTCTGGGCAAAATGAAGGGAAGTCCAATGGCCACGCAAGTGCTGCTCTCCCAGGCTCTCTAGCTGTGCTCCGTGGATGGATCAATACAACCCGTGCTGCTGAGTGGTATCGGATCGTGTTTAATGCTGGGTGAACTGACAGTCCCTGCCAGACGGTATTTTAAAATACTGCTAATGAGGAAACATCCGCACGCTGTTCTGCGTGACGGGGCGGTGATGGCAGTGGCAGCACCCACTCCCAGGTTTTGAGAACACTGCTCATTCGGCACAGCTGAGCGCAGAGCTCGCTCCAGAGTCGCCAAAGGCACTTTCTGCCTCTGGATCAGTCATAAGGTGTCCTCGTGGTTTTGGAAACGTGAAATAAGATCACAAAATGTGCAGTATTGTGTCAGTTCACAAATAATCTTGAATTAAGTTTACTAAAGGCTTATTTTTAAATACATGTAATTGAACTAGTTCAGACCCTTACCTACACAGCAACTTTAGAATCCATTTATCTCAGATTACTTTAAATGACTTCCCTACTTTAGTGAAACAGAAATAAGTCACTCAGACTGAGGATAGGTTTGATCCAGAGGAGTTTAAAATCAGTTCTAGAGATTATTTACTGGTGAAGCCTAAGGACAAGAAAAGAGTTTTTTCACCATCTCTGGGAAAAATCTGTTGAGAAGAGAAATTGTTCTGTAAAGGGCAAAAGACCAGTATAGATCCACGTCATTTCTGGAAGCCAGTTCCAGAGATCTTGATTATTACTAAGAAGAAAACAATAATTAATGTTTTGTAAATCCGATATTCTTTCCTTGAGCACTGACTGGGATGTCTGCATTAAATTATATTTCAGAATTTCCCATTACCATTGGGGCAAACCAACAAAAAAGAAAAGAAATAAGAAAAAATAACAGCTACACAGTCTATATAAAGGAAAAGTGCATAAATGACATTAAAAAACTTCATTTTTAGTCATCCAGAAACAGAGACAGCAGACGTAGAACAGAAAATCATTCCACTCTGTGTAGATCAGAACATTGTTACAGACAAAGCCATCAAAACTGCAGCTCTATTAGTAATAACAAATGAAATGCAGCTATAGCACTAAAAACATTCCCTTGCCAACTCTACTTTTTTATAGACAAATGCTGCTCTGTATTTTGTACCGTTACTTAGTATTTATATGGAAGAAGCTCTCAGACCATTGTGTAAGAAAGGTACATCTTTTGTCTGTCCATGGGAAAAGAAGAGTTTGAAGCATTCTAATACAAACTAAAAGAAACAGGAAATGATATTAATAAATCCAAAGAACGCAGTAAGTCTATAAAAAAGCGGTAGCCTTCTACTTCAGCTCCCAGAGGTGCTAACTTTGATGTGCATTAAAAAACCCAGCCAAACCAAACCATTGAGTCGGCCTTTTTTTTTTTCCTGAAACGTAGCAAACAAATTACTATTCTCAGCAGTCACGATAGCTGTGCAGAAAGGATGGTCACACTGAATCTAATTTTAATGTCAAAGTGAATTGTGGGAATGAAACCGCTCCAGTCATCCCACGGAGTGACACAAAGCCGACATCCACAGGATCCACAGATGCTGTTGTCTACGATGGGAGCTACAGATAAAGGGGATGAGTATCTACCAGGATGTAACAATATATAACGGCATAATATAACATAACCACCACCCGCTCCTCATCAGCCATTCTAACGTATACGCTGCAATGGTGCCCTGACATGCCTCGCAGAGCAGGTAAGGGGCTGATTTCCAGCCAATTTCCCGGTGCCCATAATAGCAGGCCACCAGGGCTTCCTTCCATGACAGGGACTAACTAACCATGCCAGTCTGGCCAGGACCTCAAAACAACCCATCAGGCAATGTAAACAGCCTCAACTACTGCATGCAGTCGGACACCTCACGCCAATGCAATGGGCTGCAATGCCAGCACCATATGCAGGAGGTACAGCTCTGCACCTCCTGTTCCGATAAACATGCTTAAAGCACACAGACGCCTGGATAAACAAGAGTTACTTTAAACTGGCTCCCAGTGGGACCGAAGTCCGTGCTCTTTGAAATCCCTCTCCCCTTGAAAAGGCTCTTTGCAGAAGACAAAAACCGGGAATAAAGGAAGATCAGATAGCTCAAGCTTAACTCTGTGTCAACCTTGTTTGTATGACAAGGGAGAGATGTTTAAAGTTTAAATCTTATAGGTCAGAGAAAAAAAGTGATGACATACTCATGGCTAGCCTTTTCCCAGATTGGTATTGTGACACCCAAAGTCTTCTTTTGGCAACTCCTCCTTCTCCTCCTCCATCTGAAATGAATGTCTCTTAGCAAGAAGCATGAAGCTAAAACCATGAAAATTCCTTTCAATGGTATAAAACCCCCGCTATCCTAATGTTTGAAAGGAAGATACATTATGGTTTTAATACAGTTATTTTAATTTTAATGTTTTAAAGAAAGAAAAGGTACCTGTAAAACAGAAGCCCCACTGTGCAGAAACTGGAGCCCACTTTCAGCAGAATCGATGCCTCCAGTTGCTAAGATGGGAAATCCTGGGAGAGCACGGGCTATGGCAGAGACTGCGCGGAGGGCGATGGGCCTAATAGCATTTCCTACAGAAAACCAGAACGCTTTGTTAGCAACATCAGAACACACCCTGACGTAATCTGCACATACCTCATAGTAGGAAGATCAGGAACTAACATCTAATTCTGAGATGCAGAGGTTATATTCATTTCTAAACTGACACCGAGTGGGTTTCAAATGGTATCGACACTTGTAAAGTATTATGAATTTGGCTGAAATAAAGAAAATAGCAGAAACATTTGGATAAACATTGCAAAGCCGGCTTGAACATTTTAGCTGATGCTCAAAACAAAGACTAACAATGTCTGAGACAGAAAGCAATACCTTTCCATACAGTACACTGTAGACAAAAAGATCTATGTTTCTACATAAAGAATCAGGTTGATTTTTTGAACATAGATGTTGTCCAAGTAACAGGGAACATCTCGTTTATTTATGTCTGACTAAAAATTGTTTAAAAGCGCCATTTCACTGCACTTGACATTTCATATATTATTTAATATGTTTCTCCTTTGGATGTTTGTAGATTCGGATAATCCTTTAAGTAAGCCCCCTTTAAGTATTAACACAATAGTCAGAAGCTCAAAAGAATGAAGTATATTCATTTATGGTTGTATCTCCAAGACTGGAGCTTGCATTTTCAAATGGTGTATAGAGGTTGAGTCAGACAACTCCCTGCTACATTTGGAGGAATTATGATTAAAGTCTCAATTCACTGTGTCTGCAATGCATCTGCTTTCGCTACATCCTATTGATGGTATGCAAGTATTTAAAATATGCATACAGATGCTGCTCATTATATGATGGATGGCATAGACAGCTGACACTTTCAGTTATTTATTTTTTAGGCTAGTTGAGATTTCTCTAGAAAACTCCCGTATTCTTAAAATTTCTACTTAATCTAGAGAACCTTTAGAATGTATTGGACAACAATACAGTAGTGTAAGGGAGGGACACATCGCTCCCAGAGGAACTGGCTGGCTGGCAACCTATGCAAGGAATTGCAAGGAATTGCTAGTACCTTTTTTTTTTTGTACTGTATTAGGTAACTTGGGGAAATACCATGACATGAAATACTTCTGAACACCCTGCATGGGTATTTTTATAACCTTTAAAGCTTTGACCTTCTGCAAGAGCAAATAACCAAAAGGGAAGAAAGAAATAAAACCAATGCAATGAACAAAGCAAGAGGAAGAAGAAACCACAATTAGGAAGTGTGGGAAAAGAGCCCATGCGGAAACAGTAGCTGCTGCATCGCCACACCTCTGCTTAGATGCCTGACCAACATCCTCATCTCCTTCAGACAAAACTTCTTCTTCAACTCAAACAAGCTGTGTTACCATTCTTCCTCTGTCCTTTCTGAGACAGAAGTACTGCAGTCTGCTGGCTGGATTTTTAATCTAAGAAAATCTTTTTTCAGGCAGCCCTGTCTCACTGAGCCCAGCACCTGCCCTCCCTCCAGTGTGCCCATCAGTGCGTCCTCTCAGGCAGAGTTTTACCGGTCTCCATGAAGGACCTACTGTCGGCTCAGGATTCTGCTCTCTAGAAAGAGCCTCTGCCTTGCTTGTGCATCAGCCAAGACCTCCCCGGTCTAGCCGGAAGGGTCAATGAGGAGAATGATCCCACACAAGTTCAGGTCACAAAACCTCCCATGTTTTGCTTTAAATAGGACAGCTGCACTGTCACTTTGTTGAGGAGCTGTTTTTTCAAGGTAATTATCCATTACAGAAAACTGAAATTTGGTTTGTCTTAACCATTAAAAATACTCTGTCCTCAGCGCACATTGCCTTCTCCAACATACCACTGCCCCTCACTGTAACCCTGACAGACAACACTGAATTCACAGGAGACCCTGGCCCATCAGTATTAAACACATTCACACCCAAAAGCTCAGCTAAGCAGTCTCTGTTGACACCTGCTCTGGATTCAGCACAAAACTATCTTCTCGGGCAATGACAACTTCTGCTGCCTCAGGATAAACACCTTCTCACTGTATACTTAATACAACACCTCCTCCTTCAATAGCTGATCTCTGCACCTGAGGAAAAAACAAAAAACTCACTATCTGATCAGACAGACTCTTCCACTTGCCATCGAGACACACCGGACGTTCTTCCATGCCCATGTTAGGGAACAAGACTGCTCACAGGCTTCACACAGATACTTCTTGCTAGATTAACAGAGACTACATAGAGATATAATGTTTTCAGCATACAAACTTTCATTTGCGTAAACGGACAGCCTAACCCAAGATGCACTATCAGTGTGTTTTGGTGAAAACTAGAGCCTGGTTCATAAAAATTAGAAGTCTCACCAAAACTGCCTTAAAAAATCTAAGATCACACCAGAACAGATCACAGAAAGGAGCTGGAGCTGAACAGGAACTTTCCACTGGACGCTAATGACTATTTGCCGTCATTTGAGCTAGATCGATTGTAACACATTTGAAAGGAACAGAATGATTCTCTGAAAAAGGATGACTGCTAGTGTCCAAAGAGCAAATATTACGACAGAACTGATGGTCCAGTCTTAGTGAAAGACTTGAGACAAAAAAAATTGAACCATGCTGTTTGCTCTCACGGATTTATTTATAAAGCCTTTCGGAGGGCACACATGCCAAGACATACACTACACAGCCAAACCCATTGAAAATAATCTCATCGAAAAACACTACTTCATGAAATTCTTCAAATATTCAGTGTTTGAAATTGAGGCTACAGGTAAGCACCAGACTGGCTGTATTGCTTTCAGGCACTGACATAGCTGCTCCAGAATCTCACTGTCATGAGGTAGTTATTTTTTAGAAAGGTGGAAGAATACAGACGCTGGTAACTCTGAAATCATGTGGCTAGAGGGAAATTTCTTCCCAATCTGTATGAGTTAAAAACTCACATCTGCCCTGAGGCATGAAGGTTTATATTCTTTTAACCCCAATGTAACTCTGAGAGTTTGCATTCAATCAGTTTTAAGCCTTATAGACCCTTGACCTTAATGATATCTTGTAGCAGAGAGTTCCACAAGAAAATATTTCCAGAATGTAATTGTTCCTTTTTTCAGTCTGATTAAATTAGCCACCTTCTCACTTAAATTACTATCTCTGTACAATGGTCAGTAGAGGAAAAGGAGCAAATGACAGTTTATTTAAGGTTTCAGCACAACAGGTAATCAGAAAGGCCTTCATTTAGCCCAAAGAAATCAAGCATATGATTTGATGAAGCCTAGCAGAGATGGCAATAAGACTTAGAATTTATTATGGAATATAGGTACTTTTTAGTACTGGCTGCACTTGATATTCATAATATGAGCTATCACTTACTTACCTTTGGTGATTAGTAAATTAGTGATAAATTGGTACAATCGCAAAAGTATTCCATTCATCTATAATTCACCCAAATGAATTTAAAAACATTTCAGGAGTGCTGCTGATGAGAGTAAATAAATGGCTCTAATGACAATCAGAGGGTTGACTGAGGTGTCACTGTTCATCCCAGCATTTTTTTCTTTAGTCTACAGAATATGGAATAAGCACATCAGAAGGTGCAGCCATTCGCCCGTGCATTTCTTGATCAACAGTTCAGAAGCTTCCCCTCCTGTAATAAAAGCTGCTGGTCTGGAATACAATGTGATTTACTTGTGATAGAGATCCTACTGCCTAATGAAATGGTGCAACAACCTTCCAGATTAAAGCTAAAAATAAAGAAAGAATACAAACAATAGTGATGCCAAGCTATTAAAAAAAAAGGGGGGCAAATAATAAAAAAAAGCAAATGAGCATTGAATTTGACCTAAAGTCTCCATTTTCTTGCATTTTCATGTGAGTACTGCAGGAAGGTGATAAATTCCATTACAGAGATTTGTGAAGAAGGAGTTTTTAAAAGGTTGAAATAAAGGAGATTTAATACCAAATTTTAAGAGAGCTGTATGTAGTAGTGGGAATTTGCAGAATGTTGTCTGATAAATCCAACGGTATTTAAGAAGCTGGGGTCCAAATCCGGCATGCATTTGAAAGACAGCTCACATGCAAAAAAATAAGCATCTACCACATACTTTGACATGTTGGGACCTGTAATTCCACTAGTTAAGCACCCGTAGCTGGGGAAACTGCTGATATGGTACTCTCCTGATAATAGCATTACAGCTGCTACCAGATGCTAGATGTGGCTATCATTTACCTTGCTGTAAAATAATGAGATTTAACAAACAAAGTCCATTTATCCAGACCTCAAGCAGGGGAGTGAGATTTGAAAATGAAGGACAGACAGAAAAATATCTGGTGGAGATGACATGCTACTCTGTTGAAAACTACTCTTTCAAGTCTCTCATTAATTATGGAACAAATACTTGCTATTATATAAAGATTTAAACAATGAAATAATTCTATGATGCAAAGGTCCCTGACCTTTTTCTTGCCTTAAAACAAAGAGTTTTGGGTTTGTTTCCTTTTTAATAAAAAGTCAGATTTTTTGTGACTATGAGGGACTGCAGTCAAGGAAATCCAAATAGGCAAAATACAACATGAAGGAGAAGCAGAACATATATCAATCAAATGCCTGTCCCTGATCAGCGCAGGCAGGCAGAGTCCTGCCCTTGTCCTCTGAGGATAGCAGACTGGTGACAAACTGATGAGAGGTATTATACCTACTTATTTGTTTGATTGCTTATTTTTCCTTAGGAACTAAAAAACCCTTTACCAATGCCAGAAGACACATGTTTTATTGTGACTTTGATGTTTCATTGCGACTTTTATTATGACACTTTGATGGAGTGACTACATCAGCAGACAAGGGAAGAGCTACGGATGTTGTCTATCTGGACCTCTGTAAGGCCTTTGACACGGTCCCCCACAACGTCCTTCTCTCTAACTTGGAGAGGTATGGATTTGATGGGTGGATTGTCCAGCGGATGAGGAATTGGTTGGATGGTCACATTCAGAGGGTAGTGGTCAACGGCTCAATGTCCAGATGGAGACTGGTGATGAGTGGCATCCCACAGGGGTCCGTATTGGGACCAGTACTGTTTAGTATCTTCATCAATGACATAGACAGTGGGATCGAGCGCACCCTCAGCAAGTTTGCAGATGACACCAAGCTGAGTGGTGCGGTTGACACGCCAGAGGGATGGGATGCCATCCAGAGGGACCTGGACAAGCTGGAGAAGTGGGCCCATGTGAACATCATGAGGTTCAACAAGGGCAAGTGCAGGGTCCTGCACCTGGGTCAGGGCAACCCCCAGTATCAATGTGTGCTTGCAGCCCAGAAAGCCAACTGTATCCTGGGCTGCATTCAGTCTGCTCTGGTGAGACCCCACCTGGAGTACCGCGTCAAGCTCTGGAGCCCTCAGCATGGGAAAGACACGGACCTGTTGGAGCGGGTCCAGAGGAGGGCCACGAAAATGATCAGGGGGATGGAACACCTCTCCTATGAAGACAGGCTGAGAGAGTTGGCGTTGGTCAGCCTGGAAAAGAGAAGGCTTTGGGGAGACCTTATTGCAGCCTTTCAATACTTGAAGGGGGCTTATAAGAAAGATGGGGACAGACTTTTTAGCAGGGCCTGTTGCGACAGGACAAGGGGGAATGGCTTTAAACTAAAGGGGAATAGATTTAGACTAGATAGAAGGAAGAAATGTTTTACACTGAGGGTGGTGAAGCACTGGCCCAGGTTGCCCAGAGAGGTGGTGGATGCCCCATCCCTGGGAACATTCCAGGTCAGGCTGGACGGGGCTCTGAGCAACCTGCTCTAGTTGAAGATGTCCCTGCCCACGGCAGGGGGGTTGGACTAGAGGACCTTTAGAGGTACTATTCTGTGATTCTATGACTTCATAAGACCTTGGAGTCCCCAGAGGACTCGATCCTGTCAAGCACCAAAAACGTTCACTAGATTGAGGCTTGAGAGCCAAACTTAATGCCTTCTTCAAGGAGAAGCCTGGTGTTAAGCTTCAAGCAACCCAGTAGCTTTGGAAGTTCCTAGCAGAAACAATTCAGATCTTCTTGATCCCAATGATCCACCAATTGGGAAAAAAAAAGCCTCAAAAGTCTTGAATACTGGGCTACATTCTCAGTTGCCATATATTGCACCAGCATGGTAGTTTAAAGTCTTTAACACATATTTGCAGCAGCTCTAAATGGGCCTTTAGGTAAAGATGATCCAGGTCCATTAAAAAACAGCCAACAGAACTGAGGTGAATCAATTCAGACTGATAATATTGAGCCGGAATCGTGAAACAGTCTGAATGATCTTTATCAAACTCTCTATCAACAAAAGACACAGATTTAAAAGGAAAGCAAACTCTCATACCTTTGGTTCGTAGATGACTTAAAAGCAAATTTTTGTATCTATGGTTACGAGATGGAATAAAAATGAATTTGGGTCATAATTCTCCCCATTCTGTGCATTGTAAAGTAAAATTAATTTTTAATTTGCATTATATTATATTACACTGCAGTTCTTCTTTACAAATTTAATATCAGAGTTAAACCACAGAGCCTAAATATTATAAAGAAAAGTTAGCTGAGGCATTATTTTTGATTAATAAATTACTGATAAAGTCTGTGCCGCATAAAAAAAATAAAATCCCCAAATCTAAGCAACATCACCCTCCCCCCCTCTGTAAATACATTCTGGGAAGACAGCTGACATTGTTATCTCCCTGACTGTTAAAATTAATAAAGCTAATGACAAAAGAAGCCAATGACAGCAAATACCAGACTTGGGTGAAAAAGCATTACATAAGGGAATTGGTCTGGGAAAGTTCAGGCATTGTAGATGATCAATCCAACGCTGCAGGAAGTAACCAGATAAGAAAGTTTGGGGATTAGGAAAAGACCACAGAAAACAATTCTTTGTTAAGACATTTTCTGCATAACGTGTATGCTGCCTAGTACTGGTGATCAAAGTACTTTATACATATATATCATCTGCATTTGCAAACAGTCCAGGGAAATGTGCAGGTGATACACAATTCATTTGCATCGCATTCCTTCTGATTGCAATTATTCTATATGTTCTTTCTCTCTCCCACCTGTAGGTGGCCACCATAAGCTACACTTATCAAATAACTCATTAGCAGGGTTTTCAATACTGTCATATCCAGATAATTAGCAATTTATTTAAATAACCAATTTCTGTGGAAATAATTGCCATGGAATGCCCTGAACCTACTTTTTATAAACTATAATAAAAGTGTTAAGATAATCCCTGACATTTGCAAATGCCATTAGTTCACCTTTCCTTTTGATAGTGCTATGGCATTATGTTTAAACAATTACCCGATAACGCGGCAGTTTAATGAAACAGTGTAGCAGGCACATCCTTCAAAATGGCCAGAGAATGCATTTACATGCAGAAGAAAACCCAATGAATAGACACGTTTAGAGAGAAAGACTATCCACAGCTGTTATGAGGTCCCCAAATGGGGGACACAATATTTAGCGCACTAAAAAATATAGAAAGTGCCCAAAGAGCAAGTTCAAGATGGACCTTGCCACAGCTTTAATGGTGTGCAGCCCAACACTTCCCAGGATCCAGAGAAGACTCTTTCCACTGCTTCCTATCTATTTCACAGCCTGGTCAGTCCTTCAGTCCATTACTACTCACACATTAAAAGCCATTTGCCAAAATCACTAATAACAATGTACTATTTACTCAGGCTCTGGCTATTTCCAACCAAAACTTTGAATTATTCATTTACCAAATGGAGCATTCGAGGGAATATTCGTTTTATGGGATGTCTCTACAACAGTTAGCCTACATCTTCAAACCAATGGCCACCTGATGTTTCATTTTATCTATAATTTGTGAAGGGTGATGTGCCAACGCCACCCAAATCAACGGCAAAGGTTCTGCTGACTACAGTGAAGTCAGGACTTTACCCCAAGACTTTAGAATAAAGTCAATGATTCTGCAGATCTGAAACAATTTCTGCCTCACTATGCCATCGCTGGCTCTTGAAACCACATCGACTGACTGCATTCTACTCCTTTTTGTTAGCTTATTGTGACTATCTATGACATTTATGGCTTGATAAACTGATGGTGTGTTAATATTTTCTCTGATAATTATTTCCCCTTTTTATTTCAAAGCTTACTTCTCATTTGATCCTATTTGGGATACCTACGGGTTTGAGTCTAACCTGTGACTGGAAAAAAGAAGTAATCATTTTGCTTCATGTTTCCTTTGGAAAAAAATTGTACCCAAATAGAAAAAAATGGTGGAACTTCTATAAGCACAGAGAAAAATCAGTGTCCTTTTTAGGATTTATTTTTACCATTTTTGAATTGATACTAGTGATTATTTATGCTCTTTCAGCTGAAAGTTCATAAAATCACCAGAGTTCTCATTCAATAAATGTTTAGCAGTCATCAGAGACTTCTCTCAATTAAAAAGGTTAGAATCGGAGAAAGAGAGAGGGAAAAAGTAAATTTCTCTTATCTGTAAATATTATTTATCCAGGAAGACCCGGGGGAATTTTCACTCATATCGAACTTCAGTAGGAAAAATCAAGAGGACAGATAAAAATTGTTTTGCGATTGCTGCAAGAGCTGGTTAAACATTTCCTAACAAAGCCATTCTCTCACTGAAAACTACAGATCCACGAAAAATTGATACCTCCGGTGATCTGCATGAAACCCAGCAAAGCATTTTCTGTTGCAGTTTATCAGATGTCCAGTATTTAATGTCATTCATGCTTTCTACTTTGGTTTGACCTGAAGCTGGGAATTGTCTCACACCGTGCTTCACGTGTTCTTCGGTTGGCTCGGTATGCCCTTTCTTTTTCCTGAGGGCTTCGCTAGTGCTCCCCATCGTGACTTAAGAGTCCGAGCCACCTGGTTCGGTGCGGCGGAGCTGAGCACGGTGTGCTGCTGAAGGAGCTGCGGCACCTTTTCCGCTGCACTCCTCCACTGGGCCAGGACAAAACTTGCCTTTTACCGAGAGAGTGGTAGTGCTAATGAAATAAAACAAACAATACAACAGTAATGATAAAATACTAAAAGTAGTGCTAGTAACTGAGGTATGCTCCCAACATAACACAAGGAAAAAGACACGTGAAGTAGATGAGCATAAAAGGCAGGGGACAGCCCGTCTAGGAAATACTGCCCACAGTTACCAGACAAGACCGTTGCAGCTATCACAGAGGGACAAATGAGCTCCTGCCAAATTCTGCCGGGCAATCCTTCTCCCCGAAAGATGCGAGTGCTTCACTTTCACGCACGGTAGGTCTCGCTGCCCATTTATTTCGGTGCAGAGACAGACGCGTTTAACTCAAAGTCTAGTAGAAGTGTTTGTGGCTGTTTACCCAGAAGCTTACAGATCTGTTCAAAGGCAGCCTTGCCTCTGTCAGCCTCAGAAGAAGCGCTACCTTTGTTTGAGCTGGTTTTAACCTTCTTAACAACAACAACTACCGTGGTCAACATGACCCTGGTGCCAGAAAGCGGGACGTGCGTGTGTGTCTGTATAAGTCTGTTGCCTGTAATTTAGCGCATACGTTATTCTAATCATACAAAGGCAATTTAGTATATCTAACGGCACACTGGAAGAGTGGTGACTGGCTGCTGAGCAGGTCGCGGGGGCTCCTACAGTGTATTTAAAAATAAAAACATTACTGAAAAATGCAGTACAACTACTTTTCAGGTTATTTACAAAACCTGAAGCATACCTTGTACTGTTTAATAACCACTTGCCTAGAAGTCCATTACAGAAAGGGAAGCAGAGCTTATGAAAGCACAGCAAACTAAAGAAACCAGATCTTGATATCTAGAAAGGTCGGGTGAAGTATTTCCTTCTCCCTTTACATAACCCGGGATCATTCTTATCCTATTTTGCGGTTTATCTATTTTATTTTGTCTCTCTCTCTCTTTTATCTGTCTCATCCAGTTGCTACTATCTAGTAATATACAATTTTATGTATGGATATATTTAGATCTATTTATAGATACATAAAATATATTAAAAATACAATGGCATGAACACAAAATTTTTGTGAAACAAATGACTCAATTTCAGTGAAAAACACTGTATTTGCCTGTGCAATAGTGTGTGTGTCTACACACGCATCTACCATTTTATTATTACATATCTGTATAATCTGTGTGAGTATATATATATACACACACACACACTCAGTAGATATATTTCCATATTCACATATACATAAAACAGTGGATGACACGTCCCCTGATAAAACCTGTTATTTCAACACTTCAAGTGAAAAGTGTTAAAATAAATGGCTCATCACATACAGTGTGTTAAAATAAATGTTTATTTCAACACTATGTGTATCATAGCCATTTATTTCAACACTTTCCGTTTCTCAAGACTCACACAAGCAAGAGTAGGAAAACTGATAGCTATACCTAAGGTAGCTGAAGCACACAGCCCTACTCATCTGCTTGCCATAGGATGAGTAGGAAGTTATTTGACACTTTTTTTTTCTCCCAGCAATAAATGGAAACTACCTACCTTGACTGTTCATGGGGATCTGCATGTGTCTGTAAGCTGGTGGGCTGTATCATCATTTGGAAAGAAGAAGGGCCATACAAGAGCCTGTTGAGTATTTGGAAAGCAAGCTGCTGCTACCAGGGTAGGGTTGGGAAAAGAAGCAGAGTATGGGGGCTTCTGACAATTTCACTTTGCAATTCTGGAGTTTGACACAAAAGGATATGGGCAGACAGAGACTCATGTGAACAAGAGCAAAAACTAGAGCTGTCCATACTGGAGGCTGGAAAGGATGTGATACTGAAAGCTGGACATGAGCCAGCAATGTGCGCTTGCAGCCCTGAAGGCCAACCGTATCCTGGGCTGCATCACAAGAAGCGGGGCCAGCAGGTCGAGGGAGGGGATTCTGCCCCTCTGCTCTGCTCTGGTGAGACCCCCCCTGGAGTACTGCGTCCAGCTCTGGAGCCCTCAGCATAAGAAAGACGCGGACCTGTTGGAGCGGGTCCAGAAGAGGGCCACAAAAATGATCAGGGGGGTGGAACACCTCTTCTATGAAGAAAGGCTGAGAGAGTTGGGGTTGGTCAGCCTGGAGA